>NW_024426885.1:61880844-61962080 GCF_017311325.1 Ursus maritimus
CGAGTCAAGGATGCCCGAAATCTCCTGAAATGGGCTACAGAAATGAAGAGTGTAGCTATCATGTGGCAAGCAACTCTCAACACCCCCTAACACCACTTGGCCTGCATTTCCATGGAACTTTCTGTGGGACTAGTAGACTTTACACAAAGAATTGTCATGCTCCTTGCTCAAATATACGATGCTCCGCTGGGCTGGTCCTGCGGGGCAGTGACACTGGCCTACGGATCAGCTGTTGGGCTGGATCTTTCACTGAGACGCCGTGCTGCTGTCACCAGACTTTGTTTCTGGACGGGGCCTAGCTCCCGCCCTCCCACCAACAGCCGCCTTCCTGCACTGTGAGTGAAGCCAGGAGGCAGGTGTGGGTCAGCACCCCTGTCAGTGTCTCCAGAGTCAGCCGACCAGCAGGGAAAAAGAGAGGGAAACAAAGTCCAGAGCTGGAATGATGAATGCTTTACTTCTTACAATCTGAAACAGGGGATAAACCAGCCAAACTGGGGACGAGGAGCTGAGAGGCCCAGGAACTTTCCATTGTTGTCTTTTTTCATTTATACAAAACTCATTCAAAGGGAAGGGATCTGAAGTGAGGGGCTGAGAAAGGAACGGGAGGGAATAATTTTATTTTTATTATATTTAATATAATATTTACATTATATTTAATATAATATTATATTTAATATAATATTTATTTTTTGTTATATACTGTTTGTTAAAAGATCATGCGTTATACAAACCAAGGGCCCAACCTGCTCTCGACAGTCTATACTCCCACTGCTTCTGATGGAAAAGAGTTGCACATTTTGTGATAAAACCCCACCTCCCAATAAAAAAAACCTGACCGTGGCGCTGAGAACACGGTTCTAAATATTTCTCCAGGTTCTACTAACATTAGAAACCACTCTAGCTTCTCTCGTGGTTTATTATGATATCACCAAATCCCTGCTATGTATTTATAGCTTGTAAGTCCTAATTACCAGTCATTTACTCTAAGACTATAAATGTTTTTTGGCGACTTAGACGGACAACTAATATTTTGGTTGACGAATTAAGGTACTGCTCGTGGATGGTAAAATTTATTCTAGTCCAAACTTCAGGAGTTCATTTGTCGGATATTTTATGCTTCTCTTCCTTTAGAGATTCAGTTACCGTTAGTAATATTTGTATTCAGAACTGTGGTGTTTCTAGCCAACAGCGCAACGCTTGGCTGAATTATCTTTTTTCTTTCACAGCATCACGGGGTAGAGCACGGGCACATCGAGGATGGTCTTCAGGACACGGTTGGAATCAAACTGTCTGGCAAACACATCCAGACCCATTTCTCAAACCACGTGCACTATTCTGACTACCAGCGTCCCTGCATATCTGAACGATTAGGAGAGCGGTATGGACGAGGAGACTGTTTCCAGTGGCACTGCTTCAGCTTCTGCCGATTATGCAACACAACACAGATGTGAGCCTTCACCTTTGTTTTCGTGTGCCCCTCAAGTACACTCCCTTTCAGGGCAGGGTCTCTTTTCTTCTGCTTGGCCTGAACACAACCCTTGGGCAAGGAAGTCGTTCTAATCTAGACAGCCTGGAGGATGTCATCTCAGCAAATCACCTTGGACTAGGCACAGTTCTAAAGAGACACATTTTACCCAGGACTCAGTTGTGCACGGTTACACAATCACTGTCTGGGGCCAATTGAGGGTAATAACAATTACCCTTTTCCTCACCCCTTGGGACCCATGTTCAGAAACTGCCCAGAGTGGAGATTCTTAAGGCTGCAACCCCAGTCCGGGGCTGAGTGTTAAACCACTCACAAGAGTCCGGGCATCTCAAAGGTAAGATTCATGGCTTTATTCCACTGTTCCTACAGCATCTAGCTTCTACGGGTGCTCAATGAACACTGGAACAGACACAGGGCAAGGGCAGGTGCAGGGTGGGTTATTTTCAGACCTCACATCTGTGTGGCAGTTACACTTCTGAGCCTATAGATTAATTCAGTGTAACTGGTTCCAACCCTTCCTAGCCCGCTGTTGACATGAGGCTTGCCACAGCCAGAGCAGGTCTCTTTGCTATCAGTAAGCTTGGCTGGGCTGGTGCCCAAGAGAAAAGCCTCAAAGGAAATGACTTAAGTGTGGTATACACTAGTGGTACCCAAGTCAACCTTAGGTGGTACATGGATAAACAGGGGATTTTTATTTTAAGAATTCTGTATTTATCTCCACTGTTATTTATAGCAAGTGATACAGGTTTTCCATTTATAGCAGCGAAAGAAAATTTTCTATTAAATCCAGTTAGGTTTAAAAAAAAAAGGGCAGTGAATTTAAAGAAAAATATTAAGTAAATTATAAAATAGGGAGTTACTGACATGACAAAACATGTGATGTTGGTTTATGAATAACTACAGTCTAGGACGCGGTAATATAAGGGCTGAGACTTTAATACTGCTGCCGGTTATCAAGTACTTTATTGTGTCAGGTACTGTCTTAATCTGAAATTCGGTGTATTACTAAATCCTGCAATATTCTCGAGAGGTAGGGCTTATTATAATTTTTTTTAATTGGGGATCCAGTGTTCAAGTCCAGGTCTGCAAGACTTCTACCATTACATTATGCTGCCTCCAGATATAAGATTTAAAGCCTAGTCATCCATCCATTCATCCAGTGTAGGTTTTGAGCACCTACTGCATGCCAGATGATATCTTAGATTAAAAGTTGGGCTGGGGGAGGGACCCTCTCCCTTCCTTGTAGGTAGTTTAGTCTAGTAAAAGGCAGATAGGGTCTTGATCAGAATAAAAAAGGAAAGGTTTCTCAGTTTGGGCTTCAACTCATATTCCTAGGAAAGAGACCAAATTTAGAGCCATAAGCAAATATGCAGAGCTCCTGAAGTAAAAGACAAAAAGTCATTATTTTATTAATATTAAGAATATTGAGCATGCGATTGATTCGCATAATAAACAAATTGCTGTTAGAAGTGGCCGCTGGGTCGATTTGACAAAAAGGCTTTCAAAAGGATCCTTAGGCCTAATTTTATGAAAATCTGATATCTAAAAATTAAGCCATAGGAAATGTATTTACATTACAAAAGGGCGCTCTACTTCGTCAAAAGGAGCCTGCAGAGGGTTTCCCACCATTGCAAGCCTTTTTGCAGCACCCTATAGAGGAAGTAACTAATAAAGATATAATGTCTACACAGCAGATCCAAATTATCCAGACACTAGAAAATAAGAATTGCCTCTGGTCTAACCCTGCTGTCAAAATTTATAATTTGAAAATATAGAAGAAATATATACAAGATGAGAGAGCCGCACGTGCTTGAGAACCAGAAATTCCCACATCTGAAAGTGGAATCCCACCAACGTTGTGTGTGGACGCACATCACCCTCGTTGTTCTTCCTAGCATGATGATTTTGTGCTCTTTAAAGGGACTCAACCAGCAGTCCTGACCCAAGAGCTCAAAAATAATTTCAGCACGGGGTCCATGAATGTCCTTCAATGTCATTCCAACTTGGTGGATGTAAATGTTTTCTGCACAGGGAATCCACAGTGTTCTTTAGATTCTCCAAGTCGTCCATGGCACCCCCGCAAAGGTTAAGCATCATCAGGACAGGGGAACCCAACCACCTTTCCTCGCAGTCATATGTGTATGGACTGGCAGGAAAAGGCAATACATCAAATTTGGCCGAAGTACCTGAGGGGTGTTTTTTGGGGAAAGGGCTAACTGATAATCAGGCATTAAAAAAGTATTTCATAACCTTTTTATCATCATAGGCTCCTTTCAGAATCACATTAATGCTCGGAATGGTCTCCCAAGGAAATGTGTCTTTACATACAGAATTCTGCATGAAGAATTTGGCGTTGGTTGTGGGGGCGGTTAGGCATCCTCACAAAAAATTATCCATCGGTCCTGAACGAAGAACTCATGACTCATGATTCCTCAGCAGAACATTCAGGCACTTGACTTACAGCGTAAGTTATAGGATTTTGGGGGGTGGGAGAAAGGAAATGACCATCAGTACACTGTCTGCCAAACCTGAACCCGCTATCTGTAGTATGGATCTATACCGTCCGTATCTTCACTCCCAGAACAGATTTGGCGGAAGTTTTATTCAGCCAGAAAGCTCTGCTCAGAGTAAATTCTCTGATTCTGTGAGATCCACCGCTAACATTGCCTTCAGGAGAAATTGTTTTATATGAATTGATTTGATTAACCAGACTAGCCCCATTTGCAACTGTGAAAAATGTAACCAGGCAGAAAGTTGACATTTTCATGGAAAAGTTCTATCATTTGCAGTCTGAAATTGCCAACTTTTTTTCTTAGCTTGTGGGTAATACAAGCAAGGAATATCACACGAAAATACTGCTTTGATGAATCAAGGACACCCAATGAGAGGATAAAGAGTTAACATTTCGAGTTTCCACTGATATCCTTTTATCATCAGAGAATGCATTGGTAGGTATAAAAAGTGTTCCTAGTTATGAAACAAATGGAACTCTATAAACCCAACTAAATCAAGAAAGAGCCTTCAGCTTAATTATCTTCCCTTCAACATCTCAGAACACTTTCTGAGTAGAAGGGCTAAAGCTTTGACAAAATATTAGGAATTTCAATGAGCGATATATAATACACATATTTCTTCTGCTAACAAGATAGGCTTGATATGAACCCCAATGTTTTCATCAGAGACAATGAAAGGTCAGCATTTAACATCAAACACAGGAGTTCTATCTGGAAAGCCAAATTTGAACAAAATCCGAGTTCCTGGTGAGATGAGTAGGCCATTCACAAAGAAGATCTAAGCCAGAGATGACCACAAGATTCTTTATTTCTAGTAATATCCTGGTAGAACAGAGAAATCACACAGGATGGGGATCTCCTCACTTATTCAACAATCACAATCCCTGCCCTTGAAGTATTTGCAAGTTTGCTCACATGACAAGACACGTACCCATGGAAACTTCTGCGCTTTCACTGCACATCGCTCACACCTCCATCCATGCACTGGCTAACCCCCATGTCACACCTAGCTGTGTCTGTCCGCCCCACTACACTATGAGTTCCTGAGACGGGGTCTCTTCCACCTTCCTCTTCCTTCCACAGCAAAAACAGTGCCCTAGCCTTAAACAAACTGAGGGCTTCAGAGGGGAGGGGGTGGGGGACTGGGATAGGCCGGTGATGTGTATTAAGGAGGGCACATACTGCATGGAGCGCTGGGTGTTATACGCAAACAATGAATCATGGACCACTACATCAAAAACTAAGGATGTCCTGTATGGTGTCTAACATAACATAATAAAAAATAATCATTAAAATATAAATAAATAAGTAAAATGCAGAAGAAAAAAAATAAAGCCCTCAGTGCATACAACAGCGATCTTACTTCAAAATAAAAAGTCTGGCTAACCATCACAGCTACTCAAATCTCTATAGGTCAGCACTCTCCAATATAAATAGGATGTGAGCCACATACTTCAAAATTTTCTAGTAGCCATAAAAAAATGTAAAGGATATGTTGTTAACCCAACATATCAAAAACATTATTTCAACATGTAACCAATATAAAAATTATTAATGAGATACATATTCTTTTTTATGGTAAGTTTTTGAAACCTGGTGTGTATTTTATACTTACAGTACATGTAATTTGCACGCTAAACATTCAACAAAGTGATATGTAGCCCGACCAAAGCAATAAAGCTATGTTTCACACACACAAAAATATTTTAATTGCCTCAGTTTTTAATTTTAAACTGTAATTAATTAAAATTAAAAACTCAGTTTCTCTTTCACAGTAGCCATATTTCAAGTGCTCCGTAGCTGTCCGTGGTTAGTGGTTACCATACTGGACAACACAGTGCGAGCTACTTAAGCAGCCGATAAAACCAAGTTGCAAAATAGGGCACACAGTAAGATCTTATTTTTAAAGCAAAACAATTTACACACACACACACACAACTGGAGGAATAACCACCTATAAATGTGTAAATTCTGAGAGAAGGAGTGGAATTGGAAAGAGGCGAAGGAGGACTTCTACCTGAATGGTTTGAATTTTTATATGCATTGTAAAAAAGTACAATTAAGCGGCAAATGGTTTAAATTTTTACATGTATTGTATAAAAAAATTAAGGGGTTGCAGTCCCATCTTTTCTTTAAATAGAGACAAATATAGTTCCACCCTGAGAGTGGCAGGGACAGCTGAGATTCCTTTAGATGAGGACTACCAGCAAGGGGAAGGAATTAGAAGCCATGCTACACGGAATGTGGGATTGAGGCTGTTGGTGTTTGAGCTGGAGAATGAAAAAGTGGGGGTGGGGACAGCTCTTTCCAAATATTTGAAACACTATCAAGGAAAAGGAAAATTTGATTTGCTCTCTGTTGTTACAAGAATAGAATTAGTAACATTAGTATACCAAGAATACAGTAGTTTGTACTATAAACCGTACATTTCAAACTTAAGTCATCGGAAGTAAGCGTTTCTAACACAGACTTGGATCAAAGATGGACCAAAACTGCCTTGTACGGTAATGAGTTCCCAATCATTGAAAATAGTAAAAGGTCAACTAATCAAGATTTCAGCAGAAGACATTTAAGAAGTAGTGAGTAAGGAAAGATGTCATAACTAGAATCTTGTAACTAAATTATCAACCCTGAGATTTTATTATTCTATGAAATTGATCAATATCCCAAGGGTATGTGTGAGCTATTACAAATATGTACCCAACATCCAATTTTCCTTTCCTTCCGAGAATGCTGTAGGATTATATATCCTAACCTCCTTGAAGTAAGCCATGACCATGGAATTAATCTGAATGAGGAGTGAAATTGAGTAGAAGTGATGTGTGTTCCTTCGTGTTACTATCGAGTATAAACATTTAAACTCTGCTACTCAGCTCTCCACCTCTGTTCCCCTTCCTATGAGCACGAAGTGCCAGTGTGAAGCCAGCAGAGAGGGAAAATTTGTTTTGTAGAGTCCTGTACACCAGGATGAGCTGTGCACAGACAAAAAAAGAAAAAAGTCTTTGTTGTGTTAAACCACTGAGATTTTGGAGACGTTTGTTACTGTAGCATAATGCAGGCTGTCCTGATGTACATTGAAAACTCTTGCTCACGACCTCCAAGAGAAAACACACAAACCCATGGCCTTCACAGCGTGATCTGGTTTCTTTCGGAATAATTAGGCACGTCAGGGACAGATTTCCAGGTGGGACCATTCCACAAACACACAAACATCGTACACCTCCCTATATACACCTAATACACCACAAGAACAGCCTGTCCACAGCCACGGAAGCCTCAGATGAGGCCAGTAATTCACCTGTTTCACCTGTGATATCCCAACGGGCATTTGAATTCCTGGCATCAAATCTTCTAACCAACTAGGAATCAGCTGTTAATTATGATTTAAGGAAGTAAAAGCAGATGGTTTGCAGGACAACACACAGGTAAAGAATTAAATTTTAAGACATCACATTAAAGGCACTTTAAAATAACTCTCGAGGTTTTCTGGACCCCTAGAAAACTTGGACCATGACTTATTTAATCTTGAATCTACTTCTCTGCCTTATACTAGATACTCAAATGTTTATGAATGAACCTCAATGAAGTCAGGCACTGCTATATCTATATCTTGGTGTTCTTTTCTGTTGCAATTGTCTACTTTACTTCCTAGGGGAGAAAACAGCATTTTGTAGGGTTTACTTTTCTAAGGAAGGAGGAAAGGAAAAAACCTGTTTTTGACTAAGTGCTCCCACTGTGTGCTTGGTGATTCTTCATACGTGATCGGATCTAATCTTCCCCAGTCCCGTGAGACGGGTATTGTTAACTCTGTTTCACAGATAAGCAGTCAAAGCAGAATTAGGATTTTTAAGGTCATACAGCTGATGGAGCAAACATTTGAATCCAGGCCTGTCTTATTTTCAAGTCCACGCTACAAAGGTTTAGTACAATGGTCAAAAAGAAGACACCCTAAAATGGTAGCTTCTGTTTGCTCACTCTAAATCTTTGATTGAAAACATGAATACGAAACAACGTCAACTAAATAAGTGTTCTCAACTTAAAAAAAAAGAAAAAAGGAACCTGTACAGAGGCTGCAAATGTGAGAAGCCTATATTTACACACGAGCATCACGTGATGGGTAATTAGCCAGGTAACTATAGGTTTTTCTCTGCTAGAAAAGTATACGTTTCATCATGCTTTGAAATCTGCCTTATTATCAGCACTGCTATGAAAACAATGTTTTATTTCTTATTGAGTGAATAGGCCAGGCATGAAGCATTGTTTTTGTAGGGCCCTAATAGAATACTTTCTTTATGAACCAGAGAAGCAGAATGGGTAGTCAGAAGGTGGAGAATATCCTTCACCATGATTAGCAAGTAACTATTTTAAGGGAGGCGAGGATTAAAAAGTGCAATTGCCTAGAATACGAAATATTAGATGTCATGCTAAAACCATCTCCTTAATAACATGTCACCTAAAAAAAAAGACAGATTACGAACAAGCCGATAATAAAAAAGATAAGGCAGAGCAAGTCCAGTCTGGATTTGTTTATTTCCCTGCACGTTTCTGGGGCTGCTATAATCCTGAAACATGTAAAAGATTCCCTTGAGGAAGAGATGAATTAATAAGTGCCAGTATTAATATGCAAAACGTCTACACACAACCAACTCCTATGACAACACCAACAATCGTCAGGCTAGCAGGCTAGCTTTGAGCACGTTCAAAATCTCTCCTAACGAGTTTCCCAGAATAAGTCTAGAGATGGCTGGCTACGGATTAAGCCAAAAGAGTTAAAAACGACATACTCCACACCCCCCCCCAAGCATGTTGCTTCTCCTACCAGGTACCGATGAGACAGCCCCTCCACTAGGGGGTGTCATCCTAGGAAGTGCTGGAAAAGAAGTCAAGTCAACCACTGAAGGCATGAAGGGATCCTGGTTCGACTCAGAGCGGAGAACTCCTGAGATTTCAGAGGTTGATCATAAAAGCGGCATGTTTACTCAGCCTAGTAGGTATGGCTTTGAAGTTAGAGTGCCTACATCATAGACTGAAGACCGTTACGGGGAAGATAAGACAAACACATAAGAAAAAGATACTGCCTTATATTGCTAGTTACAGAGTAAGGTGCTTGGTAGGTGGTAGAGACACCAAGTGTGATAAGAGCTCCAGAAGCAGGGAAAGAGCCTACAAGCGGAATGGGTAACAAGGGCTTCAGGGACTTAACCTGCGTCTTAAAGAAACGAGAGCATGTCTACAGGTAGAGAGTCCAGCAAGGGGCATCTCAAGAATGAGTGAAGGCATGAGCCACTCAGAATGCTCCGCAGAGATCGAGGGGCAAGAGGGTAGGTCTGCGTCGTTCAAGAGAAAGGAGACCAAGCCGTCAGACTAGTTAGACTAAAGCAGAAGGTTTACAGAAAGGGATAGGAGATAAGGTAGAGAGATAGGCGGTCTTAACATTCCGTGTGCACTTTGAGCTGGCAATTCCGCCTCACAGATACATAAGGAAATAGTCGTGGATTTAGGAAAACTGAAGCGACTGAAACGTCCAACAATAGAAACAGCTCTATAATGCAACAGGACGCGGGCAGAAAGAGACAGCATAGAGAGCGTCTGAGGACACTGTCACGAGACATCTGTACAGATGCACACCGGGGCGGCAAACATTACATTGCATTTTTATGGGGAAAAAGTGCACGCATATGAATTCGGGTCTCTGCACATATTATAGACACCGGCACGTAGGTCTATCAAAGTGCTAACAGGAGTTACTTCTGGATGGGAGGAAAAGAAGCAACTTACATTTTTCAGCGTTTTGTTTGCAAGGCCTGCATTTTGTAATACGAACATGGATAGCATTGGTAATAAAAACAACCACAATGAAAGTTATTTCATAAAAAGGAAAAGAAATGGAAGCTGGGGTAACCACTGGATGCTGACCTACAACATTTGTACTTTATCCAGTAGGCATGAGGTTACGGAGGGCGCGGGAAGGGGAGGGAGCTACAGGCTGAAAGCCAATATGTTAAAAGAGTCGGAAGTATAAAAATGTTGGAAATTATTAAAAATTTAGAAAGCAAGTGGAGAGGTCCAAAGCGAGAAGGGTGGAGGCAAGGCATGGCTCTGGGATTTCGGGAGAGAACCAAGCGATGCCCCTTCACCCCAGCGCGCTCACCACTAGCGGAACACACACACGGGTGGCGCAGTCAGGAAACCCCGCAACGGCACGACGATTTTTTCAGCCCCTACTGTGCGCGAAGCACTTCGGAAAGGCTTTGGAAACCCACCATTATTGCCGTCTGTCCTAAATAAATATATTTATTAAAATGGGGTAAAAGTCTAAACCTCGGCTTTTCCCTGCAGTGACCTGTGCAAACTACAGACGTAAACACATAATGCCGGAGGAGAGAAGGGGAGTGAGTCTTTGACATTTAGGAAAATTAATGTTTTGCAATAAAACCTCACATTTGAAGTACTCTAAAAGATAAACGAGCTGTTTGGAAGAATCAGCGTCAACACTAAAGAGAATTAAGCCTAAATGCCCAAATCAAATATCTGCTCACAAAACCCTCTGGAAAAGTCACATCAATTCACATGCAGGATGTATGCGCTTTGTGTTCCAAGGTGATGCCATCGTGATAACAGCTATAATAATGGCCTACAGTCAGTAACCACGCAGTGGCTCAAGAGATGAGAGGTGGCGAACAAACAAAAACATTTTAGAGTTACAGTAATAGGAGAAAAGCATTATGCATCTCCAACTGGGAGGGGGGCTGTTGAATCAAACCACATTTTTCAAGCACATCTGAGGCACGGAGTCAATGTGGCATTCCTACCACCAAATGCAAAGAGAATTATTGCTCCAAGTTCGTCAGTCTACCTATGATACCAGATTCATGAGCTTGCAAGAAGCTAGGGCTGCCAAAAGACTTTTTCCAATGGACCCCAGGTATGTCACCAGGAATTAAAGGTGACATAGATACATATATATGTAGATGGCAAAGGACTCAGATCACAGCTGAATTTCTTCCATCTCCGGTTATCATCCCATCTGCTGGTGACCACCACAGGTAGGTCATTGTGAAATTAACACTTCTCGTTAATGAAGCTAAAAGAAGATTATGCATTGATTGCTTTCTCCATCATGGTCTTTTTATCATAGAAATGACCTGACTAAAGACAAAATACCAGAAAAACAGAAAAAGAAAACAAAAAGCCAGAACAGCTAGAGTCCAGGAGGAGGAGAATGCATTCAACTAAAACATATGATAACTTAGGGAATACTTGTTGGTCTTTATCTTATTTATCGGAGCAGGTTAAACAAGCTGGACACCACGCTGGTATTCAACTGTGGACCTTCAATGAGGCAAAAACCAGCTGGGGCAAGTACTCCCTTAAATGCTATAATATACAACTACAGGAACTACAGAAGCTAGAAAAGCACAATATTGAGCCATAGAGACTCCCGCCATATTAGCTGATAATGATTCTCATTAGATAATAGTCTACATTTAA
Source organism: Ursus maritimus (assembly GCF_017311325.1). NCBI lineage: Eukaryota > Metazoa > Chordata > Mammalia > Carnivora > Ursidae > Ursus > Ursus maritimus. The sequence continues at coordinate 61,892,335 of NW_024426885.1, forward strand.
TGCTACCGTTTAAAAACAAAAAACCCAGGTAACGGAAATTCGGGTAGTGGCTGTAAAACATATTTCCCCCCTTTTTGCTCTGAGAATGAGAAGTCCAGGCCATATACAGTTGTAGAGAAGAAGAGAGTCATACTTTAGTCAGTGGCATGATCTACCTGGAGGCTGCCAAGCTGGATGGATGGATATCATAGTCCGTCTTCCACTGGAAGCCGTTCCTCATTTGGGTCTCGGTTTCTCAGCATAGATGAGCTCATAAAATATAAATGGGTAGGCAGGTGTAAAAGAACACCCAAAATGGATCCTAAGATGAGTAACCAGGATGGTGAGGGATTTTTAAAACCACATCCTGGGGAAGAATCAAAAAAAGTGGGATTGTTTAGGCAAATAAAAAGAGGATTGAGGACTATTTCAAGGAAAGGGAATTAGAAACATCAACTGTACCAATGTCCAGCCTGACAGCTCTCTGAACAGCTTGAAAAAAGGATGAGTTTCTTACCTTGTTCATGCATCGTAGCCAAGAGGTGAATACCGGTAATCTGAATACTAAGAATAACGCCGAAACTTCCAATTTCATGTTTTCCCCCCTACTTCTGCCCTGACATCTCCAATTCTAAAAGAATAAACTCTTAAATTCTACAAGCTTCTCTTCTGTCAACTATCCATCTTCAGTCCATTATTAAAAGAAAATAAGATAGGGAATTCTAAAAAGCATTCATTACTCTAGAAAATACTAGAAGATCCACGAGTCAACAGAAATTCCAAACGAGAGGGTCTTAACTTGGAATGAGCCATCGTGAGTGATGGCAAGACGAGTAGCCAGACAGCAATATCCATGACCAGCTGCCGACTGGCTCACACATGCGTGGATTTTGTGGACTTGCTTTCCAGCAGAACAGCCGAGATGGCTGAGTGCAGACAAAATACACGATTGTCATTTTTTTCAAGACACTTCTTACACACGCATTCTACCATTATTTCAGGACTATGTTCAACTGTTTGATTACATGGGCAAGCTGAATTTTAACTTTAAAAATGAAAATAAATAACCTCCCTGTTCTGTTCCCAGATCCTTAGAAAAGTTGTTCTAAAGCTTTGAATGTCTTGGATACAGACTCTTGGAAATGTGAACATACTCCTGTCAAAGGTCCTTTGGACTATCAATTTACAATGGCGTGAAGCAACCTTGTGAAGAAACAGCCGTGTTGGCCCTTGGACAGCACACTTCTCCAGTGCTAACCGTGCCACGAACAGCTTCCTTAAAGAACGTGTGGTTCACACAACAACACTGTCAGAGGGCCTTGTGAGAAAATCCTTTGGAAAGCACCTTTACAAATTTTTGATAAGCTCCATAGGTAATTGATTTCTATTTTGAACTCAAGGATTCTATAAAGGCCAGATCCGTTTCAGTAAAGAGGCCCTTCTGTAGGGATTCCTCCTGATATTCATGAATAGAATAATTCCACAACATATCATCTAAGAAACTTCACCGATTTCTACCTTAAAGAAAATAGTACAGCTAACCTGGCAATGGAAGTTAAAATATAAATACCAGATAAGTCCAAAAGACTGTTTAACATACATACAAAGTTTACATCTAGGAAGGGAGGAAAGGACTGTCCTAATAAGCATGTCTTCAATCCTAGTAAGTTTGTTAGATGCACCAGATGAAAAATCCTCATTATGATAAACTGTCAGCACCTTCGCACGCTTCCTATTGAAGGCATTTTAACTGTTTTCTTCAACGCAGAGTGAGAATCCTGCCCACAGCCACACCCCAGGAAGCAGCTTGACATATCAAACTCAAAAGTGATCTGAAATAACCACTTGAAATACAAGGCCTCCAGAATTTCCAAGCAAAGACTATAGTCAATTTCTAACTAAAAGTACTTAAGAAGTCACCGACACGACTGGCCACTCATGGGCCCAGTTTATTTTGACAAAATTTTCAAGAGGAAAAAAGTTATACAACATAAAAATATACATATCTATATGCAAGGAAGCATATAAAACATATGTATGGTATATTTTATACTTAATATGTAATATACATATAAAATATCATTTTATAGTGTATGTGTGTGTATATACACACACACACATATACATATCAATGTATGCAAAGTGCAGAAGGATTTTAATAATAGTCTCCTATTGAGGCAGATAATAATGAGAGTAAACCCTGCCCCCAACACTAGACCGAGTGATTAGGGAAGTTCAAAAGGGATAAATAAACTAAAATACTGCATAGCTCCCTGTCATATAAAACCTCCTTCATATAATAACACCTCTGATCATACTAGGACTTCAGTATCACAAATGCTTCCATTGACACTAACTAATTATTCCTCAGTTGATCTTCTCAAACACCGAGCGAGATAAAGCAGGGTACACACTATTACACCTATTTTACACCCAAGGAAACTGAAGATGCGAACACACAGTGACTGTTCCAGGAAGTGACAGATCTCCAGGACAGGTAGAGCCAAGATTCTCCTGACCTCCCACCCACTGCTCTTTCAACACCATCAAGCTGCCTTATTCCCCAAAGTACAATGAAATCCGAGCAGCAGAAGGGACAGGGGAAGCCACACTTTCTCAATTTGATGGGCCTTTAGAAACAGAAATTGAACCAAGGGAACCCCCATCATTAAATTCAGCTGTACCCACACCCACATCCTTTGGTCTCTTTTCTCAATTTCAGCTCAGACGCTTCTATCTTTTCTTTCTTTTTCTAGAGACACATTTGGAGATGAAACCATTCATAACTGCCCATCCACAGACAGTTTGTGGCAGCATAATTGACAATGAGTCTGCTGCAAAAAAATGAAAATGCTGTTTTAATAACCTTGGCCTAAAATACATTCTGTTGTATGCCTCAAAGGGTTTCAATAAAAAGTCAACCTGTAGAGACATATTTTCTTGGCTTAAACAACAATCCAAAGCATATAAATGTAGTCCAACTATAATGACATATTTATAGGCCAATAAAGCTTACACTGCAGCTTTCATACTTCACTTAAAGGAACTCTGTAAGAAGCAGTCTTCTATAAAATAATTTGATTTTTTTTCAAACTATAGCCCAAGGAATAAAAAATGCAAGTTTGCTATGTTTAACTGATAGTGTTTATGTTCCTTAGTTGCTAAAAATTTTGTAAAATGAAATAATTCTTCATTTGACGACTTCCAACTGCCATACCAAATATGGGTATCAAGTCCACTTTATTACAAAAGCTAAGTACTGTAATTCTAAAGACAAAAATAAATAACTAGAAGCTTGTGTAGTGAATGATTTAATCAACCCGATTCTTCTGGAAAAACAGGTTCTTGTGTTCGTTATGCTTATGAATAATACATTCTTTAACCCTCCTATTTTAACATAGCTCTTTTCTCTTTTTTTTTTCTTTTCCTATAAACTTCAGTATGAAACTGTCTGAGAGAAGGTAAAACATCTCACCGAGTAAAGTCACAATTTGAATTGGTTTCACACTGAACTTTCTTTCTTTGAAAAGGACAAAGAGGAGAGAAGGGGACGAAGTCACTCTAACACATCTCAGGACTGTTTTTGAAGACTATTGGTTTTCCCACTATCTAGATGTGTCATTTTAGTCACCAGTCATTTTGAATCTTAAACGAAAACTGCAGAGATTTGTAAAAAGCAAACACGATATCCACAAATATTGTCCTTAAAGGGGAAGGGGATAAAAAAAAAATAAGAGCTGTGTTTCGAATCAGAGCAGTTATTGGAAGCTGCCATTTGGGGCAGAGTTTCTCTTTGCCGAGTATTAATTTGTTGGCAGACACACATTTGTGAGAACATTCTTGTTTTTTTACTCTTCAGAGAGAGACAGGAAGTGACACAAACTGGGATTAAAGGGAACTTATTCTACCTAAACATTGAGCAAGAAGAGTTCTTTAATTAGCTTTTAGATGGCAAAATCCCTTCTTTAAGAGTCAACCCAATTATTTTGTCGTTATTGATGTTTTAACGTGATGAAATACTCTGGTTAAAAACATAACATATTGGAGTTTTATTTTAGCCACAAGAAAGGTGAGATCTTTCCATTCTTTGCTTACATCCACCAGAAAAAAAAGAGGGGGGTCTTAAATAATCTCAGAGTTCATCTTCTTTCTTTGGTAAGAACAATGAGGAGTTGGAAATGTTCTACAGAAGGAAAAACCTAATAAGTGTGTGAACTTCCATTAACAATGTGGTATTGGAAGTGGTTTCAGTGTGGCCAAGAGAAAGAGAGATAAGAAAACCACTGTGTAGAAAGAAAAGTACAGACAACAAATATTTTGATGTTGCAGACAGAGAAAGGAAGAGGTTGAAGAGAAAGTTGCTGGGACAGGAATGCACACAGCAAATGACACCCCCTATCTCCCCAATATAAATCCTAACAATGTAGACTTGTAAACCTTAGATCAGGCAGATAATGGAAACTCATTACATTAAGGAAAGTTTTTGTTTCTCTTTCCACATTATTACAACACAGTGTGCATTCCAATTACAAAAGCTATTTGTCTCAAATTCCCCACAGTTCATACCAACTGAGTAGAATTTCAAGGCCCCAAATACTATCCTTAAAGGGGTATTTTACATTAAAAAAAAAAAAAAAAGAAAGAAAGAAAGAAAGAAAGAAAGAAAGAAAGAAAGAAAGAAAGAAAGAAAGAAAGGAAAAGCCCATGGTATTTCTTGTTCACCAGAGGAGAGCCTCCCTGTCAAATCTCCTGTTGATTATTTTCCCTTCCTCAGCACTAATTGTAGTGCTGTTTCCCAAATGAGACCAAAAAAAAAAAAAAAAAAAAAAAAAAAAAAAAAAAAAAATCAGAATCACCTGGAAAGTCTTTTATCAGTCCACATTCCTTTCTCTTGTCTCAATCCCACGAAAGAAGAATCTGGGGAACCTGGACTTAGCAATCAGTATTATTTTTAAAATTCCTCTTGTAAGTCTAATAAACAACTAGATTTAAAAACCACTAAGTACTTAGAGTATTCACTATAAATCAATTTCTTCTGAAATCAATTATTAAAAAGTAGATCGTGGACATTTTTTAGAACTCAGTAAAATCAAACCCTCTAAATCTTTTGATGGAATTAAGAGATTGAGTTTCTCTTCAGATTCATTAACAAACTATCAATTTTAAACAGAAAACAACTTTGCTATAAATACTCTTGTTTATATGTGTGACATCAAGCTTAACCATCTACACATCCTTTTGTCCCCCATGGGTTTCCTGTTTAGTTTTTTATTAGTAACAGTATATTCCATAGCTAAAAAAAAAAAAAAAAAAAAAAAAAAAAAAAAAAATCAAACAAACAAAAGAAACGTTTTCATGTTAGGGAAAACATAAGACAATAGCAATACAACTTAGAGCATACATTAGGAAAGTCATACAACAGATGTATTATTCAGCATTGTCACAAGTCAGAAGACTGTGTGTTCCTGAAATTAGGGAGTGCAACAGCATATAAAGGAAATTTAGTAAGAAAACAATTTTGGAGCTTTAAAATAAAACCACCAGATTAATAATTTTCCCTAAGTGTACACAGAACAGTCAGGCTGCCATGTCCAAAATATTACCACCTGACATCTACCAAAAGATGACAGGAAACTGTTAGTCGTTGACTCAAAGAGCAAGAAAATATTAATATGATTCCCAAAGCACAGTACAGCTCATCACAAATCAGAATCACACGGAGGACGGTTCCTGCTGTTAGGCAGTCTCTTTATGCCAATTAAGTAAATAGTCTAGGTTTGTTGAAATAGTTAAATCCTAGGCTAAAAAAAAACAGGAAGTTGTCACATTAAGGCATAAAAAAGGGCTATGAACATCAGCATTGTGCTAGAATGAAAGAAAAAGATGCCTTAATATGTTAAAAGTGAAGTTCCTCTTTGCCTAAAGAGGAAATAGCTAGTCTAACTCAGAGGTCAACAACTCTGGTCTTGAGCAATGCTAGGAGAATTAAGTCAGTGAACGCCACAGGGAGATACAAACAGAAGGGGGAGAAAAAAAGAGAAGGTCACAGAAAGTCTCTGGAGAAGAAAGTGTTAAGTTAAAGCAACAGAATTAATTAGGGCACCCCCTCATATACACCAATCGTCCCCGTGCTAAACCCTTTCTATCTTAAATCTCAGTGACGTGGTCAAGTGCCCCCCTTTTTCAGCTGGGGAAACTGAGACTAGGAAGTTAAACAATTTGACATCGCTCTGCTGAGCCACATTAAGTAACTCCTCTCTCTTCCTCGCTCTGTTTTCCACCCAACGTAAACAAACACGAAAATTCTGACCTGGTGTTAATAGATGTCACACTATCTCCTTAGAACAAATATTTAAACTCTTCATCAATTCAATCCCAGGCGCCCTAATGAAGTCTTATGCCTTCACACCAACTGGAAGGTGCCTTAGGCCATGTGTTGTTTCACCCGGTTCCTGGCAAGGGGCTCCCCACGGAGAAGGCCCTGCGATCCGGCAGCGAGCATCCGCCCCTTACACACCCGGACAATCTGTCCATACATGTTCCCAGGACCCTTTGAGGTCAAAAAAATTTCATGTATACGTAAAATTATCTATATGACAGGGTTTCCAGAAAGGCCTATGACAAAAAAAAAAAAGTAGGTTACTGTATACGCCCACACATGGCGATTTGGAAGTGCAAATTATATTTACCAAGGTCAGCCTTTTCCTTGAGAACGTCTTTGAAGTTGAGTCCGCTGTTGAGGGTTGACTGCCTGTACTTCAGCAAAGCTTCCTTCTGTCCATTCCTCCCCAAGGCTGCGGTTTTCACGGAGCCAGCGTGGAGCCCACATCTCCACTTGGAGAAATCAGAGTGCACCCACTTGACCAGGTCTTCAAGCTTCACGATCACCTTTTCGGAAACAGCGATGACTTCATCCTACAAGAGGTGGTCAGGGAAGAACAAAACATGATTGGTGGCTGGGAAGCAAATGATCAGTTGTCAACAAAGCCCCTCTGAAATACCGTTTGAGTGGATTAACTTTATGCAAGCAGCCAATGTGCTTCTTGGTGACAGAGAATCTTCAATAACTCACTTCAAGGGTTTTTCACGGCTAGCTGTCTAGGTGAAAAATAATGTAGAAGATCTATCTGTTATATGATAAGAAAGTGTCCAAAACTTGGGCAGAAATTCTGAGAGCCACTTTTAATGCTAGTTGCCAAAGCCCACTCTGCCCCTCTGACCACTCACTCGGTGAAAGCTAATTTTTAGGTGCAGTTAATTGCAAAAGTAAAAAGTGAGAACTAGGTGACTAATGGTTAGCCTGTCTCTACATAAATGGTCTAAGTAAATCTGGGATTCTTGGAACTCTGACTCACCCCCAAATTCCTATGTTTATGGTACATTTTCCCTTGGCTTATACACAAATATTGAATTTAACTTTTGTCCTAAAAATTAAATAAAACTGTGATGTAATCCCAAAAGAAATACTTCATAAATGTTATGTGCTTCCCACTGAAAGAAACTTACACATTCTCATGTTTCTTAAAAACTTTGTAAGTTGAGAAATGAACTGATTTTTTTCTTTTAATACATATGGGGTAAGGGGAGAGAGGGTGCGCGAGGAGAAAGCCTTTGAATCTAAGAAAAGTAGTTGAAACTTAAGTTTCTCGTATGGATCATAAATTTGAATTTTAAGCATCTCTAATTGCTTCCAGGAAACAACCAACTTTTCTGACTCAGAATTAATCCAGCAAGATATTTAATAGATATCCATCCTTGGAGCAAAGGAGGGCCTCTCTTACTCGAAGATTCTTTGGAAAAAGCTTAAGAAGATCATCTCACTGGGTTTTAAGTTAAATTATTTGAAGCATTTGACATTTCAACTTGAACCGACTTCTTTCATTTCTTTTACTTCACATTTCTGAAGAAAGCTTAGCTGTGAAAACCCCTAAGCTTACAAAATCTTAGAAATATTTTTGACAAACAACAACAGGAAGATGTCTCTAAGCTATTAAACAAAAGGAATTCACAAGTGATTTTGGCTAATTTTGCTGTTAAACATGACTCTTTCCTCCTCCTCCCCCACCTACACACACACACACACACACACACACACACACACACACAGTACTGCACACGCTACTCCAAAGCAAACAAGAAAGGGTTTATTAAGATAAGCTTCACACAATAAGAAACCCTGGATTTAGTTTTTAAAAATGTTTTAAGGTAGGATCTAAAATTTCACTTTTCCTCATCCAGTTCCAAGCTGCTTCTGAGAACAAAGTTTGTCAGGCGGCAGCAAAATAAATACTCTATCAAAAATGAAAAGTAAAACTTTCGTAATGGAGTCCTTTCTCTTATCATGATTAAATATGAACTTCCACTGAATGGGACCCAAAGTGGAAACTGTTTTTATCCTCTGCTCAAGAAAAAAAAAAAATTCAGTACTTTATAAACAATGGAGCATATTACAAAGTACCATTTCAACGGATGATTTCACTCAGATTCACTACACCATCCTCTTGAAATAAAAGATCTGTCGTTGTCACGCATTTTATAGCTATTACATGGTGATTATTAAATGTCAGAATGAAAATTCAGGCTGGGTATTGTTTCAAAGCATATGGGAACAGCTTCTGGACAGGGCACACCAGAAATCAAGTTTAGAATATACTGGAAAATAATTAAGTATCATGGTATATAAGTCTTAACGTTAGCAAAGAGGGAATTTGGCAACAATGTTACCAAATATGGTTCCTTAGACGAGACCAGTTTGGAGATGAGTGTTATTTTCAAATAGCTCTAACTATGATCAAATGATTATCATTTCAATTACCAGTTGCTTCAGATCTTTTCCAAGAAATGGCATGACTAGCTCTGGCTGGCTTACAGCGCCCGCCAAACAAATAGTTTATTAACCAAGAGAAAATACAATCCTTATGATGTCATTGGTGAATAAACTCATCTTTCAAGATTCAGTCTATAGATTTTGTCCTCCTTCCTTTTCTCTCTCTCTCAGAAGCAGACTTCATGAATAGACACACAAACACAAAAACAAACGCAAGAATTCACGTAAACACACATAAGCCATAAACCCAAGTTTGGATGAATTGTACAACCACCAGTATGTTTTACTGCGGATTCACAGAGAAACTGGCCTTGCAACATTGTCAAATGCCAGGATTTAGAAGGAAATCTGATAAGCGGAGGAGGGGGGAGCAACAAACCAACCCAAAAAAACAAAACAGCTAACATATATATAGAAAATGTCTCAGGAAACATTGCTTTGTACACACAATGGCATAAATCACATGCTCGAATTTACTATTCTGAGCAAGCATTGACTAAAGTTCCTAATACTCGCCGCTCTTGGGCAAGCCTCTATGTCTAAGAAAAGAATTTCAATAAGCTCATCTCATGATTACATTAGCTCTCTGCAAACCGAGAATTAGCCCTGGATAAATATTGCTGATTTACTCTAATACAACACAAAAGGAACACAAAGAAATACACTTTGTTATTCTCATAATGTACCTTGGCTTTTCAATTAACCCAGCTCCCAATCAATACTTATGGAGGCTGTGTTGAGACACTATCGAAGTCCAGATCCCCTTTTGCCACTGTTTTAAATGGCTTGTTTCTGTAACTTGGGTTTTGTGTCTGCCACTGTATAAAAACAGCTCATGCAATCCTGGGATCCTCTCTGTTGGAGGAAAGTATCTAGACACAAAGTCACAAATTAGCCTGTGTATTGCTGGCCTCCCCACGTGTTCTAAAAATTGGGAAACTTCACACAAGGTCTCCAGACTTCCATCTTTTCATAAAATAAAATCAAAATAGTAAAATAACATAAAATTAAAGAGATATCTGCCAAAAAAAAAACCAAAACAAAAACAGTTGAAAGTGGTTGCTGTCTTGAGATAAGATGCGAGATCTCTAGTGTACGGGTGACCCATCACTCCCTACTGCCTTACAGTCAGTTGGCTTTTCCCTCACTGCCTGGCCCCCTGGGCAGCCGGCCAGCAGGTAAACTTGCACACCCTGATTTAACTCACCTCCTTCATGTTATTGACGAAGACAGTGAGGTTCAATGACATAGCCTCGTACCAACCTCCAACAGAACTTGCACAAGCCTCCACGTTTCCTATCTGCTCACGTAGCATTCATCCTGGCCTCTAGAGCCTTTGCCTGGGTTCGAATCCCACACCTGCAATTTGCTCGCTGTGGAACACCGGGAAACTTCTTTAACCTCCCTGGGCTTCCTTTTTTTTTTTTTTTTTAACGTATTTTTTTTTTTGCTTCCTTTTTTTTTTTTTTTTTAACGTATTTTTTTTTTTTAAAGGACAGTAAGACGATCTACCTCTTATGTTAATTGCAAGGATGAAATGGGCTAACATAAATGAAATGGAATGTCAGAGTTAGCCACACGTTCATTGTCAGGAGTCCTTTGCTCTGATGTTTTCCAACGTGTACCATGCAGACATGAGTTTAGATGGTTCCCGGGTAAACTTTTTTTTTTTTTTTATAAGTTACTCATTGCTTATTTATTTTTGTGGTTACTTTCCATTTATGGGAAAGTGGTACTGGTTTTCCATTTATAGGAGATTTAGAAAGTTTCCTCTTTAAATAAATTTAAGTTAAAAAAAGTAGGTCAATTTGAACAAAACCATTAAGTAAACACGGGACATGTGGGTATGGCCAAAAAAAAAAAAAGAAGAAGAAGAAGAAGACAATAAAAGACAATGAAAAGACTATGAAAATGACTGAAATTTGGGACAGTGCATTATGTCAGCGGTTCTCAAAGCGTAGTCCAGGAACCCTGGGGAATCCCCAAGACTAGTTCAGGTGGCCCACAGAAGCAAAACAAAGATCATAAAAATACTAAGACATTATTTGCTTTTTTCAGTCTTATTTTCTTTCAAGGGTACAGTGGGGTTTTCCAGACGCTATATGACATATGGTAAGGCAGGAGAGTAAATGCAAAAGCAGATATGAGAATCCAGCTGTCTCTATTAAGCTAGACAGTAAAGAGCTTATAAAAATGGAAAACAATGCCACTGTTTTTACTGATTTTTTTTGTTTTTCAAAATATGGTTAATTTTCATAAAAACGTGCCACTCACCTAATGGGTTTATGTTGCTATTTTTATTTTTAAAATTAACTTACAGTAAAATTTCCTGTTTTCATGTACAATTCTATGAGTTTTAACACATGGCAACCGCTGATCTGTTCTTGCTATCGAGTTCTCCTTTCCAAATGTCATATAAATTGAATCATACTGTCTGAAATCTTTTGAGACTGTTTCTTGCCCTCAGCATAACGCCTCTGAGCCTCCTGCACGTTGCTGCAGGAATCAGCAGCTTCTTCCTTTTCACTGCTGAGTAGTATCTCCCGTGACATGGATGAGTCACGAGACTGTTTCTCCGTTCACCCGCTGAGGGACACTGGCTTGTGTTCAACTTCGGGGACTACAAATAGAGCTGCCGTAGACGTTCACATCAAGGTTTGCCCGTGAACATACATTTTCAGTTCTCTAGAACGAATACTCAGGAGAGGGACTGCTGGGTAAGTGTCTACTAATTTTGAGGAGTACTTTTTCCAGAGGGGCTGCACCATTTTGCACTCCCAGCAGCAGTGGAGGACAGTTCCAGTCGTTTCTCATCCTTGCCAGTACTTGGTATGGTCTTTGCTAATCAACTTCTTGTTGCCACTCTAACATGTATGGAGTGGCTTCTCACCATGTTTTAAATTTTCATTTCCCTGACGACTAATGATGTTGAACATCTTTTCAGGTGTTACTTTTTCATCCGTATATCCTTTTCGGTGAAGCACATGTTGCAGCCTATGGTTCATTTCTCAAATTGGGCTGTTTATTTTCTTACCATTGAGTTTTGAAAGTTCTTGTGTCTACTGAATACAGGTCTTTTGTCAGATATGGGATTTGGAAATAGTTTCTCCCGTTCTGTGGCAGTCTTTTCCTTCTTTTAACAGTGTGTTCAATAAAACAGAAGTTTTAAATTTTGATCAAGTCCAATTTGATCAGTTTTTTTCCTTTGAATCGTGGCTTTGCTCTTGCACCTGAGTTCTTTGTCTAATCCCAGGCCACAGGCAGTTTCTCCTGTGTTTCCTTCCCAAACTGGTATAGCTTTCCGTTTAGAAGTATGATCCACTTTGATTTAATCTTGTATAAGGTTTCCGATTCAGCTTGACATTAATTTTTTTCTACATATGGATGTCATAGTTTTTATTTTTAAATGAGTTACCAAGTACTTCAGGTTATTTTTCAGTTTTAATTTATAATGCAGTAAATATCAATAGATATAACCCACATAAACAGAAGCTCTTCGGAATCCTCAATGATTTGAGTGTAAAGAGCCTTGAGTCCAAAAACTTCAAGAACCATTGTATTATATCACGAAACCAAGACCTTTTCTTATTCTTTATTTTCTTTGACCTCTTAGTGGCATTTGAGAATGAACAACCCTACCTTTGACTAAACTGTCGCTCTTGTTAAGAACTGTGAAACGTCTGAGATTTATTCTACTTCCAAACTTACAAGTTGGCCTGCCACAGCTGTACGGATGCTGGCAGAGGACACAAGACTCCTGGTCAAAGACAAAGAATGGTTTACTGCTCACAACAACAGCTGCAGTGAAAGTATCATGTTTGTGTTGTTTCTTCAATACCTAATTCCCAAAATGAGATTCAAAGAGGGCGAGATGACATGTGTACGTGAAATGGGGTGCATTACAGGAGTAGGACCCTGAGTGTAGGGAATCCTAGTCTTGAATACTGATCAGTAATCATTCCTGCCATTTGTTCTGGAGAAAGACACTCGCTCTGTCTTCCAAAGCTGTTCACTATATAAGCATCCTTGAAAAGACCATCCAGAGCAGGCAGTCAGTGGCTCTACTCACGAGATGTGTAAATCCTCAATGGATCCATGAAGAACACCCACCCAACACCTACCACCTCTATATTTCTTTGCTTTGTTCAATTTCTCTTCTTCATTATTCCATCTCCCTACTGGGAAAAACGTAGGAAACATAGATCCTTAGATGTCGTCTGGGCCCAGATCTTTTTTCTCTGCATGTTACTCTTTGAAGAAATCATTCTCCATGGGAATTCCAATATTCGCCCTCTAAACCTATGACTACATTCTACAGTTTGGATCCAAAAAATTCATCTAGACTTCAGTCCTGTGCTGTCAATTTGAAGTCTGAGAATCAACTCAAGCCCACGGGAAATGCACAGCCCACTTAGCTTCTCGTAAGAAAAGTTTTTAGCCGACACAAGGGAAATTTAACATCCCCCAACTGTGGCTGGCTTTTCCCCATTATCCGTTCTTCCTTACTTCTTCAGTAATAAACTGCTAATTTGCTGCACAAAGAATAAAGACACCGTTTCCCCTGCTTCCCTTACAGCCAGGTGCAGCCACGTGATCAAGTTCTTACCAAAAAAAGTATGAGTATTAGTGATGTGTGCCACTACCAGGTCATGACCTTAAAGGGAATGGATACGCCTTTGGACCATACACATGAGGACAAATCTCTCAGGAGAAAAAAACAGAAGTAGCTGGGTCTCTAGGCAACCTCATGGAGCAGAGCCACCTTACTAGCCCTGAACCATCTACCTGTATGCTGTGACACAAGAGAGATTTTGAACTCCCGACTTATCTAAGCAATTTTAATTCTGGGTCTCTCTGACACACAGATAAAACCTCTATCTTTATAAATATATCATTCCTCAGGAGAGAGAACACGAACACAACCTTCCTTATAACACCATGTGGTAACCAATAACTGATCATTGCTTAGGATAACTATATTCAGGAAGCCTGGGTGGCTCAGTCAGTTAAGCATCTGACTCTTGATTTTGGCTCAGGTCACGATGTCAGGGTTGTGGGATCGAGCCCCACGTTGGGCTCCGTGCTCAGTGTGGAGTCTGCTTGTCCCTCTCCCTCTGCTCCTCCCCCTGCCTGCTCTCTCTCTCTCAAATAAATAAATAAAATCTAAAAAAAAGAATAACTATATTCAGCTATGTTAATAAAGTCCAAAGGATTATGAACACATAAATGTAATATCAAAGGGGTTAGCAGGGAGAGGATGGAATGAGAACAGGAAAACATGGCATATTCACCTCAATCTTCCCCAAACATCTTAGATTTTTAAAATATTCTTTGTAGCAATTGAAATGTGATAAATGTTGGGAACACAAACATACCAACAGGTGACGTTAACTAAATAAATAGTGAAACCAAAATAATAGTCCTATTGGTTGCACAGGGTGGGATATTTTCATCTAGATAGAAACTAAAAATGAAAAACAAACAAACAAACTCTTAAATGCTAACATTTAGAAAGACCAGTGCAAGCACATCTGCTTGTGCCCTCACCACTGTGGTCGGCAGGTGCGCTCATGGTGTGCCAGGGGAAGACGGTGACGCCATTGAGCCTGGCTGCGTTGGCCACTCTCACACTTTCAAGCCCCGCTCAGATAACTGCAGTTCTAGGCACCCACTCATGTGGCCGATTCCTCTCGGGGATCGGAGCACACTTGGTGCGCTCCACGAACAGGACACCTACAGAGCGAGTAAAAAGCTTCACTCTACAGGCACGTGGTTGCCAGTCAGAGGTCCAACAAAATCAGGGCAGAATGGTCATGTGGGTCGACAAGATGAAGTTTTCACCGGCCAGACGTGAAATGAGAAAAATGAAGACAATTCAGCCAGCGTCTCATGAAGCTCCACTCGCTAGATTTCAAGGACGATCTCTGTGCCAGTTTAGGGTCCCAGCAGGAAATAGATAGAACACTTGTGTAATGATACTCCGAGGAGGATTTTACGAAGGCGCTAATGACAAAGGTGTTGGTGGGGTGTAAAGGAACCACAAGAGATACTATAGGAACTTGGGCTAAGGGCAGGTCAGTTATCATGACTTGTAGGCCCAAGGGTCAAAACAGGGAGCAAGTGGTTACCAGGATAGAGTAGATCCTTCTACCAGTGGTGGTGACTCCGCCTTAGAGGGCCACCGACAGCCTGGAGGAACCTCACAGGAGAGAACAGGGAACAATTACCTGCCTTCACCCTCCTTCCTATCCCCATTCTGGCAGGGCACCTCGACGGCTGAACCCCACTAGAAACCACAGGGCCAGCAGCTCTGTGAATGGAACCAAACCAGTGAGACAGACAGGGCACAGAGCAGAGCGAAGGGGGCAGGGCTGACCTAGCAGGGCCCCTGCACACTCTCCCCATTTAAGACTTTACCCCTCCTCCTTTCATCTGGTGTACTAATATCCATTTGTCCTCAGAAATAAGGACGGCAATAGATGCTAGTAGTTGCTTTTTAATGTCCTGAGTAGACAAAATAAAATGGTATCAACACTAAGTTGGTCCCTGGACTGGGAATGACTGTTCTTATTACCTGTGACATATGGTAAATCTTTATTAGGCTCCACTATTTCACGCTGAATGGCATAATTCTATGTTCTACGGTAAACACCTGCATTGTAGAAACTTTGCAGCAGCAGGTATCCTTGCTTAATCGCTACTTCTCTTGTACTTTCTGAGGAGCCAAAGACTAGGCCGTGCCTAAAGCATACAAAAACTACTTATTTTAATGGTACAATATCTCTGCATGTTCCACGTTCAGAGAAACGAAGGGACACTTAGAAAGCACTGGCTTTGGAGTCCAGCTGCCCCAGGTTCAAATGCAGCTCTACTAGGTTTAATGTCCACATTCATCTTGGGACATGACATCATCTTGCCAAGGTCTCATCTAAACAATGGGCTGGGGGGTAGGGTGCCTGGCTGGCGCAGTCCGTGGAGCATGTGACTTTTGATCTCAGGGTTGGGAGTTCGAGTCCCATGTTGGGTGTAGAGATTACTTAAAAACAAACAAACAAAACTAAAAAATGAGGGAAAATAAGATTTAAAAAATCTTGCCTCCTGGGGCAGTAAGGATGTGGAAGCTATCAGAGTACAATGGTCAACACAGAGCAGGCCCCCAGGAAATAATGGCTATTACTATTACTACATCACATGGCTTTAACTGAAAATGAGGGAGTAAGGGCGAGGCGTATCCATATGCCACTTGTGAGTAGCTGTGCGTATTCCTAACTCCTCTTAATTCTTTGTCAGGGAACAATGATACCCCTGCAGCTACTGCTGGGTACCTCTAAGCGGAAGCTGGGCCAGAAAGCAATTACTAATGTCTGGGCTTCTAAGTCATTCTCCTCAGTCCTTGAGGATGGGGCAGCGGAAAACTCTGAGATGTTTGAGTTTACCCAGACACTAATTCATGAATTTAACAGACCTTCTCTTATCTGATCTCTACAAGGACTCTGTGAGGTAGATGTTCTCAGGCCCATTTTAGAGATGAGAAAACTGAGGTGGAACCGGAAACCAGATTTGGCAGCATCCTTGTCTCTCTGGCAGATCGGTCTCTCCTGTCCTTTCAGTAGTAACGCTCCATGCTACTCCCACCCTGGGACAAGGGAACTCTTCCCTCACGGTGTCCTGGGGGTTGGGATTTAAGGTCATTTTGCAATAAAAGGGATTTTAATTTTTGATTTGTATTGTGTTTTTGTCCCCAAAGTAAGATCACAGGAATTGCCATTCATCCGCTATTTAAAAATGTGAAGAATTTTCTGTTGTCTGAGTGATGAAGATATCCTCTCAAGTCCGTGCTAAGGTTGAATTTGACTCCCTGAACATGATGAAATGGATTTGCCATGGAGGCTCATTAGCGTATTGGGTTCCAATTTCCCAAGCCAGCCCCTTCTCTTCCAACCTCCTCCCTCCCTCCCCACAGACATTTGGGTGAAGCTTGTGGCTCAATGAACTTTGGAAATCCATCCTGGCACAATTAGAGGGAGTAAGCAAACAGAAGACCGCTCTGAGGTGTAATTTGTCAGATGTAATGCGACCATCCTTCACGGTATAGCCGAAGGCATTTGCGTATCAAACAAGTAATTCAAAAATCCTAAATATTTTATGTTCCTAAATACATTTTTAATACAAGCTCATTTAAAACCTGTTAGGCTGCAGCCTGCTCGCCTGACCAGAAGCCCATCTCTAAAGAAAGCCCCAGAAACATCCTCTCATTAATTCCCAGTTTTATACCTTTCCTTTTGGATTGACCATGTATGAGCCTTTTTTCCTCCCTGAGATTAAAAACGATATACACAGAAAGCAAGAAGACGCATCCCAGTATCCTAGATATGTCCTCTCTAAACAAGCAAGTATCTGATATATACTGAAAGATGCCTTAATGGTTGAGTGTGCCCACCCTTCCTTTGGCCAAATTCATAGGGTCTTAACTCCACTGTCCATTTTTTTTTAAAACTACTTTCAGGTTGCTATAATAAAAACTAGCTTGGCACCCATATTCTTAGCTCTGGCAATTAAAACATAAGCAAAAGAAGAAAAATGAGCCCAATTCTGGTGTTAAAGTTCAGTTGAGAATATTCTATAAAAGCACAAACAATAACAATAAAGCCCAAACTCAACCAGCACCCAACACAGATGATCTAATACGCTGATCGACTCCAAACCATCTCCTGATCTTTTTTCACCTCGTGTTACAGGCACATTACATCCGGCCCAGGTACACAGTTCAGTGGGGCCTATATTCCATGAAGACCCTAAAAGTAAGAAGAAAACTCGTTGCCCCCGTTGGTTTATGAAAACCACGGTGGACGCTGTCTGACTTGTTCAGGGCTATTGGTGATCGCGCGTGGAGTCTTGTCGTACTGCTGTCATTCATGAGAAGAGCAGTCTTCACAGAGAATCCTAAAGCCTCAAGCCGATTTAGAACGCTTTAGTGTAGAAACCAAGTAAATCTTCCTGTTTTATGTAGCCTCTCCTTAAACATAAACATATGATTTAGACATGCTCCCTCTTGTTAAACATTTTTTTTTTGCTCTGTTCACTTAACACAGTCCACATTATTATCCTTACATGTACAATGGCGGCAGCATAATTTGAGACCCACAGCTTTATTTAATAATGTAATTATCCTATATTGGATTACTTAAAGGGGCTTTGTGTTTTTAAGTTCTGGTTTTCCCTATACTGGTGATAGGCTCTGCCGTGGTAAATGATTCAGGCTTCAATCAAAAGCTCTAAACTCAGTTTGGAAAAATATTGAGTGTTTTGAATAAGCCAGGATTAATGCAAGAGCCAATTTGCAACCACAGTTGGTGACCTTTCTACTCCTGCTCAAAGACTGTGGTGCGCA
Organism: Ursus maritimus; assembly: GCF_017311325.1. Taxonomy (NCBI): domain Eukaryota; kingdom Metazoa; phylum Chordata; class Mammalia; order Carnivora; family Ursidae; genus Ursus; species Ursus maritimus. The sequence goes on from NW_024426885.1 coordinate 61,910,532, forward strand.
GGCCGGCACAGAGGACAGACCCGTGCAACTCCAACGGCCTGGTTCCGACTCTGCTGGCCCCTCAGGGAGGCTGCACAAACCAGAGAATAAGGCCCGAGCTCTCTTCAAGGTAAACTTCCCGAAGTCAGGGCCGACACTTGCATAGCCTTCCGTGCCTTCCAAAATCTGGTACACTCCCAAGTGGAGCTTAAAGAATGAGTGAATGAATGAATGGACGAATGGATGGATGGAAGGATGGACAGATGGATGGATGAACACATGCATGCTTCTGGGCATTCTGACAAAACAGCTGCAGAAGGGAATGCAGAAGAAACCACCACTGTTATCGTCAGGAGAGAATACGTTTGAGTTTTTCCCCAGCTCAACTCAATCCAATCCAGTTAATCTGTGTGGACTGTGCTCTGGGCCAAGCACTGGGCTGAGTACCAGCCGTGGAGACATAAGGATGAATAAGACACTGGTGTTGCCCCCTCCCGAAATGCATGGTGCGCATGGCCTCCTGTTCTCACCTAGGAAATGAAGGCTACTGTCTTTTTAGTCCTTGGCCAGAGAATCCATTCACTCTTCCCTTCTCAATGTTCTGAGAATCTACTCTGAGCTGTGCTAGGTCCTAGAACAGCTGGGGAAGAAGCCCCTGACTCATGGACGCCGGTCTAGGGAGGGTGGGTAGATGGTAAACGGTAGCCCTCAGCTAAATATGACTTAGATAATTAGAAATTGTCATAAGTGATTTCATTCATTCAACAAATATTTAATGAGAACCAACTATATGTTAGTCAGAAATAAAACAGACAAAAGTCCCTACCCTCTTAGAGCCTACCGTCATTAAGTGTGGTGTGTAGTGTATGGTGTGCCGTGTATGTATTCGGGGAGAGGGGGTGGGGCAGAAGAGCCAGATAATAAACAAAACTGGAAGCAAAAGAACTAGAAGAGGCAATAATGGGAGGCTAGGAGTGGAACTGGGAATGCTTTCAAATCGAGTGGTTGGGGAGGTCTCTCTGCTAAGACCCTAAGGAGCAGAAGGAACTGGCAAGGTCAGGAGGGGAAGGGAGCAGGAGGGAGAACACAGGCCATTGCAAGCAGAGAAAACAGAGGGTACACAGGCACTGGGAGGAACATGGTGCAATGTTGAACTCAAGGTTAAACACATACACAGACACACACAGACACATACACACACACAAAAACACACAGACACACACATACAGCTGATGCATGCTTCTAAATTTGAATCCAGACTCCTTTTCTCTGAGTTTCCAGTACGTTTAGCACGGAAGCTACCCTACAAATCAATTTCCATTGTTAAAAATTAACTAAAATTTGCTTACTATCATCTTGTTCTCAAACCTTTAATGCCTGCATACGTATGTTTTGAACACTTGGTTGAAAACCAAGTTGCATCTTCCCAGAAAGAGAAATAGATAAGTTTTCCCATGAAATAGATGATTTCCACAGAATTTAAAAGGTGAAAGGCCAGCTGCTCTCTGACGTACGCACAGGTTGGTGGGTAGCTAGGGCACGCTCATCTGCTGTAGACACACTTGTTAGAAACACAAACTGGGACAACATCCCTTTCATTTGGATGCTTACATCCTTACATGGACACATACCAACCAACCTGACTAAACGCCCCTCCTCAACCACTGTGCGTGAGACCTACCTATTTTCTTATACATTAAGAAGCCTGTTTAATTATATCAGCTACAGGGGCCTAGTTCCCCTTCTCTCTACAGACTTATCTCACCAGACACAATGCCCTTTCCAGCAAAACTCTCCAAATTCACTGATCAAGATGTTAGGTTTAAGAAAGACCCAATATGGCTTGTTGACGTGCTCTAAGACTAACAAATCTTTAAAAGATTAAAGCAATCTGTTGTCTACCATGTATGTCTTCTATAATTAAATGCCCAGAAGAGCGAGGAGGTGTTTGGAAGGAACCACCCAGGGAGAACACATAACAACAAAAGGGGGGGGGAAGAGCTGGATAGGGTAAGAAGAATATCACTCAACCCTCACCAGACTAGCTTTAGGCTATGGTGACTGGTTCCATTGCTGACTGCTAATTTGGCTCCCAACAATGCCCACCTCCCCCTATTCATGCCCTTGGGTAATGCTCTCCCTTTGAGTGTGGGCTGCACGGTAGCCAACAAACAGAATTAGGCAAATGGATGTCATTGCTGAGATTAGGTTACAAAAGGACTGCGGCTTCTGTCTCCCTCTCATACTGTGAAGGAAGTCAGGCACCATGTTGGGAACTGGCCCCTGGGGAAGCCCACGGGGCATGGCAAGGGACTGATGGACACCCCGATCACCCACTGGCAAGGAATGAGACCCTCAGTCCAACAGCCCTCGAAGACCCGTGTCCTGCCAAGAGGCAAGTGAGCCGCTTAGAAATAGATTCTACCCCAGTGAGCTTTGAGGTGACCATAGCTCAGGCAGGCCCCGTGACTGCAACTTTGAGAAATCCGAGCCAGAAGCTCCCCACTAAGCCTTTACTCGGACTCTTGACCCAGAGAAACACTGCATAAAGAATGTTGTCCAAAGACACAAAAGTTTGGGGTAACTTGTTATACACCAATAGATAACTAATACACTTTAATATGGGGTACATGTACACATTTTTATGTGATAATGAAATAAAGTCTATGAAAGAAGGTGTTAAATACCATTTTTGACTCTGCTTGAAAATTAGACTAATTTCTGCTGAGAAGTGGAAAAATGTTTCCTGCCACTGCCTAAATCCTGAAACAACTACCTATACAAGAGGCCTTTTCTTTTTGGGGGGACCCACAGAAATTTCTAAGAACACTGTTTAACAATATGAGCATATCTGGACAGAGTAAAAGATAGTCTTGCCAAGTAAGGCTAACTTCATGTTTTCTCTCCTCCAAGCAACCAAAGGGAAAGGGGCTGATATTACTCATCTCTTTGCCACCCTCACTCTACCCTGGATATACTAATAACATTGGTTGAATTGAATTGAATAAAAATTTGCAGCCAAAAGGCCTATGCTTAAAAATAGAAATGTTTTTCAAGATCAGTATTGTATTACATCCTTAGCTACCAGAAAAGAAGCCCAAGCCTTGTCTCTCTTTTCCTCCTCCCACCTTTTCCAGATTCATCTTTGGAAGGCCCTTGGCACAGCTGACCAATCAGAATTGTGTTGCCTATAAGCACAGTCTGCAGGCCCTGTACACATACAATCCTCCAATCCTCACGGCCAAGATCAAGATGTGGCTTCTCTTTGCTTAAAAAGAGAAACACATAAACAAACAAAAAGGGCAGAAAATAGCCTTTAAAACTTAAGGCAAAAAAAAAAAAAAATTAAGGCAACTAAGATATCTCAATATTCTGACACGCTGGGAATGTTTTCACTCCGCTGCTTCGAGGGGTCATTTAAGGAATTCGGGGGTCGGGAGTGATTTGAACACCTGCTTGGCTGTCTATTGAATTACTGATCCTATGACATCAGAAATGCGGAGTGAGAAACAGGACCTGTAAGTGGAAAGAAAAAAAAAAAACACCACAGAGCCTGTTGATGATTTTAAAAGACACTACCATTTATGTGATTCATACAATTTGCATTAGGAAACACATCTTCAGCCTTTTTACTAGATCCTTCTTTTTGCCTGCCCGGAGAGTTGGGCATGCATATTTTACAACCCAATGCATTGTTGCTGAACACACATTCAGCTCCCAGGAGCACAAAACACAATTAGACTATTATGGAGAATATTCACAAGAAACAGAATGGAACAGATTATTTCACTTAAGACACACAGAATTCAATTATTTTCTGTATTTATAACCCATGGACACTCGATTTTGGAATAATTTGGTGAGGAGACAGAGTACTACAGCAGTGTTTTCATCTGAATTCAGTAATCTGATATACACTGTGGGATTAACCCAAAGCAAAAGGATTTAATGGCCCAGCAGGCAGTCTCTATTTTGAAGATCCTTCGTCTGAGATCCCCCAGCCATTTTGGCCAGGACCCCTTCCTTCCCTTTGCATCCCTTTGCTGGTGCTTTTTGGCTTTGTGAAAGGGCCTGCCCTTGTACATCTTAAAGATGGGTGTGAAATACACTCCCTACCACCAGCACCACCACCACCACCGCAACAGGAGGAGGGAGAGGGGCGTCTGGGGGGGGGCATGTTTTTAAATTGGGGGGGTAAGAATAGGAAATAGGAGAGGCTTTTTCTAAAGGAGGGAAAGTGAGAGTATTTGAAAGAAATTCAATGTTGTGCACATTTGGCAGATCAACCCCAGTTTCCTAGAGGCTGCATCAGGAAGGGGGCGGAACCTGAGAAGCAGCAGGTTTGGACTTTCTTTGGCGTACCAAGATGGAACATCTGGAACATAGATTTTGTCTCCTGACACCCTCATTCCCCCCATCTCATCCCATTTTGTTGTGGCTGATGGGAGAGACACCCCCTTCAAGGTCTTTAAGACCTAAATGGTACAGAACAGACCAGAGACCTGACCAGAAACCCCAAACATGGATCAAAAACTCTGCACCCAAACAGAAAATTCTCAGGACAGATGGGAAGCCAGGAAGTTTCACTCTATTCAAATTGATAGTTTTGTTAGTTACCATTTTTCAAACAATGGTTGGTAGTCCAACAGCTGAATCAATACATTACTTATTAATGAGCTATTAACAGTCTAGCACCATGACAGACTTCATTGAGACAATAACGTTACGATCTGGCCCCTGCCCAGGAAGGGCAGGATCGATAACGAGCATCTGCTAAAGGCCTAGAAGCCAGGCCATGGTTTGGTGCTCTGTGCCCATATAAATTTCATTTGATATTCACAGCCCTGCAAGATGAACCCATTTTACAGGTAAAGAAACTGAGATCCCAAAAAGATTAAGTAAGTAGACCAAGATGACATCCAGCTACTAACTGGCAGAGTAAGTACACACATTTGGTTTTCTCAAGCTTCTAGACTAAGAGTTTCTATTCCAACAGAAAGTCAAAACGCAAGTGTGAAATTATTAATCAGCACTGCTATCAGAGTCAAGTCAAGCCTGACCTGCTGGACCCCCTAAAGTCTGGCCTCAGTCTACCTTATTTTCCACTAAATCCTTGCCCTCTTGCCCAGTGCAGACCATATCCAATATGGCTATGTCCTTCCTTCCTATCTTTGTCCTTCCTATGGCTTCTTCTGTCAAGGATTTTCTCCTCTGTTTCCCCCTCATTCCTCAAAAAGCTCCATCCAAGAGAGCCCTAGTTATTTTCAAGGGCCTGCTCGCAAGCTTCCCTTCTCCAGGAGACCTTCAGCATGACTACACGCCGTGTTCCCTCTCGCACATGCTTCTTTCCACAGCTCAAGTCCTGTACCCGTAGGCCTGACTGCCCAGGACAGTGCCCCGCTGTCCTGGCACCGCCACTCCTTCCGTCCCTTTAGACCTCTGGAACCCTGGCTAGAGAGAAGGGTGAGGGCTTTGTCTACCTGGCTTTCCCCTTCTCATTTCTTTGCTGTCCCTTTAGGACCAATAGGTTCCTTTTGCTTTATTCACAGAAAATGGGCCAAATACAAGAATGGTTTAAAAATTGAATCGTCCAAAGCTTTTCTCTAGAGAGTGCAAGGTGGCAGCCAGGGGTGGGGCGGGGAGAGGCTGTGGGGTGGGGTTGGGGGGCACATCCAGACGGAAGATATGTTTTGTTTGGCCCACAGTGTTTTTTGAAAGTTGGACCAAAGTGCCAACTAAACTCACACAAAAATCTGGATTTCTGACACGTCTCTTGAAAAATGGAAAGACCTGGCAATATGAAATGATATTCCTGCCCAGCAATGATCAGCAGGCTGTGAGTAGCAACATTCGAGTGAGTCACACGTCCCCAGTTCCCTCAAGCATCATATCTTCTTCCAGACCTGGCTCACTCCACCCGGTCTCACCTGCTGGGCCCGGTGGGCACTTACACGTGTGCATCTGCTCTGGGTCCCTTTCTCCCCTACGCAGTGGAAGACATCACGGAGGAGGTGGCATTCGAGCAGGGCCTTGAAAGAGGGCTCCAGTTGTTGCGAGGTTTTACTTCACAGAGGAATACCTCGGTGGATTCGAGACCCCTTTGCTCATACTGCCTGTGTTTCCTCCACTTGTCAGCAGGATGGCTCGATGTTTTTGCCATCTGTGTTTTGGAATCAAGACAGCTCAAGTTCCCATTCGGTCTTTGTCATTTACCTGGTGAAGGAATTTAGAAACCTCGACAAGTCGCCTAACTTCTCAGATGGCCCTCCTGCAACACACGGACGATGCTAGAACCTACCTCATAGTATTACTGTTGTAAGAAATAAATAAAGGGTCACGAATGAAGCCATAAGCATCTAGTTTCACCACTACCTCTATTAATATCATTTAGTCCAGGGCCAGATAGTAAATATGTTTGGCTCTGTGCATCACACAGTCTCTGTCACACTACTCAACTCTGCCACTATGGCGTGAAACCTTCCAGAGACCGTTTGTCAACAACTGGGTGTGGCTGTGTGTCAATAAAACTTTACGTACAGAACAGGCAGCTGGCCAGAGTTGACCAGTGGGCCTTAGTTTACCGACCCCCCTGTTCTCAACATTCCCACAGCCGGTCAATGTAAATCAGCTCTGAAGAGGCTATCTAGGTGTCTCGATGACATCTAGAACAATAGGTGCCCCCACTGGGCAGCAGTGGGCATCCCTAACCTGTTTATTGGATTCACCAAGATTAGGCTCAGCCCAGAAATCATCCTATAGGGACACTGCTCCCACCTCCACATCTTGGCAAGAAACCTCTTCCCAATCTTCACCAGAATCTCTCTGGACCTAAGTTTAAATGTTGTTTCTTCCAAAATGCCTTCACAGAGCTTCCCAACAGGATCAGACACCCCTGTCGGAGGTCCCTGTATTTTTACTCCATCACATTGACCGTGCCACACAACGACCCATTACTCGTGACGGTTTGATTAATTATGCACTCCCCACCTGACAGGAAGCTCCCTGAAGGCAGGATCCACCTGGCTCCCCACCTCTGTCTCTCCAGGGCCCCATGCTGGCCCGCACACAGGAGGCGCCCAAGGGGGGCTGGGGCTGAGTCTCCTCTCCTGTGAAATGTGTGGGAGGCACCACATGCCTACCTTGGGGAGGTGTGGAATTTAAGGAGCCCTTTTAAACGTTTTATTCCTCAAGTGCACAGTATTATTACTGACTCATCTGCATCAGTCAACCGCCAATTGGACTGCACATTCCTAGACAGCAGGATAGAAGCTTTCAAGAGCCATAGGCTGAACAAAGAAATGAAAGACTAAAGAAACAATATTCATAAAGACTCAATTAGAGAATAGGTCAGTATATAATCAAAGTCCCATTGTTAGTCCTGGCATAATCGAGGAAAACCTGGATTTCAATCCTGACTCTGAGTCTTAACTATACGTGACCTTGGGCAAGTTACTTAACCTCCTTCGGCCTCAGCTGCCTCATGTGTGAAGTATGGAAATGTCACAATACAACCAACCTAAGAGAATTAAATGAGCATTTAATTTATATATTAATATATATACAATGTCTGACACATAATAGCTACTCAATAAGCAGAAAATGTTGTAACTTCGTTGAAAACACTGTGGGTAAAACTTTGGCAGATGGTTTGGGAAAAGAGAAAGTTGGGGCATTTTCTCTGGGTTGTGCATACAGAGAAGAGAAAATTTTAGAAGAAGGAAGTGTGAATGTGGTTCTAAGACCAAAATGTATGGGGATGGTTTTCTGCCATTTTGGATAAATCAATTAAGTTGCCTTTTCCTTTTTACTATGAGAGGATGAGTAAGCTGCATGGGAACAGAAATCTTTGTGCATTAGTCCTTGTGTTGACGCTTAATGTCCCCACTGGAGAGAAATGACACATAGTAGGCATGCAATAAACATTTCAGAATGAAAGAAACCATCCATTAATATCAGAGACTGACAAAAATGCCAATTCCGTTTGCTACCAAGAGTGCCATCTCACAGCTTTTCTGAAGCCAGTATAAATAATACCATCAGTGGGCCCTCCTAGCTTCAGGAAAGAATATGGAAATGAAGGTAAGGTCCAGAGGGGGCCAAGCCTGGTTTCTTTGTAATCACGGACCCTCGGGTAAGTATCTTGGCGCTAAAGTCCATACTCTCATCAGTGATTTTATACGAGTCATGACCCACAGAGGCACCATCTACTGGTCTAAGACAGGGTGCTGGGATGACCTACCCTGAACACACCCATGGGAAACACTAGCCTACTTTCCTCAGAGTGGAACCTTAAGAGAACAGCCCTTTTTCCTCAAAGTAGCAGACCGTTGTGCCTGAGGGTGCTGGCTGCTGGGCCCAAGATTTTTCTGGGCCTTTCTGAGTCCATTAAATAAAGGGGGCTGGACTCACTCTCTTGAATGTCCTATAAGTCTATTCAAATGTCCCTGGCAAATTAGACCTGAGCCTTTTTCTTAGAGAACCATGGCAAGTCTTCCTGATCCCCTTTATCAACAAAGCCAAGGGATGTCCAGCCAGTCATGCCTGAAGCCAAACATGTCTGTGCAGACGGCAGAGCCTGAGGGACCAGCTGCCCCGATGGCGTCACCAATATGACAGCCAGGAGAAGGTCTCTGAGAATCTGAGAATGTTCTCGGCGACCTTCTCTGCATCTGAACCCTTCGCCCCATGTCAAGAGGCCCTCATGCCACAACGCGGATTTCCAACCAGAATGTCGCCAAAGTCCTGTAGTCACAGAAGGAAAACAACTAAACCTGAGCCTGTCGTGGAGGAAAGTCAGAGAACAAGGCAATGAGTAAGAATATTTTTACTCTCTGGTATAATATCTGGATAGTTTGGTTTTTTTCCAATGGTACCCTGAGCTGAGCTCAAAGCAGAGGATGGCAAGCAAAGCTTGGACTAAAGCGAAAACAGTATTCGCTCACAATGATTTCCATCTCCATGGATTATGGGGAGCTGGGGGCAGGCCCACTGACAGGTAACTGGTGATAACTTGGCCTGCTGTCTTTGTAGCCTGCAAGCCTTCCCATGTAGGGGTCAGAAGAAGACAAAAACCCACCCCTGCACATCCATATATCCACACGCACACTTTAACATGTATGTATTTATACATGTTTTTAAAACATATTCCTCCCTTCAGAAAAATACAGAATTAGCAAGTTTAAATTATTTGCACTTAGTTCTTTGTCTCCAGTTATACTGTGTTCTTTTGTGCTTGTAAAACAACATGTGCCTTAATTAGCAAATATCTGTAAATAATTTACTTGCTTTTCAAATACAACAGAACAATGGGGTCAATTTTCACATACATTTACCCAGCATGCATCCCGGGTCTCAAGCCAGACTCACCCATTGTTCAATAACTATATCAAGCTGTCCAGCTCTTGCTGCCTCCTCGGGGGAGGGTCGGGGTAGGGGGCCAGAACCCCGAGTTCCGGTAGCAACATCCCATCTTGCAAGACCCCAGAAGGCAAGCACACAGCGTTGGCCAGCCCCAGTTAAAACAAAGTCTTACGATCTCTAACCCTGGAGCCTTCTGCGAGGAACATGGACGTGTGCTAAGGGCAAAAGGCATTTAATGCTCTGCTGCCCCACGGCCCCCGACCCCCGACAGCATAAGCGCCAAAACATAAGGCGCGATGGCTGAGGCTTATGAATCACGGAGCCCCGTCTAGGCTCTGCAGGGTTAAGGCTGGGCCCTGCACACAACGGTGCAGAGAAAGATGTTAAATCAAATGAGAATGACTGCTCTAGGACTGGAGGCACTATTATTTTGAATAAGATTGAAAAGGCCAGAAAAAGCAATTCAAAAACATTTCAATTATGTATTTCCCAGAACTACATCTTTGAGCAACTAATGCAAATGTTACCACCACAATAAAACTTCTTCCCACATAAAAGCATATAAAACAGGTTGAACAGCATATACTTTATATATCATATGCATATTTTTGACTATTAATAAAAAATTCAAAATCTATGTATGCTTTACTCTCCTAAGCAATACAGTAATTATGATTAAGGGACAGGCAGCACAAAAAGAGCCAATTTATCTTACTCGTGCTCAGGAATACTATTGTGTAACTAAGCAACTAAAGACAAAATATGGTCTAATTAATTCACTCCTATGCTTATTTAAAAGACACAATTAGAACATTTTTATTTTCCAGCCTGCACAGTAGCTCAACATGCTTGAGGGTGTAGAAAGCAAAGCCTATTATCCTCAAAGACAAGAGTTTAATGTTTAGTGCCACTGATCAGGCTTGGAACTCAGCTCTGGGGAGGAGGGGGTGTGTTTCGCGGCCTGGGTGTGCTCGGAGTCACGAGGAAGGAAAGGTAGGGTAAGGGGGGAAGAGGTTTCTGGGGCCACTGGATTGACGAGGAACACATGGCCTCTCCCCGCTGTTCTCCTCGCTGTGGCACAGGGATGGAGACAGGGCTGTGCACTTGATGGTCACGCGTGCAAGGACACGCGCCACTGTGCGTCTATTTATACGGCCACAGAGATTGTACAGAAAATTCATGTAATTAAACCACACGTCCTCGTCTGTGTGATAAATGTCAAATATCCATCTTTGACGCTGCTAACAGTGCATCTGATTTTAAAAGCGGAATTAATTTACGCAAGTGTGTGCTGGAGATTGATGCCATTAGCATGATTCTAAAGCACCCTTTCTGTAATAATCATCATCTGCATGTTTGAAATGTGTTGTCGATCCGGACGTTCAGAGTCCAGGATGTGAGCCGTGTTTTCTGAAGGCTGAGGCCCGGGTTCTAATCTCCAGCAAGCCGGCAAAGACCACAGCGCGGCTGGAAAAAGCCATCCGTGCCTGTGCAAGGCCACGGGAGCGGCGTTTTCAAGAAATGCAGGAAATCCGCGACCACATTTCTGAGAGGCGAATGAATCTTTAAGCCAACAACCGATAAATTTGTTTTAAATTTCTTTAAAAGCCAAACCAACGGGTAATCACTAGCTACAATATTATTCTGAGTGGAAGATGGCAAATATCCAACTACCCTGGCTGTAAAAAATGACAAGCAAATGCATTTGATTCGAGCAATTATATTCTGGATGTTGGTTAAAACTAGACTTTGATAAATGAGCTCGAGTCCTGTATCACTAGATGCCACCACGAACAGTGGTACGCTTTATTAATAAGTAATAGCGAAGTATTTACATGTATGGACCCGTGTACTTCATAAAAATAACATTTCCTTAGTATGTGCCTGACACTCTAAATGTCAAGGGGGGTTTTAATTTTAATTGCTTACAATTTTGACTCACTATCAAACATGGGGCCAGTTAAGACCATCAGTCTGGAAAGCACGCTGGCTCACAGGAGCTGCCGACCACACTCAGGTGAGGAGTGACCGGTCCCCTGCCGTCCAGTCTTTGGTCAGACTGCCACCCCACAGCCCCGACTTTTTATGGGCTGAAGGCCGAAGATGGGAAGAGTACTCAAACACAGAGACGCTGGCTTCATCATCGGTCCCAAACAGGCACCAATCTCTTCGGCGAGTACCTCGAAAGACAATCCTGTACACTTTTTCACATCTTTGGTGCAAAACGACGACGGATTTTAGATGAGAAAGAACACGTGCGAGACGGGGGTGTGCTGCAGCTGGCCCACAGGGGAGTGACCCATCGTAGGTCCTCTGCCAGAAGAAACCAGACTGACCTTAAAGAAAGCAGGCTGTGGGAAAGAACATTTTAGATGGCTGATGTCATCCAGTCATTCAATAAATACTTCGTGACTGGCACTGAATACTGTGGGGGGACCCAGAGGTGAATAGGCACACCCTGTGTTTCTGAGAACAGCGGTAGGGTGGGGAAGGGGGTTGGGGGAAAGGCTGAGTGACAGGCAAAGGAAGGACACAGATAACCATCACAGAAGGCACATGTACAAAGTACAGGGGAGGGCAAAACCAACCACAGCCCAGTAAGAGCCCTGAAGGTAAGGATTCTTGTCTACCTTGTTCACAGCTGTATCCCCAGGGCCTAGAACAGGCTCTGGCACCAAGCAGGTGCTCTATAAATACGCACTGAGCGATCGAGACATCGAAGATAAAGACAATACTTTCTAGTTTCCAGAAAGATCAGGAAAGGCTATAAATAGTGATTTAGTTAATCTCCACTTTAACTAAGAAGCACAGAGAAAGTCTGACAGCTTTTCTGTGACCAATGTCTGTCCATGGGAGTAAATGATGAGCTCTTCGGGGGCTGAGGTCATTTTCCCTCATCTCTGTATCCTGTTGGCCAGCAACATAGTAGGCCTTCAATCAACATCTGTGGAGCTGAAAAAATTCTTTCTCCAAAATCATGCAGATCGCGAGCCTTCCTTTGAACACACATGGCATTTATTGTCAGCACAAGTCACCAACGTGTTATATAACGTCTTATGTTGTTTTTACATTTTTTAAAAACGTGTTGATCTCATCTCTCAGTGAAGATTGATAAGCGTCTTGAGAAACGGGGTCACACCATGAACTGTTTTGCATCCATCTCTGTACCTAGCCGAGCTCCGAGTACATGGTGAGCACACAACAAGCAGTTTTCGATGAACTCAAGATAGATGACACCAACATTTGCTGGAGTCAGGATCCGACCCTACAAAACCTAGCTCAGTACACACTCCACTGACTCTCAAATTTCAACATCAGTAGAATCAATGCTGAAACAGAGAACTTTTTATGCCAATATTTTTGACATATGACTGTTAAATTACTTCTTACTATTACCGGGTCTTGCTCCAACCCAAGTAAGAAAGAGAAAAAAAGGACATAATCCCATTCCCTATTTCAGATCAGCTCCACAGGCCAGGGGTCAGCAAACATTTTTGTAAAGGACCATACAGTAAATAATTTCCCAATTTCCACTGTGCGGGTCTTACAGTCGCTGTCACAACTACTGAACTTGGCTACTGTAACCTGAGAGCAGTTATAAACAATACGTAAACAAACCAGTCTGACTATGTTCTAATAAAACTTTATAAAAACAGACCGTGGTCCAGATCCGGCCCTCAGGCCCTAGTTGGCTGCTGCTTATGACAGTCCTCTAAATCCTCTTCAGAGAGTTCATTAGTTCTCGCCCTAGTTCTGACGAGCCAGCCAGTTAGAGCAAAGTTACTCCTTCTCCTAGTTGAAGGTCATTACTAAAACTACTAACAACGGCTGGGACTGCATCCCTCATTTGCTAAGCTCTCCTACAGTAAGTGCTTATGCTAGTTGGCAAGCCCTTTCTAGTATTGTTTCTAAGTCTCTTGACAAAGTAGAGATCATTAGATCCATTTTACAGATGGAGAAACTGAGCTCATTTGCTGAGCTCTCCTACAGTAAGTGCTTATGCTAGTTGGCAAGCCCTTTCTAGTATTGTTTCTAAGTCTCTTGACAAAGTAGAGATCATTAGATCCATTTTACAGATGGAGAAACTGAGGCTCAGAAAAGCTAAAGAAATTGTCCAAGGCCAGCGAGGTCACTTGAAGAGGTCTCGGAAATTTTTAAAAAGTCAGCTCATGGACACTGACCAGAGATTGAGCTGCCATCCGCAGCTAGAACGGGCCAGTCCATCACCTCCTAGATTTCAGCACATGTCTGACTACCCTGAGATGTGATGCAAGCAGGCAATCTTTTAAATAAATCCTGCCGATCCAGATGACAGCATAGTTCCACACTGAAATGTACATCTTTCAGGAGCTTTTTATTTTGGTGACAAAGCTAAACCCATCATCTGGATGACAGCCAACCTGATTTGGGGAGACCTGTATTGGGTATTTGTCCTGGCAAATTAACCTAGATGCTGTCCTCTCACAGAGAAAACCTTTCTTTACGGAAGGTAATGGTGGGGGCGCCTGGGTGGCTCAGTCACTTAAGTGTCTGCCTTTGGCTCAGGTCATGATCCTGGGGTACTGTGATCGAGCCCCGCATCAGGCTCTCTGCTCAGCGGAGAGTCTGCTTCTCCCTCTCCTTCTGCCCCCCTCCTCCTGGCTGTGCTCTCTCTCTCTCAAATAAATAGGTAAAATCTTAAAAAAAAAAAAAAAAGGGAAAGTAGTGGTAGTGATCTCGAACTTCGATGAGAACAGCAATACGAATATTAATGATAATAACAGTGAGTCAACCACTACTGAAGAATCTACTATGTGCCCATCTCAGTTGTAAGCACCTTACATGTATTGACTCATTTACTCCTTAAGGCAATCCTAGGGAGTAGGTCCTATATTTCCATTTTACAGATGAGAAAAGTGAAGCGATGTTTAAAATGTAGGATCCTAGACTCCAATTCCAGAGATTCCAATCGAGTTAATTTCAACAGGGCCTCAGGAATATGAATTGTTGACAATTTTTAACCAGATAGTAACCACTTTACGAAGTCCTGACTACATGCTAGGATCTGTAATGCCCAGATATGCTTGATCTTGACTTCCTGGCATCATCAGCTTACTCATCCACACTCACAGTTGCAGGTGACCAGTAAAGCTTCTCATAGAATCCAGCCCCCGGTCAGGCTGAAATCCAAGCTTGCACAACCACCTCTTTTAAGACGGTGTATTGCCAATAGATTAAGCGCTTGGCAATTTGAAAATGAATGTAATCAGAAGTTACCCAGTAACAGAACCAATTACCCGCCTACTTTGCCATTTTCCTCCTCTGAAGAGGTAGTGGCTGAATGTGGCAATTGTGGGTAATTACTAAAGACACTTAACTCCTTGTATATGGCTCTGCTATTCACTTTCATGGTAATTGAAGACAGTATCATGATTAGGCCTGGGAACCTGCACACACGCATAAAAGTTATCCTGCTTACTGTTTATAAATTAATAATATCTAGACTAAAGGCTACCACAATCATCACTCTTTTATATTTATTTAAGGACTGTACAGTTTTTGAAGTACTTTTGCCCATATAATGCCCCTTGATATTCACAACAACCCCCAGTCTGCCTCATTATTGTTCCCATTTTGCTGCTGAAGAAACTGAGGCTCAGAGTGTTTATGCCGGTTCAAGGTTGAACAATACTAAGTTGCAAAATGAAGATGTGACTGTTTCTGGACTGCTTTTCCTCAACACCAGTTGCCAGCACTGCAAGTATGTGAAGGCGGTAGTCAGTCATTATCATAGTTATTATAACTAATAATAAATTGTTAATGATATTAATAACAGTATTAAAACGCAACTGTTCTTATTATATGCCACTAGCTCGAATCAGCTGAACTTTACAGAGTAAGAATTGTTCTGCTACCTAAAATCTGGTGACCTTTGGCAAAACGGATTGACTAGTCACGATTCTAAAATGAACAAGGACCTGCCCACATTAGTGCATGCTTCTAGAATATAATATGATGCATTAAAACTCTGGTGTCAAGAGTAGGATTCAGTGGGGAAAAAACCAACCCTAAAGCTTAGAAAGGCCTGGGTTCTAGCCTGGTGAACTTTGACAAGCCACATAATTTCTCTAAGCCTCTGTCTCCATCTGTAAAATGACATACAATGTCCTGCCTTATCCAGCCTCATATAATTATTGCAAGGATCGATAAAATATTCCCCAAAAAGGCCCTCTGCAGACGATAGCAAACCACACAGGGACGCTATTTCTAATCTTGCACAATGATAATTTTCCTGCTTTTAGAACTGACGTCTTTACATTTCAAGAAATCATAAATAGACAGAATGGTTCTCTTAAACCAAAAAAGCATACTGAGTCCTGGCTGTCCTTTCGAAATGGATGCTGATGTCAGCTCAATCAAGAAATTATTAACCTCCATTTGGTTACTTAAAATAAACTGTACTGGCTGATTAAATGTGCTGAACATTTTCTTCAAGTAACAGTGCATATCACCAAGAAACCTTTCTCTTTCAGTTACACTTCGCAAACGGCAAATGCATCATTCAAAACTATTTCAAATCAATAACAAAAATCATGTCACTGTATATAAACAAGTTAATGGAGTAAGTGAAAACAAAGCAGATTTCTTAATGAGAGGACCCTGTTGCCCCCTCTAGGTGCCTGCAGTAAATGCTGGTTTCTGTAGGCTCTTCTCCAGAGGAGACTGCTGCTGCTATTCAGCTAATGAATGACTAACTTAGGCCAGGGGGGAAATGACATCACCAGGGTGGAAAACCGATCTGCATTGGGAAACTTTCTACCTGCTTTACATTTGTCATAATTATTTTGCACAATGCAGCCTGCATTTGCATAATTTTGAGGCGTGTCATTATCTCAATTGAAAATTGTTTTAATATGGCTGAATAATTCACAATGACATCAGCCAAAGTCCTAATGAAATATACAAGTATAATCATACAGCTAATTACCAGCCGTGTTAGCATTAAAAAACAAATCATGCATAATATTAGATGATGTATATGCAGCTGAGGATTATAAATAGAGCCATCTCCCTCCCCAAACCCCCTAGAGTTTACTTTTAAATGGCAAGATTAATTTTCTTAGGTATGGCTCATATAGCAGTGACGAAATGTACAGATCATTACAACGGTTCGCTTTCATTTCCCCTTAATGAACAATTTTTTGAAAATCGTGTTATTTAAAAATACTGTGTATCTTTTCATTATCAGCAGTTCTAACAGATGCAGCCTTCGGCTAATATTGTATTTTATTCTTAAATCAGAATTCGCTTTTTAATTACACCAACAGAAATTAAAACTGGACCAAGTGGGGTCAACTCGGGGTCTTTAAAAATATTTCAATTTCAATTAAAAAAAGAGAGAGAGAGAGGGAGAGTGACCACAAAATATCTCATAAAACACTGAATAATTTCCTTCTGGGTTTAGTCAGAAGTCTATTAGGCACCAGCTCTTTTCTGGATATTTAATCCTTCCCTTTTCCAGATCACAGGCCATGTTGAAGTAATAAATTTGAAAAGCAAATAATAAGAAATCAGGAGGGGGAGGGGAAGAAGACAGCTGCGCAGGAAAGTTGGGTCGGGGGAGGGGGCCCAGCTAGACCTTGGGAGGGGGAAAGAGCTCAACCTGTTGGTGGGTTGCAGGATTTTTCACAGTATTTCCAAACAACACCTTTGTAAAATTGCAGGCAGACGTCGGGAAGTAGGAACGTTTAAAACCCAAAGCTGGCGGGGGACGGCGAAGGGGGGGGGGACGTTCGGGGAGGAGGGCGGGGCTTATTTCCGAAGAGGCAGATCTGAGGGCGAAGGTTTTGACGAACTCCAGTAATTAACCGGCATAGACCACTGATGGGTAATTCGATCCTGGGAGAGGGAGCGAACCGGCGTTGCCAAAAGTACAATCAAGTCCATCAGACCAAGGAATTCTGGAAGGACTGGCAGGCAGCTAGTTCCACGCTCCGGGATGAGTTAAACCGGGAACCATTCATTTAACAAAAAGATCCTTACATCTACCTCGAAAGCTCGAGGGCCTGGCACAGAGCTAGCTGCCCTCAAAAGTCTCAGTTTGATCACCCTGCTCTCGCTCGGGCAACACAAAGCCTTGCCAGGCGGCCGCGCGCCCTCCCTCCCCACCGCACCGAGGGCACAGCCTCCCCAAAATAGTTCCCCCGGTGGGTATCACGGCGCTGAGGTCGGTCAGCTGATGAGGGGAGCCAGCAGAACTGCGGTCACACATGAAATGACAGAGCCGAAGGGAGGCGGCCGCCCCGGCGCCCGGTGACAGCAGCTCACCTCGGGCGTCCTCCCGGGAGCGCGGCTAGCGTCCCCGCGGCCGCCCAGAAACGTGCCGGCGAAGCTCGGTCCCTCCCCACCCTCCCCGGGAGCGCCGTCTGCGCTCGGAGGCCGCCGGACCCGCAGGGCCAGTGGGCGAGCACACACCCCTCTGCCTTCCCTCCCCCGTCCCGGTCCCACACATCCCCAAAGATCGCGCTGGAAGACGTCCACTTTGCGTGGAGTAATTGAAAACTAGAACATCAAATGGCTTGTCCGAGGGGGAGGGGGTGGGGGCGAGAGATAGTTGTTAATGCTTAACGTGTTTGTGCCGGTTACACGATCGCTTTGAAATCCGCCCGGGCAGATCTGCAAGTTATTTGAATGTATTATTCCAGTACCTGTCATTTATCACTTTATTCAACACGTCTTTGCCAACTCAATAGCTTTTGATCTCACACTGCCTCCATTTCGTAATTTCCGCCCTCTTAAACATATCAAATACTTACTTAAAAAAAAAAAAGTGAACAATATCGAAACCCACCGAAAGAAATCCACCCAGCCCCGACCGAGCCAGACGCGAAGGTAAAATTTTCAAAAGGCAAAAAAATATAAAAAGCATGTGATGTTCAAGCGGCTGTAGCAAGAGAGAGAACGATCTCTCTCTCTCTTCCTCTCTCTCTCTCGCTCTCTCTCTCACACACACATACACACACATCCTTGAACAAAACCCTTCTCGAACAAGTTATTTGATCTTGACTAAAATCAGCAGTTGGAACCTCTTTGTAAAGCTGACAGCCAAACTCTGACAATGGCAAAATACTCGAGCCCCAGCTAGTGGCGCTACCCCTTTAAAAAGGAGTCGATCCTGCTCGCCTGCAGAAGTGAATACAGTATTTTCAAGCTTGCCCTGTAATAAGCATTACTAAGGGGGGGGGGGGATAAGAAAGAAAGAAGAGAGGGAGATATAAGTTTACCACCTCGCCATGGTCGCTATTTCTGCCCTGGGGAGTGTCTTCTGGGAGGAAATAAAGTTTAGAGCTGGATAAAAGTTGCCGGCTGGTCCTCTCTTCCCACAACAGCTGGAGCTCCGCTATGCAAATCGGATCCTTTGGCGTACATCTTACAAAGAAAAAGTCGCCAAGGGACAAAATTCTTGGTTTGCCTTCGAGGTGGAATTGAAAAGCCTTGTAGAAAATGTAAGGTCCGTGCAAGCCACACGGTGAGCCGACCCACTGCAGGGGAAAAAAAGCACCAAATAAATAACGTAGCCATCAGAGAACAAACATCTATTCCCAGACACATTTACACACAGACATCCACACTCTTAATACAGAAGAGCCAACAGATATAAAGCTGGGTGGAAAAATAATAGAGCCCACAAATTTTCTGCCTCCCTTAAAAAAAAAAAAAAAAAAAAAAAACTCCGGGCACCCCCACCGCCACCTCTCCCTACTTCTCCATCTGAGGCGGTAAAATTACATTATGTATGTATGATCAGTGCAGGGATTTTTTTAAACAATAAAAATGATTTGGGGGATGCAGAGGGTAAAAGTTTGGTGAAAAGTTTGTGGGGGGTGTGGGTGGGTGCAGAGGTGTGGGTGAGTTGGGGGGCTGGGGGGTGCCGGGGGGTGCCGGGATCGGAGGAGCGGAGGAGAGCGAAATACCTGGAGTGAGTTGGGCTCCATCTCGACGTTCTGAATTGATTGAACTCAACATTCTCTCCAAACTTGTTGGCTTGAATGGATTGCATCAGGTCCTGGCAGGGAAAAACATTCTCTGCCTTCAGCTGGCGTAATGTCTCAATATAAAACTGAGCTCTTGCCTCCCCTTCGGCACCAAAATGATTGAAAATATGTCCTAATATTTCTCTGACGACTCAATTTTCAGCTCCTGTCAAAACTGTGTAGGTTTCCTTCCAAATGTGGGATGATCAAATTCATAATCGGAAGAAAGGTTCCGTCCGATCTCGGCGGGAAGCGGATGGATCAAGGCAAAAAACATATAGGAAGGTTTGTAAAAATAAAATCCACCCTAAAACTGTGTGAAGATGAGCTCTCCCTCTTCCCAATCTCCCTTGTCTAGGGGTGTCGTCTAATGAGATTTTTGGAGGAGACGAGAGCTAGCGAGCTCCGCTGTGCATCTGACAGGACCTGCTTGTATATGTCTAATATAAAGAACATTTCCTGCAGAGATTCCGGGGCGCTGCTCCTCTTTCTAATGCTCCTTAGCAGATTTGCTGTTATTAGACATGTAGATTTGTTTGATAGTTAAATTACGCTTCCTCACTGCCATGTTTTCGAGAACTAATCTGTTAAATTATCTTTTGATGCCTATTTACATGGAAGGGAAAAGTGGGTTATCGATTATATAAACATATAAATATTAATGCATTTGTTCGCTTCGCAAAAAAATACTCAGCAAAAAAAAAAAAAAAAAAAAGCCCAGAAAGACAAGTGAGCAGTGCACACACATCTCGGGATTTTGCAAACAATATTGAAGGGACAGCGACTGCATTTAGGGACTGGAACAATAAACGATGCATGATAAATCAATAAATGCGAGCAGCGAGTCTGCTCGGAATATGAATTCAGGCTCCCGGTTCTGCGTGTGCATTCTTTAATTTTGAAGTATATACACTAGTACGTGTTTACAATGCTGATGGACGCCAAGGGCGCTCTCAAATGATAATGTGTTTATATAACCCAGCGCTACAGGAATAATATACCGACTCCTACCCCACCCCCATCCCCTCCCCCGCCAAAAAAGGGAGGGGAGCTTCCTCAATAATAGTTTGAAACTGAAAAAAATCCATTTGCAAACTAGTTAAATACAACCAGAAATTAAGCTGTTGAAAACCGGGGGCATGAACCGTAAGACAATAAAGGTTTTAAATGTGTATATTTATTGTTCTGGAGCCCTGGAGCATTGCGAGGTTTGCATGCACGGCTATTATGCAAACACAGAGAAACTTAAGAGCGACAGAACAAGGAACAGGCAGAGACTGCAAAGCCCTCGCTCGCTCCGACCCAGCTGCCCGTCCTCCGCCAGGCTAGATTGCATTTTCGCAGTGTTGATGTAAAATGGTGTACTCGCTTCCCCCACGCTCCCCACCCCCTTCCCTGTTCTCCTCCCACTCCTTCCAGCACCTCCCGCCCCCCCCCCCGATTTTATTATATTGGCACCAATCTTTCTAAAGTGGGTCTGGCATGCTAAAAAAGTAAACATGTACTATATGGGGAATAAGGTCTGTATAGTATGACAGTTGAAACTTGATCTGTGATAAAATTACAGGATGTTGAAATTACTAGTAAGCTATTTTTAACGCTTTCGCAACGTTTCACCTCTAGTCACAGCATCTAGTTGAAACAGGATTACTTTAATGAAAATTATATTCACATGGCTGAAGTTAATACACCCAGCAGAGCACAAATGCCTCATATTCAGTGACTTGAGGTGGAAAGACCCTCTGTGTGTATTTTTATGCCTTCTCATAACGTCTGCGTCCGCTGCAGTAAGAATTAGGGCACTTAACATTATCTAAACCACATTTTTGATTCAGAACATGGGGAAGTAATAAAAGGCAAGATCTATCTCGTTTCTATACACACAGAGATAAACGAAAGAAAATGGCAGATCCTCCAATTACAATAAGTAATAAAAGCCCATGCCAAAGAGCCGGTATTCTTAAAGATGAAAACTATTTTAATAATTTAAAGTAATATCACAACTCTGCACAATGAAGGAGGACAATGTAACAATTCACAGTCTCCCATCTTTGCATTAGCCAAATTATGACTTGCACATCACTCTTTAATTATCTTCCTTGAAATTTCATCTGATCTTTCTATTTTATAAACATGGGTTACAAAGAGAAATTACAGCTCTCTCGCGCTTTCTCTCTCTCTTTTTAACTTTATGATGCATACTGCAGACGTTTGATTAGAATAACCCATTTTGTTCATTTTTTTACATATGAATGGACTTGACTGAAGGGCATTTTACATTGTTTTTTTTTTTTAAATACAGGAGAGATGCCTGAGGCTTCAGTCTCTGTCCTGTTAGCGTAAATATATACATCCAATTCAAGACATCCTATTTTTAAAAACTTGAGTTGCAGTATTTTGACAAGATCATATTTGAGATCGACTCTGAGTCAGTTTCCTGTATGACCAATGCAGCAGCATTTATGCAGGAAACCTCAACAGAATGCCTGAGGGTATCCCTGGATTGTATATTAAATCTCTCTCTTAAAAAATAACACAGCTCTTTAGAGCATCTAAGCAACTTCTACTGGTTTTGGTGCTGTAAGTCTTTAAGTGTCTGTGAGGGACTTCATCTAATTAGAAACCCTGTTTCTATGTCTCTTCAAGGTAGGCGCTGAACTAGGCTGCATGCTGCGTAATCTCTCTTCTCATAAACTCCCGATAAGGTTTTTCAGATGTTAACAATTGCAGGGATCTAGGTCTGAATATTTCTGAATATCTGCAGTCTTGTAATCAGATGAATGCTAATTTCAAAACTGGATCACAGAGGTATCTTCCCTCTCTTTTTACAGCACCACCACAACCACCCCCCATGAACATAATAACATCTAATAAATCAAACCTCTGGTCCAATCCTGTAAATGGCTTTTAAAATTACAGATCACAATGGTGTATGTTTACAAAAATAAAAAAAATAAAAAACCAAAAAATATCCTCTATTTTACCTCTTTAATATGATGCTTGATAGGCACCTGTAAATTATCTGTGTAGCAAATATCCATACAAAGAAAGTTTCAATTAAGATAAGGAGATTGTATTGAAACAGTTCTTTGAAGTAATGTAGTTAATAGCCTGTTTGATTTCTGCTTGTGAGAGAGTAATAACGTAGATTCAAGGCTCCATCAATCACAGAGCAGATGTAAGACTCGAGACACCGACACCCAGGGGAATAGAGGCAAACTCCTGCAGGGCAGGGTCCTTGGGCTAATGTAAAGTAAATACTCATAAACAGATTGAATGTTGTAAGAAGACAATCCATTCAGGACAGTTATAATCATGAAAGCAACTGCTTTATTTATCTATAAAAAAGCTTGTAGCTGGGACTCACTGTGTATAAAAGAGGAGTGGCAAAGAAAGCAGTATATGTTTATATGACCCACTATTTTTTGGTCTCTTTCTTACACTGAAACACAAGACCCTTTACCCACACATCCATATTCCTGCTGCTTTGCTAGCCCCAAATCCAGCTCTCTGTTTTATTTGGTTTATTTAAAAGGTAAAAAATAAAAAATCATTCTTACCCCCTCAAGGGGGCGGGGAAGCAGTAGACACATTTTTTCAGTGCCTGTGAATCGTTCCATAAAGGATCAGGAGGATTAAGTTAGTTGCAAAAACCAGCAGTGACATAATTAGGCAGCTTGGGCTATAATAAACAGGATCATAAAAAAAAAAAAAGTACAGTTTGAAGGAAGAAGGCAACCATTTCGAAAATTCAAACCTCTCTGCGCCCCTCTGGGCCTCCCCCTCCCCCAAATTGCAAAAGACAACTGAAGCATTTTTGACCTTGGCTACAATAATACTTCATGTTTTAGCACTTTAGTCAGCATTTTATCTACTAATTGCTACACACTACCGCATGTGGCTCGAATCTGCCACTGCAGCTCTCTTTCCCTGGTGAGCGAATTGCTTGATAAAGACTGGGAATTCAACCTGGCTGTTTCCTTTCTTGCTCCACCACGTCTCCCCCCTCCTTTTTCCTTTCCTCTTCCAGCCAGAAGCCGCTAATTTTTGCAGAAAATACCGCATGGATCAGAACAGGCACGGTGAATGGTTCCCTAATCTCCTTCCACCGGCTAACCTCGGGGCCACTTTGGGGATCGGGAGGCAAAGGGAGGAGATGAAGGGGTGGCGGGGAGGAATGAGTGGGGGCGAAGCCGGGGGAGGGTGGATCCTGGCCTGTGGTGGACCTGATGCTAGGTGATTCTGCACATTGGTCCGCTGGCCAGGCCATCGCTGGCTGGAAGTCCGTGGGACTCCGCGCTGCCCACCTGGGGACCTTGAGTTAGGGGCTCTCCCGTCTTGCTTGGTTAGGAAGTGGGGTTCGAGGGGGTAGCCCCGGAGTCTGCGGACTGATTCGTGGATCGAAAAACCAGCCCTGTCTGAGGGTCAGCCACCGCCTAGTCGCCTCCCCCTTCCAAGCCTGGCGCCGTCGTCAGCGGTGGGGGTGGGTGGCGTTATTAATAAGGCGGCCTCCAGCAGAGCAGGCTCGCCAAGTCTTAGTGCAACAAGTCTATTGGTTTGAAGGAAGGTAAACCGGGTTATGCGGGTCATTGCTTTCCAGGAGACCTCTAGTGGTCAAAGGTTGAGCTACATCTTAAATATGGGGCTCGTATTTGTCGCTTGTCTCCGGGGCTGTGGTGGGCGTGGGTCTCCAACTCGGGTCAGGCAGTAAGGTCGTAGCCCGGTACACATTTCTCATGCGCTTGAGGCCAAAGCCAAGAGAGAAGCGAGGCACTCTGAGAAGATCCCCCAGGGAGGGGTCATGTGATGCCCTTTGTGGACACGGAGGCCCCAAGTTCCTCTGCCCTTGGTACAGACGGAGACTTCCTATCTTAATCTTGATTTTCCTCCCGGGCCTGAGATTAATTAGGTATTCTCAGGGAAGTTGGATTAAATTTGTCCAAGCCATTTCCAGTTATAGTAGCAATACTGCATCTATTTTTTAAAATTTGTTTGTAAATGAAAGCCGAGTCCCATTCCCTCACCCTGATCACAGATACACACAAACCCCCTTAATTTTAACAACTCATTGCCTTGAAATGCCTTGATATTTATGGGTTATTTCGTTTAGAGATAAATAAGCTTCATTTCTTCTTTTTTAAATCGCACACACTGCAGTGGTGTACGTAGGACATTTGACTCAGTTGTGACCGTGTTCCTCCACTGGGATGACACACCATTTGGTGAATGGGTGGTGGTAACTTCCAGGCTCCTTATTCTTCAGCTTCATTTGTGATCCACATATTAATAAAGAATTGGATCAAATTGCCCCTCAGCCTGGTATGCTGGGGACAGCTATCTTAGATCATTCTAAAACCGGAGATCCCAGCCATCTGAGGTTTGTTAAAACATCTTGCCATACCTGATTTTTAAAAAAGAAGACAAAATGTACGGGCACGGAGTTTGGGCTCTAGTGGGGGCCTCATATACTGCCTACTAAAAATTTCTCTGTGCTGTTTCAAATGGACGTTAATGATGCCTTGTATTTGGTGATTTATAACTTAAAATTACTTGACAGGCATTAAGCAACTCATTATTTAGAGCAGAGTGGGTAATGGTAGGTAAATCACTAGACCGAAAGTCAAGGGGACCATTCTTCACTGATTTCCTATGTCTCCCTGTCCATGGCTATAATTATCTGCAGGACTCAAACCCTAATTCTGGCTTTGTCAGGATTTCTCAGATAATTGTGGCAGAATTATCCAGACTGGTCATCTGTGGAGTGGCAGCCCCCTGTGCTAGGCCATCAACCAAACCCACGGAAGCGCCAGCAAGTCCCTTGGCTGCTTCCACCTACATTTTGCCATGCCACAGACTGATAATTTTATGACTTGTTATTACAGGTTGAAATATGTAAATGTAGTAATTCACTAAGGGTGTAAAGAGATCTGAGTACTTCAGAGGAAAAATAATACCAGGAAGAATAGTGAGATTGTTTCTGTTCTTGTCTTCCATAAGCTTTGGCCAAAATGAAATTGGTCAGCCTTTTCACGAAGGAGGTAGGGGACCAGACAAACCTTACTCAGGGCGTGCACAATTCCATTCTCAAGGTATGCTGGAACTAACCATTACTTACTCACCAGAGCTGATTGTTACATTTTCAGGAATTTTGCAAGCTGGCTATTAAACATCCCTATTATTAAACATTAAATTACATGAACTCACAATTAAGTATTGTATTAAAAACCAAGATAATACGTACTCAAAATTCATCACTTTCTGATTATTTTACTACATTTTACTATTATCTATATACTCTTGAAGTTATTTTTAGCTTTTGTATTTTTATGGTTTCAATACTATAAGATGGTGTGCTACTGAGTGTTCTCTTCCCAGTCCATGTCCATTGGCATGTTGGTGGCTTGAAATTGGCTGTGGCGGGAGTATTTAGACCATGGAGCTCAGCAAGCATTACAAACTAGGGCTTGACTTATTGTTTATTGATTGTTTAGACTTAAGAAAACGATGGAGAAAAATGTTAATATTGCAGATGGTGATGGTTATATTTACATATCAATCTGGGTCAGGGGGTGCCCAGATAGCTGGTCAAATGTTATTCTAGATGTGTCTGTGAGGATATTTTTGAATGGACTGGGTAAAGCAGATTGCCACCCTCCCCCCACTGCCCCCATGTGGGTGGGCCTCATCCAATCAGTTGAAGGCCTGGATAAAACAAAATGTCTGAGAAAGAGGGAACTCTTGGCTGACTACTTGAGATGGCACAGAGGTCTTCTCCAGCCTTTGAAGTCAGACTAAAACATTGGCTCGTCATGAATCTTGAGCCTGCTGACTTTTGGACTGGAATTTACACCATTGGCTCTCCTGATTCTTCGTCTTTGGACTCAGACTGGACAGCCCATCAGCTCTCCTGGGGCTCCAGCTCGCCAGCTGCAGGTTTTGAGACTCCTAAGCCTCCATAAACCATGTGAGCCAATATATATACATACATCCTATTGGTTCTGTTTCTTTAGAGAACCCTGACTAATATATAAATTAACTTGAAAGCATGTCGAGTCTGTACCAATTATATTGTGAATAGTACAAAAAAGTGGAGGAAATAACTTGACAGTTATAACCTGATTCAGCAAAGAAGTTGTTCATGTCATTTATGAAAGACTGAAGTTCTGAGATCCATCGTTGTTTTTTTCACTTTCTTCTTTCTCCTTAATATAAATGAAAAGATCAACCAACATTCACATTGAAACTATACTCACTTGTTTTTTTTTTATTTGTTTTGTTTTTTGGAACTCTACTCATTTGTTAATGCAATCATAGGTTAGCTATAGACACAAGAGTTCAGCAAATAGTTAACAAAAGCATTCTATGAGACTAGATTGGCTATATGGAGTTTACAGTGAAAAGTGTATATTTTATTATTGTTTGTGCATTTATGCTACACTTCCTGTATCTCAGCAAAATGTATAATGAACTTATACACCCACATATTTGTATATATCTAAATCTAGATATATACATATGCACATATCTAGATCTAGCTAGAAACCTACACACACACATACTTTTTTTTTCTTTTTTAAAGATGGGAAGCTCGTTAAATATTTAGAAGCACATCTCTGTCTAAAGGTAGCCTTGAGCCTGATATGCAACCCAAACTTCTAGAGCAAAGACTGGCAAATTATAGCCTACCACCTGTTTTGTACACGAGCAAAGAATGTGTTTTACATATTTAAATGGTTGAAAAAAAATCACTAGGAGAATAATATTTTGTGACATATAAAAATTATATGAAATTCAAATTTCAGTGTCCATAAATACGTCTTATTGGAACTCAACCATGCCCACTCATTTCTGTATTATCTACAGCTTCTATCATGCCAAACAGCAGAGGTGGGGAGTTGTGACAAGGACCGTACGACCCTCAAAAGCTAAAATATTTACTATTGTGCCCTTCGTAGCAAAATTTTGTAGCAGTGGTCTGTTCAGGAATATGTAGGTACGTTCCTTGGCTGGGCGAAGACACCACCAAATGACCTTGTGAAGTCTTTTCTTGCCATGGGACGTAGAAATACTTCCTCCGGTAAACAGAGAAAATGGAACACCCAGAATTGTGAGGGATTCAAATCATTGACTCAAGGGCAGAACCAATGTCATCACAAAGTAAGACTGAAGCATGAGATTTCACACTCCTTGGCTTGTGTTCCGACCACTGGATGACAGTACCTTTCTTCCCTTCCGCCTGTCCTAAAGCACTGTATAATTTTGTTGGGCACTGTTAAATATTTATTGAGTTTTCTCGTCCAATGTGGTTCGGTTACAGTGTGTCTATGTGTGTGATGGGACCCTTCAGGATTAAAGGTGCTATATAAATAGAGGATTATTTTATGACTTGTTATTGCAGGTTGAAATATGTAAATGCGGTAATTCACTAATGCTATATCAGTGCATATATCTGGGAAACAAGAATGCATTATCCTTCCATTTGAGCCTAACATCATTTACATCCTTTTAAAAAAAAAATGCCCAATCAATTTTTTTTTAAATGAGGGAACGCAGTGGAGGAAAAAAAAATTCCTTTAATGCAATACTTCAGCTGAAAGTTTAATGACACAAAAGGCAGGCAATTCAAAGTTACAGTTCCCACAGCAACTGTAACTCTGCTATATAGCACATTTAGCCATAGATTTCACAGCATGTACTGCAATACAAAATACTCCACACTGGGCATGCAAGGGGGCAGAGTTATGGTTGCTATGGGTACCATGACTTTGAATTTCCAGATTTTTTGAGAGTTTAAATTCTCAACCAGAACATCACATTAATAGTTCATTTTTTTTTGCATTGAAAATAATAAAGGTTGTATCACTGTTTCCACTGCCAAACCTATCTCCGGCTCAGTCCACCACTTAGTATAAATACCTACCCAAACATATTCCCCTGCTTGCTAAAATTAAACACATGACCTCAGCCCAGGGAGTATTTTAGTTTGCAAATTTATATGAGATGACTTTCACTGGATTAACTAAATCTGCTCCCCCCTCGTTTCCAAAAATCACCAATAAATTCAGGTTAACTCTTTCAGCATTCTGGTATATTTTATCTGTTATTCATGGGCTGAGAGGATATGATAATCAGATTCATTGTGTATGAATGCATGATGTATGTATTTATAATTTATACTCTGTCTACTTCCAAAAAGAACTGGAGGCAGCTAACTGCATGTATTCATTTATTCATTTATTCCTTGGACAGACCATGCAATTTTATGCCTTTTGCTAGTGGTCTCAGGACCCTTTTCACTTTTAAAAATTGTTGAGGGCCTCAAAAAGCTTTTGTTTATGGTGGTTATACATATATGTATACACACACACACATGCATATATCTTGATATTTAGCATACTAGAAATTACAATTGAAATATTAGAAAAACATTTAAAAATATTCATTAACTCATTTTAAAATAATAATGAACTCATTACATGTCAGCATAACATGTTTTTTTATATAAACAATAACTATTTTTCCAAAACAAAGAAATGTAGTGAAAAGAGAAGCATTGTTTTACATTTTACAAATCTCTTTAATGGAAGACAGCTGGATTCTCATAGCTGCTTCTATGTTCAATGTGTTGAATATTCCAAGCCATGTAGCTTCTGGAAAATGCCACTATACTTTTGAGAGAGAATGTGAGTGAAAAAAAGCAAATAATTATTATGATCATTATTTTAACCCTGTGGACCACCTAAAATGGTGTCAGGAATTCCCACAGGTCCACAGACTACACGTATGAGAACCAGTGCTCTATTCATTTGCGTATACTGTTCTTTCAAGCCTATGCCTCTTCCTTGCCTGTAGGAAAACTCCTAGTCATGCTTCAAGGCCCTAGGAAAAATTGTTCCCTTAGCTATATTCTCATAGCCCTTTATACATGTGCCATGGACACATCTATTATGTGTCCTTATGTTTGTTCAAATGTCTGGGTGTTGTTGTTGTTGTTGTTATTGTTGTTGTTAGACTATGAGTTCCTTAAAAAGGAACAATGTCTTATGCATTTTTTCCTCATTTTCTAGCATGGTACCTGGCATCCCATATATATGGGATAAGAGTTCAACTCAACAAACAAGTAATAAAATCATTCCCGTTCACTAAGCCCACGATATATATTAGGAACTGTGTCTCAAATTTAACTCTCATAAAAATGCTATGAAGTTGGTATTATTATTATCAATATTTTTTGAATGAGGGAACTAAGGCTTGCCCAAAGTTGAACAGCCATGGGTCACCATGCCACGAAATATGGGGAACAGTAAAAAGCAAGAAACAGAGTCTCTCCCTTAAAGGCATTTACAATCTACTTTGGGAAACAAGACATAATGCACAAATGAAAGGCAGATAACACTATACAAGCTAGCTAAAAACAGACCTCAAAGACTATAATTAAAGAAAGGCCCACTTACTAGAAATGGCTACTTCCCCAATGAATTATTGAGATTCAAAATTTCCAGGACATACTTCTGTCAGAAAACCCTTGTTTTGGAATGCACGCCAGATAAATGGGTATTTGTTTATAAATTATCCATTTGCCATTACACTAATACGTTACAAATGTAATAATAGATACTAATATAGTCGAAGATATAAATTATAAAGAAGTTGAAATATGTATAAAAGACATCCTAAACTTTTGTTCGGCATGCCGATGAAGGAGACACCTCACTCTGGGGCCAGTTCATCTAGACCAGCGGCAGTCAACTTTGGCGGCACGCCAGGCCTGTCTGGAAAGTTCTTAAGATACGATGTTGGTGTTGCACCCCCAGGTCAGTTAAATAGAATCTCTGAGGGTAGGTACACAAGTCATAGGATTTTTTTACCCTCCCTCTCCCGCCCCCCACAAGCAGGGAGTTCTAATGTGCAACCAGAGGTGAGAATCCCAGACTGTGACACCAGGGAGAAAAATCAGGGACTGCGTCTTGGGGAAACCAACACGGAGAAGATGGTCTTAAAAGCAGCTTTGAAATTTTTACCTGGAAGTATTGAAAAGTCCTGTTTGTGAAGCTGAGTAAGATGATCTTGAAAATGTCTTCTTGCCTAAGTTAGTCCCCGTGTTTTTATGTTTGGAAGCAGTGCCCATTAGGAGTGCACCTGGCTTCTCATGGTCTGGAATGGAGGAGCCCTGAATTGTATCCTGTGCCTGGCAGATAATTTCTGCTGACCCCTTGGGCTATTTTTCAACAATAGTAATTTGGGGGGTGAAGATTTTTTGTTGTCATAAAGTACCTTGTCTCAGGAAAGTCTATCCTTTGAGTCAACATATAGGCCTAAATGGAATAAATGGAATCATGTTTCCATAAGTGAAATCCTGAAATGTTTGATCTAGAAGGCATTTTAGAACTGTATCCTCGTTTTACCTATGAGGGAAACTGAGACCCAAAGATGCGAAGTGGTGTGGATGACTTCTGTACGGCACAGCTCTGGGAAGAGAGGTTGGCACATTAGACAAATGGTTCTCATATAGATGCTGTGGGATTCCACCTTCAGAAAGCACCTCAGGCCATTCTGGGACGGGATGTAAGGACAGCATGGGGGAAAGGAATTACGGCTCCTCATGTTTAGCTGACCTCGTCAACACTGGGGTTGGGTTTACACATTTTAAAACAAATTACATAGAATATTCCTCAACTCCAAAAATTACAAAGCTCCCTGAGCTCTCTGCTCCCCCGTTCTTGGCTCTGTTGTGAGTAGGGTGGTCTAGAACCTTCACTGTGAATGAAAAGGTTGCACCAGATGAAGTCTGAGGTTTCGTTCCATTCCGCATGAAATTTCTGGGACTGCATTTCTAGATAGTGTCACCCACATATGAGGACAATATTAGAACACAAAATTGGGTTCTAAATATCCCCCTTTGTGCTGCGTAACAAGGAAAAGAGAGGTATTCTGGTATAATTTACATTTTGAGATCCAGAGGCTGGGGCCCGTAGAATTCTGAAACAAGTATAGCCATACTTCGTCACACCTGCTCAACAAGAGTCATTACAGGTAAAAGACAACACAACCTGGGAGCTGCTAGATCCAGGGGGACAGTCGTGCATGGACAAAGAAAATTTCATGTTGATGATTTGTCAAGGCTTTTTTTTTTTTTCATTTGGTTTAAATTGGGTTTCATGAAGGGAAAAACAATGCATGAAACCATGTTTGTTTTTCATTCTTTAAGTCATATGAAAATATTGGAAAGGTTCACATGTAGGAGCTGGCACAACACTTCATGTTCCTTTATGCCTTTGTTTCTGCCATTACTTGTCTTGGATATCCTTCACCTTGCCTTCTTCATCACATCCACCTGAGGAAGTCTGACACACCCATTGAAAAATGGGGAAACGATATCCTAACTGCCCGCATGTACCTGGTAAGTGCTAGTATTATCCGTATTTTAGATGAAGGAACTGGGTCTGTTGTGCACCACCCCAGAGAGCAGTAACTTGCCTAAGATCACACAGCTAGAATGAGATAAAGCCTGGATTCAAACTCAGGTCATCAGTCCAGGGTTTGTGCTCTTCACACACATTGACACTGTCAGGGATGTCACAGAAGAAAAAATTCAAATATTTGATGAATGTGTTAAGCTGTTTTCTTCACTACTTATGATAAAAAAATTTAAATTAAAAAAATGAAATTAGATTTACAACCTATCAACCTGGCAAAGATTTTGAAGAGTAGCCAGTGTTGGGTTGGAACTAAGAGAATAGAATTTTCTCCAAGGAGGGGAGTGCCAATCTATATAGTCCTTCTGAAAGACAACTTGGCAGTATATAATATATCCTTTAGATACGGCGTACCTTCAAACTCAGAAATTCCCCATCTTTGAATTTATGCTGAAGAAAATTTTGGACAAGGTCACAAAAAGGAATATATAATTTACACCAGAACATTGTTTAAAATAACACAAATTTGGAAGAAACATGAGTAATGGAAATAGAAGATTGGCTGTAAAAATCAAGGCACAACCCCAGTAAGGAAAAATATGCATACATTAAGAATGTAATGGAAACATGTTTATTGACATGGGAAGATATTAAAAATACTGTTGTTTTAAAAAGGAAATGCTTTTAACTTAAAACATACAAATTTATGTCAATAGTAGAATTGAGGCAATTATGTTTCTTTGTACTTTTTGGTAGTTTGAAAATTTCTACAATGTAATATATGTATTTATATATATCTCATATATGTGTGAGGAAGTGCAAAACAGGCAGTGACTGTAACCAGAGAAGGTTCGAAGTGAAATTAACAGCTAATATTTATTGAGCACTCATTATGTGCTAGGAGCTCCACTAAATACTTTGAATGAATTATTTCCTTTAATCTTTACAACTCTTACGATAGAAGCACTCTCAGCAGTCCTTTTTATTAGTTGAAGCATGGAGAGATTAAATAACTTGCTCAAAGTCACTAAGGAGGAAGCTTCTGAGGGGATGTGAATAATTTGTAAGATTCAGAAATTAAAAAAAATAAAGTTGACCCTTTGGAGTTAAGACACCATCTCCTGGGGAATGGCACATTAGCTAGTTAGCCCCCAAGAGAGGATTAGTTTATCTGGTTAAATATTAAGCCACCCATTATTAGAAATTGAGACCTGAGGGGATCTAGTATGGGCAAATAACTATATCATGTGATTTTTGATGGGCCAGTTAACTTTTCTACCAAGTAGAAAGCACTTTCCTGGTAGATTTTTTTTTCTTTTAATTAGATGTGATACAAAGGGTATCTGATATGAGGAGGAGGCTGGAGTAGGTCAATTCAATTTGTTTTGGTAATTTGGAGATTTTGCTTGGCTTGGCACCCATCGCTCCCTTCCCAGTTCCTTTCTATGAACATTTGATGTTCTCTTCTACATCCTGAAGAGTCTCCTCCTTTGATACCTTGCTGTTTTTCCCAACTACTAGTTGGAAAATACAGAAGTACTAAATGCAGTAGTAACTTTAGAACTTCTAAACAGTAGGGCCCTAACAGTGGGAGTACCATTGGAAGGAGGAGAACGCTCTCAAGTTGTGCTTGCATAGCACTTAGCATGAGAATGAGAAAATGTTAATTGTGTACATCAAAGAATGGGCCACTGATAAGTGACTTAGTCCTAAGGACAAGTAATCAATCAGTGGTTAGTTGCAAAGAAAATGTGCTTAGTGCCCTTGGGTCTCTGTCTAACCTCAGGACACCTTCAGGCACAAAAGAATTGCTTTCACTATTACCATTGATGATCCTTAATATTCTATTTCAAATACTGGGAACCAGAATCTTGAAAGGACAGAAAAACCTTCAGGACTGTCGTGAAGTTTAGTTCATGACGGTTATGTTCCTTGGAATGCCTCTATTCATCTTTCCCTTCCTCATCATTCATTGAAACCCAACTCAAGGACCCCTCTTCTATAAAGAATTCTCTGATGCTATCAACTGAGAATTATTTCAGTGTTCCTGTGTATTGCTCTCCTTGGCTATGACTCTTTGAATAACTTGTATAGTTACATTGCTCTTCCCTCAAGGGAGAGGAACTCTACAAAATAACAACAATGGGAAAACAACTGCAGAGACTAGGGTGTGCAAACCTATTTATTTCAGCAGAGAGAAGCCTAGTGATTTAAAGTTAGACATAATCTACCAGACAAAGCCTTCAATGCATGAAGCTTCAAATGTTTGAAAAGTCCAGTGTGAAAAGTCTAGAACCTATTTTGTGCAAGGATTTGACTGCTTCTAGGTCAAGCCTGAGAGGTAGGAGGTATGGGTTATAGACTTGGTTTGATCATCACTGAGACATATTCTCAGTTACTTCCTGGAGCCTCAGTTCCATCACCTACCAATGGGACAAATGACACAAAATGGCTCATACCTAACTGAACTATTGTGAGAGCAAAGTAAGATAAGAGATGTGAAAAGCCTTTATCTAAGGCAGTATTGGACATTATTTTAAACCATAAGCCAAATCCTGTGTCATAGAAGAGATTGCTATTATAAGGATAGGTGGCCAATACCTAGAATTCATGTATGATCAATAAGCCAAAGACCTGAAAATAACACCCACTAAGGAAACACCTGAGTGGCTGACGTGGGCATAGGGAAATAAGGATAGCTCGTATCCAATCAAGGGGAAATATTAATATGCTGAAAAATAGTACTCTGGCAAGTTTTCCTAAAGTAACTGCCTGAGGTTTGATCTGTGAAACAGGTTTTTTAGGAAGAAAAATGGGTCAAATAAGTTTGAGTTAGGATTTTTACTCACAGCCTTTAGAATGCAGATATGACTCATTAAGAGGGATATAGGCAGGCAGCTTCAATTTTCTCAAGGGCAGTAACCTGGTCAAAGCTGAAACTCAACCTGTTGCATTAAGATCTGACAGAAGAATGTGCTCATGAACTGCTTGGGGTTTCTGAAATAGGAACCAAAAGAGGAAGATTTGAATGCTGTTTATCCAGCATTATAAAAGGGGAGGCTTTGATTTTGGAAGTCATGGGAATATCAGTGCTTGGGAAGTTGGATTCTATTATGAGGGAAAGCGTTGATCAGGACACCCTTTCTGGCCCTCCTTCCTCGCCCCATTCTAACAGGAAACAGTTCCACAATTGATTAGTAATGTCTGCCATGGTGTGGGTGGAGGGAGTTCTGGCACATTTGTCATACATTTTCAATCCTGCAATAATTATGCAAAGAGTAATATGTGGCTAGTATAAAAGTTAGATGCAATTGTGTGTACTAAATTATAAAAGGGTTTCATTACAGATCAACTAACCCTAGAGACTTTGTGTCTCTATTCTGTTTGTTCTGAATCTCTCTTGTATAGTAGGGTGGAAAGATAGTCTGCTCCAGTAATTTGTAACAGTCTAGGTCCTGATGCTTCTTAGTGCTATTCCCAGCACAGAGATGATATTTTTATTGCAATGGTTCATAATTCAGCTTTCACATAGCCAAATCTCCAAAGTCTGCACTGGGGTAACAGAAGCAGGGGGGGAAAAAAAGCCAGTGCTTGCCAAATGACCAAGGATAAAATTGGTAGTGGAAAAATTGGGTTTGTAAGCAATTAAGAATTTTTTTTTACAAACAATGGAGCATTTAAATAAAATGAAGCTGAAGTCTTTCTAAACACTTGGCATTTTCTATTTTGTGTCCTTGTTAATGTTCTTTCTTACAGAAGGAATTTTTATTTATCGATTTTATTATTTTTATGCAGAAAATTTCCATTGGCTCTACTGAGGAGATAAGAAAATTTTTACTTGAGTTGAGTGACTTTATTGTTCAAGAGAGGAGACAGATTTGTCAGTGACCAGTTAAGTGGGATTTAAAGATGCATGCACTTTCTCATAGAAAAATAATAGGCCCTGGGTGGGGTGGAGTTAAGAAACAGGACAGAGGTGTATGGAGGAGGAAATGAGAAACACTACAAACACAAAAAGAGATCTATTCTTTGATTAATATCTCTCCTTGCTGACCCTTCATTATTTCTGGTCTTTTTCCACATCCAGCCAACAAGGTGGCTGCTCCCTGGGGAGGGATTTTCATTAACTTGTAACTAGAGTAAATCCTTCCCAAGACCCCTGATCACACACCTCCTCCTTCAGACTAGTCTTTCTCCAACTTCAGACATTAGCGTGTTTTCTTTCTGATCTTTGGTTTCTCAATTTGCCACCTGAATAGAAGACAGCCAAATAATAATAATAATAATAATAATAATAATAATAATAATAATAATTACAGAAGAAACAAAAATGTTGTAAAAATTTAAAAAATAAGACTAAACAATGAAAAGTAATTGTTGATAAAATTATTGAGAGATTTACAATTTTCTACTTATTTCTAATTTTCTAAAGTAAGTTCCTCATTGAGAAGAATGTATCTATTTATTAACAGTCAGTAATGGAGGGATAGGCAACTCATTGGTTGCCTAAATCATGTAATTGTCTACAGTTTGGGAGACAGATCTTTCTAGGTGGCCATGATAGATGGTGGGAAAACTTGGGATTTCTAATCAGACCACAGTGAGTTACAGCTCCTACTGGCCTCTCAGTAAAAGTAGGATGATGATGTCTACTTTATAGGACTCCTGTGAGGCCAGAAGGTAATTGTATTGAAAAACATGTAGGCCATATTTAGGCAATTTTGATTTTATACCTTTCTACCAATATGATATTTGTAGAATATCTCCAGTTTTGGAGTATTTTGTTCTGGGTGGAGAAAGGCATTAAAAAAAAAAAAACCCCAAACACAGAATCACAGAATTTGAGAAATGGAAGGTATTATTCAGAAAAAAAAAAAAGAAACAAAATTTATGGGTTGTTTTTATTTTCCACTCAACATAAAAATAGCTTTATTGAGTTCCAAGGGAAAAATGTACTGGCTTACCACATATACTGTCTACTTCATTGACTAGAAGAAAGTCAATGAGCAAATTGTTATGGTTTATAGTCATTCAAAATTAATATCTGGGCATATTTGAGAAGCAGCAATGAGGTGGCATTTTAATCCTTTAGCTTTACATTCAAAGCGAGGCCAGCAGGTTGGATATCTGGGCCTCACAGTTTCTTGTTTAGCAGCCATTTCCCTCATTAATGATGGGGAAGCAGATTCAGAGCATCAAGGGTCCCTGGGATCTTAAAAAGTAAATAAGTCATATGTAGTGACAACACAGAGTTTTACCCATTGGAGACTCTCATCAAATGCTTATTTGAGACCCAATACCAATTGAAAGTATTGCATACAATTCCATAATAATAGAATAATAGAATAGTATAGAAGGAATTTCAGAGATCACCTAATTCAGGGGGTGAGCATTAAAGGAGTGATGTGGGTCAGAGAGCACTGGGAGAACCAGACAGATCAAACTAGAAAGGAAATAGCTCCTAACTGTTCCTATATGAGACTTTAGACCCAGTGTTGCCAGATCTGAATTCCAAAGAGAAGACAGGAATTTGGATTTTGGGGCTGTTATGTGAAGATGTCTTTATCTCTTGGCAACTAAGCAACTAAACTCCCCTACCTCTTCTCCCACCCCCCACCCTCACCTCTGCCACACACACACACACACACACACACACACACGTGTGCACAGAAAAATAAAAAACAAACTTCCATGTAGGTCAAATAGAAAGTGTGCATGGTTTTCATCCACTCTGAGTGTTGCCATCTTGGAACCTCTGATTTGGTCCAAGTGTTTCTGTCCAACCGAGGAGATGGACGTGACTTACCCAAGGGCAGATCAAAAGTCTCTCTTCTAAAAGCTCCCATAATAAGCTGATAGATCATTCATTTTAAGAAAGTACGATGGAATAAAACTGTAATCTGATAATCCAGAAAACAATAATTCTGAGCACAACTCTTTGTTTAATTGTCTGTAATCTCTATTATCCAAGCGGCCGAACACACGAAGCTAAGAGAGTAGACCACTACTAAAGAGTTGGTAGGGGTGGGCATAAAAATTAAGTGGAAGTATTCATTGGTGCAAGACAGTCCCAGAGGGGAGCTCCTATTCCAAAATTGTGGACTAGCAGTTAAAGTAATATGGGAATATGTTTACCCATGTCTCAAAGAGAAAGTTGAGTGAGATAATGAGTATCATTTGCAATTCCATGGAAAGAAAACCCACGCGTATTTTACATTCGTCTTCAAGGATGGATAAATGGATGGATGATTCATTTATTAATGTGACAAATAATGACTGACCTTTTGCTATGAACTAGTCATGGTTCAGGCACTGGGGATACGGCATGAACAAGAAAAATAAAAGAATCTCTGCCTTAATGTGACTTATATCCTAATGGCTTGAATGAGCTGCTTAGGCAATTCTCAACTGGTTAAATAATGGATCAGTTCTTCCATTCTTTTTAGTCATGCCGACAAGAACAAGAAAGTTGATGATGGCATTGGGAACAAAAAGTTGGCTCTCTTGCTCTTAGGCCAGTATTCTATTGCCAAGGCAATGATATGCTCGCTGATCTGAATTATGGCATAGACTTTTATATTTTGAATCAAAGCTCTAAAAATACCAGGAGGCAAAAGATGCTATTAACGGGACAAGGCAGGGGCACTGATATCATTTTACTTCTTTGTTGCCCATGCCTCACTTAAAAAAATATCTGAAACCCAGTACAAACAGGGCGTGCACCTAAATTAAGCCCGTGGTCAGCTTTGCTGGGGAGAGACGACACATTTCTGTAAGTGATTCGTCTTCAGTCCTGTTGGCTCTGGCAGATTTATAGGGGTTATATTTTCACACACAAATTGTCCTTGAACAATTTCTCCACTACCTGGAACACTGCTCCCTCCTCCCTGCCTCTTGTCAGATGTGCCCATCTGCTGTCTCCCTCCCAGATTTTTTCTTTAATAACAAAGTAATTGTTGACATTGTAAGAAAAATCCAATTCTTGGTTGAAGTTTACGTTCCGCAGGGTCTCTCTTTGGGGAGAAAATCAGCCGCGGGTAGAGTTGCACATTCCTTTCGTTGGGGCCAGCTCCCTCTAAAGCCTGCATTACCGAGGAGCAACTGTGCCGCCCTTTCCAGCTGGGTCGCTTTTCTTTCTTGGGAGGGATCGAGAAAAACTAATGTTTCTTGTCCTTTACGTTCCCTGTAAGTGCCAGGGCTGCTGCAGGGGGCAAGGTCAGCAGAGGGTCGAGGAGAAGATGGTAGATGAGCCTCATAGGCCCTGAGTTCACCTGCTATGCCCACTTCCCAGTTGCTAGGTGATTTTGTGACCTTAGGAAGGTCATTTCTTCAACTTCTCAGTATCCTGACAATGAGGGGAACTTGGAAGTCATGCTCGTCAGTATCAAACCTCCTGTGGCATCGACAGATGATGACACCCAGCTGCACTGAATGGACTTAATAAAGATCTGATCAAGTGCAGCTACTGCTTTCTAGAAACACGCCAGCTGATGATGTGAAGGCTGACCCTTTTAGCATATTTCATTGCAGTGAAGTCCCTACTAAGTTGGCCTAACTGGATGAGAGGTCATCTTAATTAAGAGACGAAATAGAAAAATGGTCAGGAAAAAGGACTTTAGAATCATATAATCGTTGGTTTGTATCCTGCTTTATCACTTTCTAGCTTTAGGACACTGGATGTGTTGCTTAAACTCCCCGAACCAGACTTTCTTGTTGGTACAAAGAAAAGAATAGCTTCTAAAATATATCTGGGAGTTTGTCATGTTGTCCTAAGGGTTAAATGAGATGATGTGTGCCCCAACGGGCCCTCAATAAAAGGTAATTTTGATTCTTGCCATAAAGTATAAATTATAGAATATTTTCAGCAAATACATTTTTAATTAAGAAATCTCAGTGAACAGAATCTTCATGAGTAGGCCCTTGTGGGACTTGCCATAACAAAGGAGTAAAAATATTTCTGAATTGCTCTATTACTTATTTATAGGAAGATGTCGCTTTGAAAATCTTTCTTAAAAGTTCTGAGCAACTTCTGCTTTGAAGATTAACTCAAGAGTAGGGTCAATACTCCCCTTGAATTCTTGTTTACACACTCAGTCCTTATTTTGTAATTGGTGCAAAGGCCCGTCTAGTTTAGCTCCCTCCGTGGAGTGATATATTCTGAATTCGCAGTATCTCGATTCCTGAGACTTTACTGTTATTCAAGGCCTTCACTCCTGAGAGATCCCCCATCTTTCAAACATGAGATAATGTAGTCTTACATCCAGGATGGTTGACCTAGA
The DNA here is from genome assembly GCF_017311325.1 of Ursus maritimus. Classification (NCBI taxonomy): domain Eukaryota; kingdom Metazoa; phylum Chordata; class Mammalia; order Carnivora; family Ursidae; genus Ursus; species Ursus maritimus. Next base: position 61,950,579 of record NW_024426885.1, read on the forward strand.
AGATGTCCTGTTGATGATATGATTTCGAGCCATAGGTCTTGGTGCTGGTCTTCGGTAAGATAGCAATAAAGATACTCATGATAATACCTCCACCATCTGTGGAAATGATTTCATTTGTGCTTGAAAACAATTCTGTGTGGCAGAAAAAAACACATAGTGTATCTCACAGTTTACAGTTGAGGACATTGAAGATTGGAGAGTAAGTCACTTGCCCTCTGACACTTGCTTCAGTGCCTTACAAACCTTTCTGTAGCTTTTTAGCTGCAGAACTGTTTCAGAATCTGAAACGTTTTCTGGAAGGGAAAAAAAAAATGAATCAGAGAATAGCCTACCAATCTCTCTCTCCTGTCCTGTCCTGACATTCAGTGACCCCAAATCTGAGGCAGCCTTCTTTTTTTTTTTTTTTAAGATTATTTCTTTATTTATTTGACAGAGAGAGACAGCCAGTGAGAGAGAACACAAGCAGGGGGAGTGGGAGAGGAAGAAGCAGGCTCCCAGCGGAGGAGCCTGATGTGGGACTCGATCTCAGAACGCTGGGATCACGCCCTGAGCCGAAGGCAGACGCTTAACAACTGCGCCACCCAGGCGCCCCTGAGGCAGCCATCTTGGACAATGACCATAGTGGCACGGGCAGGTGGTCATGAGAGAGTAAAGCTCCTTAGTTCCAGATTTCTATAGGGCCTTAAAATCTAGCGAGAATTAGAAATGAGATGTGCCTGCCCGATGGCGACGGAGCTGCCATGGCGAGTGAAACCCTGACCCAAGAGTGAGTTGGCATGGCGCCTCGGACTGACGGGCCCTGCTCCCTGCTCACCATTGGCTGCAATTCTGTCTCTTGCCTATCAGATGTACCCGGGGATGGGTAGAGTCTATAAAAGAGTAAGAGACCGAGGTGCTTGCTCACACAGAGGAAGCAGGGAATAAAACCTGTGTTTCTAATTTGAGGAGAGAGCAAAGTGGCCAGTGGGACACGGGGCCCAATTTTATAAAACCCTTTTCTGCAGTCTCCAAGATAGATTATAATCCTTTGGATATAATGATATTGCCTATGCTTACCTGTCTTACTGGTTTTGAGCACAGACGCGCTCTAGCAGGGACCTAGTTAGAGGGATATGGGAACACAGTCATCAGCAATTGTTGAGTGCTTTCTGCTTACAAAGCCCCTCCCTGTATACATCCGTGCTCCTTTCACGTGGCAGGGCAACCTCTCTGGTGCTTCATCCATGTTGGTTGAATAAACAAAATTGTCTGCAAAGCAGGTATTTTTATCCCTGTTTCACAAACGAGGGAATGGAGAAATGAGGGGACATGCCTGAGGTCATGCAACTGGAATTAAGCTGATCTGACTCTGCATATAGTGACCGTTCCGTTACACCAGTGCGTGTTCTCACGGACACCTTACCCTTGCACCACTGCACGCTCTTGCTGACCCCCTCGTCACCACAGGAACAGAACTTTATGCTACGAAGAGATTGCGGCCATGTCTATTCCATGCTCCTCTTTGTCTATAAAGAAGAAGGGGCCCAGAGGAGTTTAGAGTCAAACACCTCTGTTGACATACGATCTCTTCCTCCAAAGAGACTTGAATTTCATCTTCTTGTTATCTGCTCTCCCGAGATCATACAATTTATGACGTATAAAAGTTTAGAGATGTACACAAAGTGCCCAGGAAAACACAAAGGTATTCAAGAAATGGAAATGTGCGGTGGCCGTAATAGAGAAAGATACCTGTATTGATTAGTGGTGTGATAGTTGCTGTCACAAACTCTACAATATTAGAGGTTGAACACCATAAGACTTCTCGGTCATGGAGCGGTCCCATCCAGATGTTGCTCATGATTGATGGTCGGTGCTTGCTCTGTGCAGTCATTCGGATATCAGGTGAAGGGAGGCCCTGCCATCCTCAACATGTGGCTTCTCAGCACAAGTCATGTTGGGCATCAAAAGAAGCAGGCAAAAGAGAGAGGAGAATGGGGGATGGCATGGGGAAGCTTTTTTGGGCCAAGCCTGGAACATAGCATTTCCACATACAATTGTTTGAACCCAGTGGCATGACTATATCTGCTGCAAAGCATGCTGGGAAACGTAGTTGTGTTTGCAAGGAGAAGAGGAAACACTGGTGACCAGCCAACCATCTCTGCCACAAGATCCAAAGGCGGGATGGTCATTTCAGGGATGTGACAACCTACTCGGGTTGAAAATCTCCCACGTGGCTGTCCTTTAGATGGAGTTCTTAGAAGATCACAATTCTGGACTACAGCTTTGACAAAGAAGGGTGAGGGGAGACAAGGAAGGAAGAAAAGAATGTCCAAATGATGTTCATCCTTTAGTACCCATATCATGAAGTTTCTCCTGGTCGGCTCAGCCAGAAGGAATTGTTTCCTTCCTACTCCATTTCCTTACCTTCCATGCCCTCAACAGCTTTTGCCAATCAATCTCACACCCTTCTTCCTTCCATAACATTTGAAGTAGAGAGTGATTTCTGGAATATACACTTAGGTTCCACATCACTCCTTCACTTACTGTGTGACCACGGGCAGGTCATCCAGCTTCTCTTTATCTGCTTCTTTATCTACAAAATGGAACCTACTTCCTATATTGTGGGTGGATATTAATTGAGATCATATGTGTGCCGGGCTTAAAACGGTGACTGGTGCCTAGTTTACAAGTTCCTGAAATCTCTCTTCCCTTGATTTCCACAGGCCTCTCTTGGATCTTTTCCTTCTTCTTCTTCTCAGTCTCTTTTGCAGGCTCTCATTCCACTGCTGACAACTGAATTGGGAGTTCCAAGAATATACTTCCCTCAGTCTTCACCTCTTTCTTCCTTCACACTCCCTGGGAGATCTCACTCACTCATGGGCCTCCATCCACAATCTGCATGGGGATGACTCTTGAACTGTATCTTGGCACAGTAACTATCTTTCAAATCCAAGTTAGTGTACCGTACCCCTGTCACACCAGCATTGCTATTCAGGAATGACACAGTCAGCAATATCCCAACATGTTCAAAATGTAACCCGTAATCTTTGTCGTCACCACTTGCTCCTCCATCTATACTTCTGAACTGGAGGAATGGCATCATCATCTGCTCTACTCTCCAGACTGGAAACATGGGAGTCCCTCCAGACTTCTGTCTTTCTCTCATTCTCAATATTCAAACTGTAACAGTGGAGGACCATTTTTCTTTCCATTTATTAGTGTGCCTTGGTTCTGTTGGCTGCATTTGACAAGGAAGAGATGAACTTGAAAATGAACTGGCAGGGGCACCTGGGTGGCTCAGTTGGTTAAGCGTCTGTCTTTGGCTCAGGTCATGATCTCAGGGTCCTGGGATCGAGCCCCGCATCGGGCTCCCTGCTCCTTGGGGATCCTGCTTTTCCCTCTCCCTCTGCCTGCTGTTCCCCGTGCTTGTGCTCTCTCTCTGTCAAATAAATAAATAAAATCTTAAAAAAAGAAAAGAAAATGAACTGGCAGGTTGACAGGTAAAATTAAAAGGGCATATATAAGCTCCTAGTTGCAGGATGTATGGAAAGTTGAAGCATTTGTCATCTACACCGATAAAACTGAGAGCCTTCGAGTGCCACAATTGGGTTAAAATTTGGTCTCTTGTAACAATACAAGTGTTTCTAGAACCATTAAACGATTATGCTTGTAATGATTCTTACTGGGCAGTTGCTTTTGACCAACCATATCCCTTCCCTTTTAGTCCTTTAACAAGTGTTATTTGAAAATTGAACTCTGCCCTTAGAGATTTTTGATAATCAGTTTTAGTCACAAATGATAGGGACCCTAACGTGACTTGTAATTTATTCAACAAATATTTATTAAGCGCCTACTATGCGTAGGTAATCAGGATGCATCAATGAACAAAACACGCAAAAATTTCTGTCATAATAAAGTTTGCAATCTAGTGGAGGTGACAGTAAAGTTTAGCAAAAGGAAAGTAGACTCTGGGAATTGGGAAGGGAGGAAGGGTGGTCACATTGGAGCTCTTCAAGGAGATGGCACTCGAGGATATTCTTCACGAGACTTAAAAAGTGGGAGTGGGAAGGCAGGTAATAATATGATGAAGATGTTGGGGTGTTGGGTCATTGAGGTCTTTTGTTTCTTTATTTTATTGGTTTTAAAAATGGGAGATAATAAAACCTACTAGAGCTCCAGGAACAATCTACAGAGAAGTAGAAATGGGAGGAGCAAGAAGGGGGGACACTGAAGGAGTTTGCCACTTGCTTTACTCTGTGTCTCTGGGCCGGCCGTTTCAATGCTGGGTCTTGGTCTCCCTGCTTCTAGAATATGGATGTTGAACTAGATCAGCGGTTTTCAAACCATATTCAAGAGTTTTGTAGCCATTTAATTTGAATTTTATTTTAAAGTAGATTTCTATTCAATTTTAAGAATTATAATAACAAAAACCATATTCCCCCCAATTCTACATACTACAGCCTATCAATCCTTTAATTTATGTGGCCATGTTACCTAGTTTCTGTAAAGGCCTTGGAAAACAGTGTCGTCTCACATTTAAAATTTATTTATTTATTTATTTATTTATTTATTTATTTATTTTTATTTTTTTATGTAGGCTCTCTGCTCAGCATGGAGCCCAACAGGGGGCTTAAACTCACGACCTTGAGACAGAGACCTGAGCCACCCAGGCACCCTAACATTTGACATTTTTCAAATCAAGTTTCCTGCTTATACTTTTAAAATTAAAACTGTTACTTTTTTACCCTGCTTATTTGTGTGAGAAATGATGCTTTCAAAAGCAACAAACTAGACGCGAGGTAGTTGTAAGACTGTTGAATGTCATTCGTAAATCCAAATATCAATATTTTATATTTATCAAATCAGTCTTATCATTCTTATTTGTGGATTGTATAAAAGGTTAAGTGTTCAAATCAGGACTTTTTCTTGCCTGCCGTTAAAATAAATTTATGGTGGAACGCCGTTCACATCTAATTTATCTGCTGGGGTTCTACATATGATTTCATTGACAAAATATGTAAAGTCTGAAAGCTGCGGGATGGGATAATCTCTAAAATTCCTTTAAGCGCCATCAAATCTACAGTTCTGTTGACCGAACAACATAACCTGGGTTTACAGGATAATTGCCAGCTTCCCACTTCACTTTGTAGTTGGAGCAAGCTTTTGAGCAAGAAGAAGGAAAAGACGGCTGAGCGTGGAGGGAAAATTCAACTGAACTTACTGAAACCAGCTCAGCTCTTGTGGAGAATATGCTGAAGAACCAAGGGGCTGGCTTTCTATCACCGTTTGCCATGGCGTAGGAGGAAGTGGACTGCCCTTGGTGGGCCATATCTGTCTCTCATAAATGACTCTAAAGCTGCGGGGCACGTGGGACTAAAGCGCCATCCGGGAGCTGTCGTGAACTGTACCCAACTGAATTCTGTTATCTAACCCAACCCCTAATTTTCAGTCCGTCAGTGTGTAAGTATATGTTTTTTGCTTTCTCTGAATTTGCATAAACTCCAGTAATCTTTTTTTTTCTTGGTTGATAATAGTGTTTGTGTTAAAATCACACCTTCTTTTGATTTCTTGCATGCGTATAGGCTTTTCTCCTGTTTGTGGACATAAGTGCTTTTATCTCACTCTGCAATCAGTCACAGCCCAGGGTGGAGGCAGGGAATGTTTGGTACAATATTTCCTATATAAACAGTTTCACTGTAAAAGGAACAATATGGCTCTAATTTTGATGTATGATCAGTTTGGAAATATGCAAACACATTTGAATATACATCCTGTACACGACAACAGCAATGTGAAATTGGATACACAAAAGGGGTTTTTGGGTTTGTTTTTTTTTTTTTTTTTTTGCTATAGTGATTTCCCTAGCCCTCCCCCATCCAGATAATATCAGCTTTATTTCCAGGCTTTTAAGTGAAAATGCCTGCTTTGATAGCTTTCCCAAATTGATAAAAAATATATGTAGTCAAATGGAATTTTTTTTAATGGTCAAGCTATCCCCTGACACCCACACTCTATCTTAGTCTGAATACAAATAAAAGCAGCTTAAATTGAAGAGGGCTTAAATTTTTCCAATGTCGCTGTGAAGTAAAATTGGAAGTGGCAGGGGTAGACATACAGCCCAGGGATATTTCAGATGCATTTGTTCCGTGTGACAAAAAAGCACTTGGATCATTATGTCCTATTTGTGCCAGGTGGGAAGTGAACCTTTGTCCCTCTGGTTTGGTCCCAAGCTGCCCAGGTGTGGCTTAGCATTGATCGGGCAGCCTAGTGGTGGCGGTGCCTTTGCTCTTCTTGCTCTTTCCCACACTACAGCTCTGGGGTTGAACAATAGAAGCACAGTGAATGTAGTTGTAATTGGGCTACTGACATTTTCGATAGCGAACAAAGATCCTTTCTTAAAAGGTGGAAGTATCACCCAGGATCCTAAGACCTTAATATCATAATTTCTTGCAAATTTACTCAATACCAGAATTTACTAAGATCAACTAAGCCAACTTGTGAGGTGGATACTATTATTAATATCCCTGTTTTTCTGAAGTGGAACCCGAGGTTTGAGAGAGACTGTGTAATTTAGCTAAGATAACATTCGGGAGGGGGCCTCGCTGGGATTAAAGCCCAGTCTAGTGGACTCAGGACTTCACTCCTATGCCAGACTGTCTCTCAGCTCGAATGCACAAAAGGTTTTATTTTACTATGTTTTTATTTATCTTTGTCCATAAATATGCACAGTTTCTCTCACATGAAATTAGAGTGAGGACACATAAATGCACACACTGGAATATATTACAATTGGAATATTAGAATATTTGGAATATATTTTAATCACCTTAAGAGTTTCTGATCATTGCTTTTACAGTCTTTTTTACTATGATTTTATTGCTTCTGGTGGCTATGTAGTTCATATCAAAAATATATGTGTGATTTCAAATTATGTACTAAGCAGTATGTTTTTATATACACTAGGCATAGTGTCCAGCTCCCCCCCCCAAACTGTTACAAATATGGATCATTATCTCCATTTTAAATGGAAGTTGGGAGTCACAGGATTTACATAACTGGCCCAAGATTGGACATCCGGTCAGGGTCTGGGAAGAAATGCAGGAGAGGCTTGATTCCATAATCTCCCTCTTTCTACTATCCCGAAGCTGCCTTCAGAAAATTAGCAAACCAAAATGTCCAATACTTGGGGCATGGGTACGTATCACAGCCTTTGTGGGCCACAAACGCACCGTGTTGATGGCAGGTGAGCGTAACAATGAGCACGGTGTCTCCCCGGTGAGAGCTTATCCTGTGGATTACGGTGATAGGAGGTGTGCTCCGACGGGGTGCTGGTGATCAGCATAGATCTGGACAGATTTCTCCAGGCCCAACCACCTGTCAAACAGTATGAGTTTGCAGGGCCTTGAGTCTCCTGGGGCTCTGGGGTCAGAAGGACAGAAGGCATTTTGCGCATTCGACATCAGTGCCTCATTTGGGGACTGTGTACGCAGGTGAGGCGTCCCCCCACCACCCAACACAGTTTGGAAACCCTTTTTCTACAAATGCTGGGTCCTAGCTATTTTTTCCTCCTTCCTGCCTTTTCCCGGTGTCTTCCTCTGTGTTGTAACACAGGTATCTTCATCTGCGCAGGCGGTGACAGCAAAAATATCATAGACTGGGTGGTTTAAGCCACAAATCTATTTTTCTTACAGTTCTAGAGGCTGGGAAGTCCAAGATCAGGGTGCCAGAAGATTCAGTGCCTGGTGAGGGCCTGATTCCCGGTTCACAGGCAGTTGCCTTCTCACTGTGCCCTCACATAGCGGAGGGCAGAGACCACACCCTGCTCTGGTGTCACTTTATAAGGGCACTAATCCCATTGGTAAGGGCTCCACCCTCAATACCTAATCATCTCCCAAAGCCCTCACCTCCTAATACCATCACACTAGAGCATAGGAGCTCAACAAAGGGGTGTGGGGTGGGGGTGGGGGGACACAAACATTCAGTCCATAACAGTAGGGTTTCCCAAAGTGCATTGTGGGGGTGCCTGATGATATATCTGAGAACATTTTTAGGAGCACCCGGATAAACATTTCATTTTAATGGTTATGTCCTTCTTTTCATGTATGTTAGAAACACACATACAACAGCTCATTAAACGGTGACATTCACCGAATGCAATTGCTTCGGATGAAGCGGAACTAAAGGAAAAAAGTGTATCATCTGGAGAAAATATGAAATAAATAATAATAGAGGCAGTATTAGGATGTGCAGAGACCCTGCAGGTGAGTAAGGGCAATACCGCTTCGAAGATGCTATTTCTTGCCCTTCCCTCTGTTTCTGCATGGATGCCGCAGGGCCAGCCCTTCGCTATCTTTCCGGCCACAATGCTGCCTCTCTCACCTTCTGAATCCACCCGTCTGCGGCCCCAGCACGTGGCTCGGGGCCCAGGACAGGTTCTGGGATCCAGGGCCCCCGAAATCTGATCTTCTCTTAAGAGAAGGAAACAAGGGACAGAAATAGAACAAGAAATCTTGAACACAGATAAAAGGCTTTTTGATATTTGCATGAAATATGCTTCTTAAAGAGGAACTATTTTTATAGCATTATCTATAAGAGATTATAGGCAAAAATTAATTTTCTAAGTCTTTCTAGTTAAAACAGTCTGTGCACAGAAGGAATTTAAATTCCTCTTTTAATAAAAAACCATGCATTGTCCTGCAGGCAAAGGGCTAGGTTGTGTGTGTGTGTGTGTGTGTGTGTGTGTGTTTAATGTGATTATTTTGTGATTTCTGAGGCCAGGAGAAATTTGTGAAATGCTATAAAGACCGCAGTGCTTACCTCACTACATTCTGGGCTGTGTCTATGCTTCCTCAGAAATGATTATTTGGGGTGGGGGTGGAGGGCAGAAATAGTACAATACAGCAGTTGAATAAAGTATTGTAAACCCATAAACTCTAGCAAGGATAGGAACTAATGCTTTCTAGGTGAAGGAATTAAGAGACAGGCGAGGCAGGTCTAAGGGCCTGAGCTAAATAAATAGAAGGCCAATAATTGAGTTTAGGACTAACTGAGAGTTGAACCAAAGGCATTTGAAGTGTTAATTTATTAAATAACCCTTTGCTTTCATGGCTTACAATAAAAAATATTTGTGGTCAGGAAAGTTAGGAGACAGGAAACTGAAGTCTTCTAAACCCATTTCTACACTTGGACTGAAACCAAATGGTTATCCAATCATAAACCTTATGTGTTTATTTGCAAGGGAGTGGAGAGGGAGAAAGACAGGGTAGCAGTATTTGATTTCTATTTAAAGTGCCTCTTTTCGCCCTGGATTGTGGTCCTAACAGGGTGTCTTCATGCAGCTTAGAGGAGACAGCTGCGCCCCTTCCTCTCTCCTGCCTTGATCCATAGCAGCCCCCCCCCCCCCCCCCCCCCCCCGNNNAGCCAATGTGCATGCATTGGCTCAGTTTCCCGCTTTGGTGAAAATTCACAGGGAAGTAGGGAATGGTTTAATGATCAAAGCTGAACTTGATCTGTATCAAAAGGACCCTTTCCATCCTGGACATCTGAGCCACTTGAAAATAGTTTAGATCCAAGAGAGAGACTACCCAACTGTCCACACAGGCCAGCTTGAAAGGAGACTGGGGCAGATCACCAAACATGACTTGTCTTTAACACAATAGAACAGTGTGTTTGAGGGCAAGCCACTGGCCTTAGGCTCCTTTTCAACAGGGGCTGCATCCTGGTCTAGTCTCAGTGAACAATCTGATGGGGAAGACTCCCCAGAAGCCAGGACAAAAATATGAATTTCTTATATGGTTGGATCTTGCTGAGATCTTGATTTGACGGATGAAGTAAAATGACTTGTCTTGGCGTGTACCCACTGAGGAATGAGACGCTGAGTCCTCCTTGACAGCAGTGATCTTGAGTGAGTGACCTAGCCTCTCTAAACCTACATTTCCCTGCCCTTAAAATGGGGTTAATGACAGTTTGCATTTTCATGTTTGTTTATAAACAAACATCTAAGTTCTCCATTCCCAGTCCAGGGCTGAATATGGTATAATTTTGCCTTCTTTGCAAGCTTTTTTTCACAGCTTGGAGAGAAAATGTGTGTAGGTTTGGTATCATCTGCTCACTCTTCACCTGGTGACATTCTGGGATAAGGTTGGCCACGGGAGAAATAGGAACTTAAATTTGCAAAGTTCCTACTAGGTATCAGGCATTTTACATACATCATCTCATCTAATTCCTGCAGAAACCAGAAGAAAATGTAAGAGATAGAGATTATTGTTCTCATTCTCAATTGGGAACATTGAGCCTCCAGTTGTCTATGTGATGTGACCGAGGGGGAGCCAGGGGCACAGTAAGATCCAGACCAGGTTTTCTTGTCTCCCGAGCATAGGCTTTTTCTGTAGTGGTAGGGTGGTGGGGGCAGAGAAGAAAATAGAGGGAGACTAGAAGTCATTACCCTGGGACAACAGGCACTGCTCAACTGGCCTGAGATTTCCTCTTGATTAGCTATTGAGAAAGGTGCACCGTGAATCAGATCTCCTGACACACAAGGAACATTCTGGTTCCGTGTTCGGGTCCCTGGAGAGATGCCCTGGAGATTACAGGGACTGTGTATACACATGGCGGCTGTTTACTGAGCATGATTACATACCTAGTGTAGTTGCTTCATGAGCTCAGCTCTCATTTAACCCTCACACTAGCCCAACGAGGTGGGCACCATGGCAAATTGAGGCCTCTGAACATTATGTGGCTCGCAGTGCCAAGATCAAGGTGGCGTTTTTAGTTATTTCATTCTGCTCACCTTCACACAACGCGAGGACAGAGCCTGTGGTAGAAACGAGATAGCACAGCGCTCACGAAGTCTGGGTCACAAGTTTGCGCTTTTGGGCCAGCTGGATTTGCAAACTCCTTTTAATGGCCATTGGTGTTGGCTCCCTTTTGCTAGAACATGGCACATCAGCCATGGCTCAGGGAACATTTGAGAAACAGATTTCGGCAAGACTTGGTGACGATCGCCTCTGCTGTGTAGTGATCCAGCTTTGGAGTCAGTCATTCCCATCTTGTGTTCTGGCACTGCCTCTATCTAAGCTCAGGCCCCGGGACAGAGCTCCCGAACGGCTCGAGGCCGGTTTCCTTGATGATAAATGGTAATCATAAAAATACTCACCTCCTGGGGTTGTTTTGAAGAACAGATGAGAACATGTTTGTAAAGAAGTAGCAAGAAAGAGGCAGGGTCCAGCCCATGGGTGACTTGCAAGGTGTTTTGAAATGTTTTAAGCAGTGGCCAACTTTTAAAAATTAAGAGATATCACTAACTGTCTGCCTGTCTATCTACCATCTGTCTATCTATCTATCTATCTATCTATCTATCTATCTATCTATCTGTCATCTGTCTTCATCATTTTCTTCCCCACATATGAAATTTAATGATGCAGATTTTCTCTGCAAGGACTTTTGTTCCCGTGATGTAACAATCAAATCAAGATAAACCAAAGCTACTACCCAGAAAGCACACGAATGTTCCCGTTGACCTCG
>NW_024426885.1:62628609-62772773 GCF_017311325.1 Ursus maritimus
CTCTTTCCATGTCTGTTCATCAGGCCAATCTGGAGGTGACTTGGTGGGAAGAAGAGAAAACCCACAGGGGTAAGAGTTGTTCAAGAGTGAGGAAGAGAGCAGAAAGGAGAGGAACTGTTACCCAAAAGAGTGCCAGCCCGTGCTGTGAACTAGGTGCACAGGGTCTTGAGGCCTGTCCTAGCCTTCAACCTTCACCTTCTGCAGGTGTTCAACCTATCCCTGACTTCACCTTTAACGCCCCCAGCTTCTTCTGGACCCCCTAGGCCCCAAATACAAAACACTCTCTGGAGATTAGGCTCTACATGGCTTCCAAAAGATAATTAGCTACTGGATGTGCAGGAGTTCTCAAAGTGTGGTCCCCAGACCAGAAGCATCAGCATCACCTGGGAACTATTTAGAAATTCAAATTATTAGACTGAATAATTCTGAACCTACTCTATCAGAAACTCTAGGACAGGGCTCTGCAATCTGTATTTTTAAAAATCCTCCATGGGGCGCCTTGGTGGCTCAGTCGTTAAGCGTCTGCCTTCGGCTCAGGGAGTGATCCTGGCGTTATGGGATCAAGCCCCGCATCAGGCTCCTCCACTGGGAGCCTGCTTCTTCCTCTCCCACTCCCCCTGCTTGTGTTCCCTCTCTCTCTGGCTGTCTCTCTCTCTGTCAAATAAATAAATAAAATCTTTAAAAGAAAATAAAAATAAAAATAAAAATCCTCCAGATAACTTTTATGTGCAATAAAATTTGTGTCTAAAATAGATGTGTTAGAGCCTATGCTAATGGAACACCAGATATTCTCCTTGGCCCAAGAGAGGCCATTAAAATTTAGGCCTTTTGGTGATAATATCCCTCCCTCTTTCGTGTAAAGCTCAAGATTGTCTCCACTAGTATGACTAAATATCAGGCAGGTGGAGCCAGGCAGAGCTATAGCACCTGTCAGATGCACTTGTATAGATAGTGGTGACTGTAATAATTATAGCAACACTGATAATAATCAGTAACAGTGAATATGGGTGATCATTTGCTAACCCCTATAACATACTTTATTTATATATATTCAACATACACAACCTTGGAAAGTAGAAATTAATATACCCCCTCAACAGATGCAAAAACCAAGTCTCAAAGAGGTCACATGATTTGCCTAAAGACACCTGACAGGGAAGGTCAAGGACTTAAGCCACTCACTCAACTGTACTGTTAATTCCTACAAAGGTGCAGGCGTGATTACCAGACAAACCCCGTTTCTGAAGCCAGGCCCCTCTCTTTCTAAGCAAACGTGGCAACGTGTAGTGTTTCCTTCTGCCCATCCTGCCTTTCTTTCAGCCTCCTTTCTTTCAGTATTTGCTTTGGGGTATCTCTTCTCCTCACTGACCAATGATTGTGATGATGCAGTTTGCATTTTCTGTTGCCATGCAAAAAGTGGCAGACAGTGATATCTTGTGTGTGTGTGTGTGTGTGCGTGTGAGAGAGAGAGAGAGAGAGCGCCTTCCAGATGAAATGCAATGTGTAAATGGAAATTGTCATCATTATCCCCTGAATAAATGGAGAAGATGAACATTGGCTCTAGCAGAACTGGAAGGAAAAATTGGACTGCGAACAAAAGCATTATTAATTTAAGGAACTGCCTGAATTTGCCTCTGGCAGTTTCCTTTGTAAACACCGTTAACACTCTGGAATGCTTGAATTGTATCTAAATGCATAGCTTAAATATGTAAAAACAGAAACCTAGGCATTACTTTTAGGCATCCAGAGAATTGTTTGCTTCTAAAATCTGCCAGAACAAAATACAACTAGCATATGAGACTTCCAAATTAGGAGGGTCTAATATTTCTCATAAAATCCTTTCACAGAATATAGAATTGTTCACTACCTCCCACCCAAGACCTGATATAATTTACAACTGACAAAATGTGCCTCTGTAACACTGCTGGTGCAGAACGTGCTTCTATTTGTGTTTCTGTAACATGAACATGATTCTTGGAGGTAAATGGCTGCAGCAAGGGATATCTTTAGGCAACAGAGTTATTTAAGTGGCCAAGTCACAGCTGAGTAACTTTGTAAATGAACCTGGTAGAGTCAACTCTGTGGAGAAGAATAATTGCATCTTTATGACCTCATTCTGAGGTGGAAAGCCCCTCACTCAGGCACCATGGCGGGAGGCATTCGGAGAAAGTTGTCTTTTGGACACTAGAATCAAGTAAGTTATATTTCCCAGAAGGAAAACACATCTGTGATTTTGGATGAGGTGACTCTAAGTGAAAAGCCATCCTACCCTCACCAGGTTCACAGGTTTTCCCAAATAATCTGGAAAGTAAACATGGGCTTGTCAGTTCTCTGGAGCCTAAAAAAGCATTTGGGAGAAATCCTGACTGAGTGTGATGAGCAACAATAACCCCAGGGAATTGCCCATTTAGAAACAAGAGCATAAAGGAGGAGTGGAAGAGTTGCCACTAATTGGGAAACAACCAGCCCCTGGAGCAACTGGTGGTAACCGAGTATCTCCCCGCCCATGAGAGAGTCCAAGTTTGAATCCCTTGCCAAAGTAAGAATAACAAGCATGACAGCAACCAAGGGAAACTAGGGTCTTACAATGGATGGGGTAAGCACTATAATATGTGTGTGTGTGTGTGTGTGTGTGTGTGTGTGTGTATTTCCTCTCAACAACCTTATTAAGTAATTTAATAATGTTATTTGCATTTTACAGAGAAGGAAACTGAACACAGAGGTTATGTAATTTGCCCAAATTAGAAAGCAACAGAAGCAGGATTCAGACTGAGTCAGGCTCCAGAGTCCTTGCTCCTCATCACTTATATATGTCATCACATGGCATGGAAAGATGATGGGCTTTCAAGTTTGGCAATAAGGAGCTGAATTCTGGCATAGTTACTTGGAGATCAAATTTGACCACACACACACACACACACACACACACACACACACGCACACATGCATGCACAACGGACTATTACTAAACCATAAAAAAGAGTGAAATCTTGCCATTTGCAACAACACTGATGGATCTAGAGTATATTATGCTAAGTGAAGTCAGTCAGTCGGATAAAGACAAACAAATACCATATGATTTCACTCATGTGGAATTTAAGAAAAAAAAACAACAGAAAAAAAGAGACAAACCAAAAAACAGACTCTTAACTATGGAGACAATCTGATAGTTACCAAGGGGAGGTGGGTGGGGGGATGGGTGAAATAGGTGAAGAGGATTAAGGAGTGCACTTATCATGATGAGCACTGAGCAATATATAGGATGGTTGAATCACTACATTGTATGCCTGAAACTAATATAACACTGTAGATTATACTGGAATTAAAATAAATAAAATTTAAAATGTGATCCTGAGTGAGTGACTTAACCTTATACCTAGCCTATAAAATAGAAAAAATTCTGAACTAGCAGGTTGTCATAAAGAAGGTACCTAGAACTTAGTAGACACCCAATAAACAGTTTCTTAAGGTACATCTTCATTAAATTCACTAACCATTTCTGGCTACGACCCAGTATTGGAATGGCAGCTATCAACCCCAGACTGTGTCTCTGGCTAACGATCTGAGAGGCACAGCAGAGCGGGATGATTGCAAAGTATAAAGGAAGGAATCATAAGCATGTACACACACAAATATACACACAGACTGGATTTTTGTGGAACGCAAAAGACAGAAAACCCCTGCCTTCTACATCCAAATGCTATCATGTTTATGAGTTGCCTAGCACTAGATCCACACCTAATTCTGAATCTGATTTTTGTTGGAAGAGTGTCAAAACTTTGTATTTTAAGTGCCAGCAATATATATTTTAAACAGATATCACTTCATATACATAAATATATAAAATATAAAGTGTGTGTGTGTGTGAGAGAGAGAGAGAGAGAGAGAGAGAGGAGAGAGAGAGTGTATTTCCCCCTAGGGTGATTTTGTAACAAATTAACCTCATTGCTTCAGGCTATTTGAACCTCTCCATTGACTGGGCTGGAATAATTCAAAACCACCATGAAATGATCTCACTTAGGTTATATTTCTCTGGGATTATTAAGATGAAAATTTCCCCCTCTTCCCAACAATTCAATCATTTTTCAAACATGGCTAAGGACTCTGCTCTTCCTCCCATCCTTCTGCCATATCCTTACCATGAAACAACTAGAAAAGAACATGTGATTATGAATGATTTTTTTTTATCTTTCCAAGCAGGAAATGTGAACTAGTGTTGTGCTTTCTCATCCATTCCCCTATTCTTGGGCTTCTTTCTTCTTTCCTGTGGAAGAGAAGCTATTTCAAAAGTAGAGAAGATTAGTTAATTATTTTCAGATGCCTTCTTACCTTGTTCTGTTAGACTCTGATCTCAATGGTGTCATTTAAAATAACTCTCTGATCATTGGGTTATTATTGAGGAAACTGCCACTAAGGTATATTCTAATATGTATTTTTGATTCTAAAAAACACAACAAGGATGCAGACCCTAGTGTATGCCCTGACTCCCTAATTTTATTCCACATCTCCTGGAAAAAATGTCCATTGAGAAAAAGAAAGTAAAGTGATTTTCTGTTTATTAAGCTATTTTGATAGACAGAAACAGAGACTCATTAAAGTCACTTCAAGAAAAGGGAGACTGAATATTAACTAGACTTATTGTGGTGATCATTTCACAATATATATAAATATCAAAGCATTACATTGTACACCTGAAGCTAATAAAATGTTATACGTCAATTATTCCTCAATTTAAAAAAAAATCCTTGATGTTTGGGGGAAAAAAAGAAAAAGGTAAAGTGGATTATCACAAAGTCATTATAAAAGGTACAGGACTGATTTAATTCAATTTTCTCTGCAATGTACAGAAGAGACATTTCCTGTTCTCTCTGGCCACCTCAGAGTGACTTTGTCCTCTTGGGAAAAATATCTCCTATCTGAGAAGGTCCTCACCTTTGATAGCAATGAAAGGGGCGGGGGACACATGCCTAGCCAGCCAGATGAACCTGACCCACTCCGGCAACCACCAGGGATAATTTATCCCTGCCAGGTCTAGGATGACGGGTAGGTGTCCGGCCTCGATGCCTGGGCAGATGCTGGTGTCATGGCACCGACACAGAGAACACCCAAAGGCCAGTCTGGAGAGGAAGAGGATGAGTTCACATTCAATGCAATAAAGCATTCAAGAGTACATCTGGGTTTGACTCTCCTGAGACAGGTCTGACCTGCAGAGACAAGTCAGGTGACTTGTTAAGGCTACACAACTTGGTGGTGGTGGTGACAGCGCTGGAAGTTGAATGGAATCAGGTCAGTGTTCATTCTGCCATTGTATACTACCCATAATGCCCCACATCAGGCCAACGGGTGAAGGTGTGAGGTGTGAGGTTGCCCTTCTGGCCCTAAGCTCTCTGTGCCTCTTCCCCTTGCTTCCTGTTCCACTTTCCTAGCTTGCAGACTTCCCGTGCCTGCTCGTTTCTCTTTGTCCTTTATCCTAATTAAAACTATACTCAGGAAAGGATCCATTAATATTGCCTTCCCCAGGGGGATTGACTCTTAAGCAGCAACTCACCATGGGCAATGATGAGGACGATGAACATAATGATGAGCGTTAAGAGGATTACTTAGGAAGTATTTTGTGTTTGTCCATGCTGAGTTTTTTCCCTATACCTTTTAAGTCGATCCAGGCTGTTCTCTCTACCGCACTGAAGATATGCACTGAAAAGACCCAATCCTACACACAACTTCTATTCCTGGGTCTTTCAAAGGCAGGAGATCTTAGGGTAGAGCTGCAAGAGGAATATAGTGTGCCTGGTTAAATGTGAATTCCAGGTAAGTAACCATCTTTTTAGTGTAAATATGTCCCAAGCATTGCTAGGGGCATACTTACGCTAAAAAGTTATTCATTGTTTAGCTGAAATCCAAATTTAACTGGGTGACTTCTCCTGTTTTGTTTTTTGCTAAATCTGGCAATCCTACTGTAGGGTGAATGGAAAGAGCCTTTGCAAATATGACATGGGGATAAAGAAGGGAGAAGAAAACAGCAGGAGAGAGGGAAACCCCAACACCAGGACAGCTTCTGAAAAGCTCTCACAGGACTGGACCTGAGTCCACCCCTCACACAAAGGAGAGCATGCAGGACCTCAGTGGAGAGGCGCTAAGGATGATCCTACAGGAGTCTGGGCGTTTGGCCTCAGAGCATGCTCCAGAGTCCGCAGAACCAAGCAGGGCAGACGTGCCCACAGACCCAAGTAGCCATTTGTGCTTAGACAATTAGTTTTTTTTTCTCTGTTAGGCCCCAAAGGTTGAGATGGGGGTGGTCTAATAATGACTGAGAGTAGACTTCCTGCCAACCAGCATACAGGAGACTTCAGACTAAATTTAATTTTATCTAAAGGAAATGATGTGACATTTCTAACATCCTGTTTTATGAAGAAACTTTCACAACTGCAAAATCATCATTACCGCTAAACACTGAATATTTTCTATGTGACACATACCACGTTAAGTGTTCTTTGTTCATTATTTCAGTTTTTGTATTACAAAATTATTATGGAAGAAAAGGAGGGGTGAGTGTCAGCCTCTGGGGAGTAGGTGAAGAAGATCCTAGATGAGTAACAGAGGACATAAAGCAGCACTCCTTCACTTACTGATTAGCCTGGCTCTGGCCCCAAAACCTAATTCTGAGATAAAGGAAAAATGAACTCAGAAAGACGCTTCACTCAATAGACAAGATACTTGTTTCAGGAGCCTGCCCTCTGCCAGCCTGCCTTGCTGTTTCCTTTAAAAGGCAAAAAGCGTTGGTCCTGATGTAAATGCTTCATTTTCTCATTTCAGACATAATTTTTAGGCCTAGCTCAGAACTTGTGGCCTTTCCCCTTGCACAGGCCAAGTTTTTCCAAGTTCTGTCACTCCAAAAAAAAAACAACCCATATCTTTGCACCAAGGTTTCAGTGAACACATTATATTACGCAATTACTATTTACTTGAAAGAGGGAAAGTTTTCTTTCCAACCGACACAGTGTCATTTCCCTAGGCAGACAGAATTTGTTCACCGAGTACAGGTATACCTTGTTTTACTTTGCTTCAATTTCTGCACTTCAGAGATACCACGTTTTATACGAATTGAAGGCTTATGGCAACCCTGCGTAGAGCAAGTCCACAGGTGCCATTTTTCCAAAAGCATTTGCTCACTTTATGTCTCTGGGTCACATTTTGGTAATTCTCACAATATTTCTAAATTTTTCATTATTATATTTGTTATGGTGATCTGTGCTCAGTGATCTTTGATGTTACTATTGTAATTGTTTTGGGGTGCCATTAAGACAATGAACTTAATCCATAAATGTTGTGTATGTTCTGACTGTTCCACCAATGAGCTGATTCCCTGTCTCCTTGTCCTTGGACCTCTCTATTCCGTGAGACACAACAATATTGAAATTTGGCCAATGAATCGTCCTACAATGGTCTCTAAATGTTCAAGTGAAAAGATGTCACTCATATCTCACTTTAAATCAAAAGCCAGAAATGACGGAACTTAGCTAGGAAGGCATGTCAAAAGCTAAGACAGGCCAAAAGCTAGGCCTTTTGTACCAGTTAGCCAAGTGGTGAATGCAAAGGAAAAGTTCTTGAAGGAAATTTACTATTCCAGTGGACACATGAATGATAAAAAAGTGAAATAGCTTTATTGCTGATATACAGAAAGTGTTCATGGTTTGGATAGAAGATCACACCAGCCACAACATTCACTTAAACCAAAGCCTAATCCACAGCAAGGCCCTAACTCTCTTCATTTCCATAAAGGCTGAGAAAAGTGAGGAAGCTGCAGAAGAAAAGTCTGAAGCTAGCAGAGGTTGGTTTGTGCGGCTTAAGGGAAGAAGCCATCTCCATAACATAAAAGTACAAGGGGAAGCAGCAGGTGCTGATGTAGAAGTTGCAGCAACTGATCGAAAAAGTCTTGCTAAGAGAATTAATAAAGGTGGCTACACTAAACAACACAGTTTCAATGTAATGGAAGAATGGTCTATTGGAAGAAGATGCTGGCTGGGACTTTCACAGCTAGACAGAAGTCAATGCCTGGCTTCAAAGCTTCCAAGAACTGATTCTCTTGTTAGGGGCTAATGTAGCTGTTTCCTTGAAGTTGAAGCCAGTGCTCATTTACCCCTCTGAAAAACCTAGGGCCCTTAAAAATTATGCTAAATCTACTCTGCCTGTGCTCCATAAATAAAGCAATGAAGCCTGAGTGATACCACATCTGTTTATAACATGGTTTACCGAAAATTTTAAGCCCACTGTTGAGACCTATTGCTCAGAAAAAGATTCCTTTTAAAATACCTACTCGTTGACAATGCACTTGGTCACCCAAGAACTCTGATGGAGATGAACAGTGAGATTCATGTCATTTTCATGCCTGCTAACACAACATCCATTCTGTAGCTCATGGATCAAAAGTAATTTTGATTTTCAGGTCTTCTTACTTGAGAAATGCATTTTGTAAAGCTATTGCTAGTACAGTTAGTGATTCCTCTGCCTCTGGATCCAGGCAAAGTAAATGCAAAGCCTTCTGGAAAGGATTCACTGTTCTACATGCCATTCAGAATATGTGATTCATAGTTAGAAGTCAAAATAACTACATTAAGAGGAGTTTGGAAGAAAATGAGTCCAACCTTCATGGATGACTTTGAGGGTTCAAGACCTAAGTAGGGGAACTAACTGCAGATGTGGTGGAAATAGTAAGAGATTTAGAATCTAAAGTGGAACCTGAAAATGGGACTGAATGTCTGCAGTTTCATGATCAAACCTGAATGGATGAGTTGTAGCTTTTTATGAATGAACAAAGAAAGTGGTTTCTGGGGATGGAATCTACTCCTGGTGAAGATGCTCTGAAGATGGCTGAAATGACAACAAATGCTTTAGAATATTACATAAATTTAGTTGATAAAGCAAGGGCAGGGTTTGAGACTCCAAGTTTGAAAGAAGTTCTACTCTGGGTAAAATCATATCAAACAGCATTGCATGCAATAGAGAAATTGTTCATGAAAGGAAGAGTTCATCAATATGACAAACTTCACTGTTGGTCTTATTTTAAGAAATTACTGCAGTCACCCCAACCTTCAGTAACCACCACCCTGTTCTGTCAGCAGCCATCAAGCCAAGACCCAAGCAGTCACCAGGGCAAGACCCTCCGCCAGGAGAAAGGTTATGCTTCCTTGAAAGCTCAGATGATGGTTAGCATTTTTTAAAAGCAATGAAGTATTTTTTCTTAAAATATGGTTATTTTTTAGACATCATGCTATTGCATGCACACTTAAAAGACTACAGTATAGGGTAGACATACTTTCATATGTACTAGGAAATCAAAAAAATTTCATTTGACCCACTTTATTGTGGTGGTCTGGCACCAAATCCATAATATCTCCAAAGCATGTCTGTACTCAGTGCTCTTTCTCCAGTAATAACTTGGAAACAATTTGTGCCCTCACACACCTTAGTAAGAAGATATGAAATGGTTTTTCTTTCATGCTGAAAAATAAATCACAGTCATCGAATAGTCTAGCACCTGATTTTGTAGTCTCAAGTCATCTCCAACATGTCACAAAAGAAAGAAATCATCATCATCACCACCATCTTGCTCAACAATGACTAGCATTATAATGCCTGTCCGCAATTACAAAGATTATAAAAGGAGACAGGTCATGAAAAGAAATTTCTTGATTCTTGACCAAAGGCTTAGCAATTAGGCTTTAAAGAGGTTTTCGCATTTAACCTTACAGATGAACTCCTTACCAAAATTTATTAAAAAAGAGGGTTTTTTTTAAAGGAAATATTTGTGTTATAGGATTTATAGCCAAGTCCATGGTTTCTGGTACAGAAACCTGATACTACAAATAGTTCAATCAGAGGTTGGCCTTAAATATCTAAATGTTGAAGGCAAGGAGTTATCAACATCAATGTAAGCACCTTGTGCTGGGGGAGCTCCCCAACATCAAAACGAAGGTAGAAATAATAGTTTCTTTGTGAAGGAACTGGGAGGCATATACATGAATATATAATCCTTAATCCCACGCAGATCCCACAACTTTGAGCTCCTTAGCATTTATACTACCGTATGAACTGCAGCAAAAGGCCATTTTTCCTTTGGTAGAAACAATTAAGATCCAGACCTTTTTCTACCTGGATGTATCAGAGATTTTTCAAGGTCAAAAACTATATTTCTCTCTGACTTTTGAAAATGTATTTGCTCTGGGTTAGGTTTCTCACTGTCAGAGACTAGAGTTGCAAATATGAAGAAAAGGAAAGAATAGAATGTACCATTATCATTATGAGCTAATGTTTTTTTAAATACAGATAGACAAATAGAGAAACGTATATATAACATACATAATATATATAACATATAAATATATGTAATATATAAATAAATAAAAATATGAATAAGTACAAATATAAATATATGAATACACATTTCCTAGCTCTGTCTAGCAAAGAAATTAGAAACAATAACACTCCGAATTTGGGTACTAGGAATGAGTGCTCTCTGGACAAAAGGTGGATTCTAGGACTGGGGCAGGGAAACTACGAAATGATCCTGTTGTCCTATATTGTTCTAGAAGTCAGAAAGTATCCAAGGAATGGCAGAGACTATCAGAAGCATACAGAAACCAATCTGAAGGGATTCTCAGACGTAAAATCAGGGACAATTTGAGCATCAGAATAAATAATAACAGTAGTGGATTATAACTTATTTTTAAAAAGAAGATTCATGAACAAATACTGATATAAGTAAATAAATACATAGATGGGAGGACCAGAAAACCTCTTCCTAACAGTAATATAGATACAGTAATACAAATACAGCAGCAATTATGAGTTGGAAAATCAACAATGGGGAAAGAAAAGCAAAAATAAACTACTGGGACTTCATCAAAATAAAAGTCTTCTGCACAGTGAAGGAAACAGTCAACAAAACTAAAAGGCAACCTATAGAATGGGAGAAGATATTTGCAAATGACATATCTGATAAAGGATTAGTACCCAAAATACGTAAAGAACTTACATAACTCAACACCCAAAAAAAACCAAATAATCCAGTTAAAAAATGGGCAGAAGACATGAACAGACATTTTTTCTAAAGATGACATACAGATGGCCAACGGACACAGAAAAAGATCCTCAACATCACTCATCAGGGAAATGCAAATCAAACTACAATGAGATACCACCTCACACCTGTCAGAATGGCTAAAGTCAACAACACAGGAAACAACAAGTGTTGGCAAGGGTGCAGAGAAAGGGGAATCCTCTTACACTGTTAGTGGGAATGCAAACTGGTGCAGCCATTCTGGAAAACAGTATGGAGGCTCCTAAAAAAGAAAAAAAGTTAAAAACAGAACTACCCTACAATGCAGCAAGTGCACTAAGTATTTACGCAAAGGATTCAAAAATACTAGTTCAAAGGGATACATGCACCTGATGTTTATAGCAGCAGCATCTACAATAGCCAAAATATGGAAACAGCCCAAGTGCCCATCAACTGATGAATGGATAAATAAAATGTGGTATATATACACAATGGAATATTACTCAGCCATAAAAAATAATGAAATCTTACCATTGCAACAACGTGGATGGAACTCGAGTGTATTATGCTAAGTGAAATAAGTCAGAGAAAGAAAAATACCTTACGATTTCACTTATATGTGGAATTTAAAAAACAAAACAAAAATGAATGTAGTGGGGGGGAAATGAACATAGTGGGGGCAAAAAAGAGGCAAACCAAGAAGCAGGCTCTTAACTATCAAGAAGAAACTGATGGCTACCAGAGGGGAGGTGGGCAGGGGATGGATTAAATGGGTGATGGCTATTAAGAAGGGCACTTGTTGTAATGAGAACTGGGTGTTGTATGTGATGAATCACAAAATTCTACACCTGAAACCAATATTGCACTGTATGTTAACTAGCTGGAGTTTAAATTAAAACTTAAGAAAAAATCCAAATTTTTGAAATTAAAAATAAAATCAACAATGGATGCTCAAACTATCAGATAAAAGTTTGATAAGGAACATGATATTTACATAGTCTCAAAGTATCTCCCACAAAATTCTTGATAATTCAAAAGCAGGAAATTAATAATGTTACGGTAAAGAAATCTAGTGAACATCATCTTAAGTTATCAATGTCAATATCACTGATATTGGGACAGACCTACATTAAGTGTCTGATCCTGTGATGACCCAAGGAGCATACACCTAACTTCTTTCTTTCTAAAAATGCATAACCTGAATCTAATCATAAAGAAGTATTATCTCAGCCCAAGTTGAAGGACACTCCACAAAACAAATGGCTTGTACATTTCAAAAATGCTAAGACAATGAAAGACATGGAAAGGTCAAGAACTATTTAAAATGAGAGAACAATGGGCAGTAAAGAGGACACATGATCTGATGAGCACTGGGTGTTATACGCAACTAATGAGTCATTAAACACTACATCAAAAACTAATGATGTACTATATGTTGGCTAGTTGAATTTAAATAAAAAATAAAAAATAAAATAAATAAATCATAAATAAATAAATATTTTTAAAAATAAAATAAAATGAGGGAACAATTACACAGACAACTAAATGCAATGGATGAGTCTGGAATGGATCCTGGGAGACAAGTGACAAAATCTTATTACACACTGTTGATATAAATAACAGTATTGTATCAACATTAAATGTCTTAAGTTATTTTACTGTGATTATGTAAGAGCACATCCTTTTTCTTGAGAAATATATACTAAAGTGTTTAGAAGTAAAGGAACAAACAGTCTCCAACTTACTCCAAAATGGTTTAGAAAAAAATTACTGTGTGTGCATATGAGAGAGAGAGAAAAAGGGAGAAGAGCGAGTGGGGCAAGATCTGAACACAGGTGAATCTGGATAAAGTATAAGATGATACCTTATACCGTTCTTGTAACTTTTCTATAAATTTAAAATTATATCAAAGTAACAAATTACAGGGGACGCCTTGGTGGCTTGGTCGGTTAAGTGTCTGTCTTCAGCTCAGGTCACGATCCCAGGGTCCTGGGATGGAGCCCCACATTGGGCTCCCTGCTCGGTGGGGGGCCTGCTTCTCCCTCTGCACCTCTCCTCCTGCTAGTGCCCTCTCTCTCATGTTCTGTCTCTCTAATAAATAGATAAAATATTTTTAAAAAAAATAAATAAAAATAAATAAAGAGTTACAAGAATCTACCCATTTTTCAAGGCCCAAGTGAATCCTTATAGCTTCCATGAAGCCTTCTCTTCCCACTACAAAATGAAATCATAAATCATAGAATTTTATTGCTGGAATAGTCTAGATACTTTCTCCAGAGAAATCCTGTAGTAGGGCAAGTCTGCATTATTCATTAATTGTTAATTAACCAAAAGGCTTCTGAGGAAGTCACTTCTCTTGTCTTCATCTATTGCCAAAATGTTCTGCTGTCATTTATCTCTCCAATTATATTGTAAGCCTTTTGAGACCTGAGAATGTATCTTACAAGTTCTTTAACCTTCTGACCTCTTGGGCACGTTCCCCACCCCTTCGCCTACCCCTATTCCCATGATCCACAGACAAAAATAAAACACAAAACTGGTGAACTCCTCCTATTACTCCTCTACTCCTCATGTTTCAGCTTAGATACCAGCTGTTTATGATACCCTGGACTGGGTTAGATTACCTTTGAACACACTCCTCATAGCACCCCATGCTTACACCACAGCACTTAGCTTGCTAAACGGGAAGTGGCTACTTTCTTGTCCATCTCCCTCACCACATCCCAAGCTCCTTGGGGGCCAAGACCGGGGAGAGGTACAGAGACTCATTAAATATTTATTGAATAACTAAATGAGTAATAATGGTTTCATTTTTGGAAGTCAACACGTCATGCCAGTTTCTATACCATTTTCAGATAACCTGTTTCAGAATCACCTGGGGCAGGTGCAAGCTCTGCAGATTTCCAGGACCCATCCGGAATGTAATGAATCTTCTGGGGAATAGGGGCTGAATATCAAATTTATAAAATTATCAGGCAATTCTAATGCATATTAATATTTAAAGCCATGGATGGAGCAGAATTAAGTCATTTTCCATAATTCCTGCCCCTGCATTTCTCCCTTTTCCATATCACCTCTAGTGTAAAACTCCCCAACATGAATTTTGCTGAAATCCTGGAGTTTCTACTCAATTTACACCTTCCCTATTGAAGTATGGCCTTTGTGGATCTGGCCTCATGGACTGCTTCTCAGTAGCAACTTTAAAGAATTTTGCAAAGCCCCTATGTCCATTCAAAATTTGAGGCAAGTTGGTGCTAAAGAAGCCAACTTACTTAATATATCTGGGAAGGAATGTAAAGGAAATACATTCGAACATAACCAAAATGCCACAGAGAAATAATAAAAAGACAGCATGTAGAATAAAATACAAAAACAGAAAAAGATTTGCTTTCCACCCCAGCCCTACCAGAAAGGAAGGGTTTTCATCTAGAAAAACAATGACTTTGGATTGAGCCAACTGTTACATACAATTACATATCCCTTAGAACATTAGCAGTGCCCTCAAAGTTTAAAAAAGGGGGGAGAGGACACTTAAGGTTGTATCAAGTTTTACTGAAGGTCCTCACAGGGTGATATTTTTAGTCTGTGGACCTCTGTTGTGCCTTAATACAGCCTGTTTGTAAGCTACTAATAACCTCTGTGCTATGTGATTCTAGATGAATAGTAAAAATAATGTAGTCATTTCTCTTCCTGTCTCTTAAATGCCATGCCTTTATCATGCTCTTTACTTTAAGGTTCATGAAATAAAAAAAAAAAAAAAAAAAAAACGGACAGCATCTTGAACACTGTGACATAAATTATTCTGAGTTAATAATTTACTAGTTTAGAGAGCCAAGGGAGATAAAGCAAGATCTCAGTCTAAGTGAAATAAACTGTGTGTATATTTAAATAATTCATACTTTAATTAAAATTGCCTATGGAACACTAGGATGTTCCAAAATCATTTTGACCAACACCTACTTACATGAGTTTAAAAAAGAAAAAGAAGACTCACCACATGTAACTTTGCATGGTTTTTGGAAAGGTCCCCAGACTGTAGAAACATAGGTCACATGCTTTTGCCCAGTGCCCCATGCTATAATTAGCTTGCGGTGTCAAGAGGGGGGAGTACAACTGAACAGCAGGTACTCAGTAGGTTTTGCTGCATGAAGCGTAATGAGGATTTCAGATGTAACACACTAATACTTGTTTTATTACCATAGTCAATTGTCCGTGCATCTTAGGATTCATGTTGTGTACATTGGCTAAGTCATGTTTCTTTCATTAGCTGAAGCAATTAATGTACATTCAGCCTTTTAAGTGCTACCTCTTTATGCTTTCTCCTTGTGTAATTCAGTTTGCAATGATTAAAATAATTTTTCAATGGCGATGTCACAGCTTAATGAAAAAATATACGGCACTAATGTAAGAAGCATTTGTAAACATTTTTAGGAGGATATTGTTTGTTGTTACACAACACTGTAGCAGATGGCTATAAAAAGCAGCTCAAACTCAAGAACTAGCTGAGAGACAGACCTCAGGGGACTGGGATAAACAGGTGAAAAAAGGAGAATTTTACTCTTTTGAAAGAGAATTTAATGTCATGTCAGAAATAGCTTTTGGCCCCTCTCTTGGTTTGTTCAGCTAAGGACTAAATATGGGCTAGTGTTTACAATTAATGACTCAGTCTTGCTCAACCTTTTAACTATTGGGCACTTACCTTTTGCCAGGCCCCAGGCTAAATCTTTAATACACAGCTTCTCCTTCTATCACAGAAATTGTGAGAAATGAAGACGCAGAAGGATGAAATAATGTTCCCTAGAGTCTCACCGCCAGTGAGTCCTGGAGCTGGGATCCAACCCACACCCAATTCCCTTGTACCTCCAGCAGCATGGGTAAAGAGCCAGGCTGCGTGGGTTGATGTCTGTGCTTCCCTGTGTATTAGCGATGGGACTGCAGCAAGTGGCTTAGCCTTTCTGAGCTTCAGCTTCACCGTCTTCAAAAATGGAGAGAGTCACAGAAACCTAACTCACAGCACAGTGGCGAAGAGTCCATGAGTGTGTGCCACGTGCCCAGAAGCACGCCCTGCACGCCCATGGCAGGAGCCCACCAAGAATCTGCTCTCATGACTATTACTCTGTCTATGCTATGCTGCCCACCCCACATTGTCTGCTTTCCTATTTCAGGCCTAATTGTCTCTTTGTTTTAAGCAAGATGTTATGCTATTATGATGCCTCTTAGTAAACGAGTGTGTGCGTAAATGGTCTTAGAAATGATGATGACATACTTGCTACACAGCAGAATCAGAATCCAGATTTCATCAATGTTCTAAGTATCTTTCCTAATTTAATAAGTGATTATCCTTTTCATGCACATGGGCAATAATGTCAATAGATACATTTTTTTAAATTATTTTTCACTTCTGCAGGCATGACGTGATAATTCAGTCTTTAGCAGCGAGATATATGTGATGAGACAAAGGAGTTCAGACACTGAGAACATTGTGTGTTTCAATCGCCAGTCAGCACTGAACAGAAGAAAAGCCATTCCTGATCAAGGATGACTTACTACATTCCCCAAAGCAAACTCTCATACTGCTCCTATATATATATAAAATGCCTCCCCTAATTCTATATTTGTCAGTTTCCTACTCTCCCTCAGAGACTTAGCTTAAATGTTACCTCCTCCAGGAAGCTTTCCAGACCTGCTTTTCCTTTCCAGATAAAATTATTTCTCCCTCCTCCAAACGCCTGAGGCAGAAAATACCCATTTTCCCCCAATAACTATCCTCTCTTTCTACTTGGTTAGTGAACTCCTGGGTTGCAGCCAGCATATGGCTTTCCAGAATAAAGACTGTATCAGCCTCTCCTTACAGGTAGAGTGTGGCTAGCCTTGTGACCACAGTTTCACTAACAGGATGTAAGCAGAAGTACTGCGTCCTACTTCTAGGACATGTCCTCATACAGAGCAGGGCATGCCATTCTTTACTCCTCCCCTCTTTCTGATTGCTGGAATATGGATTTAATGGCTGCTACTTGAGCAGCCATTTTAGACCATGAGGTAGAAGTCAAGTGTTCATAATGGCAAGAACGACTAGACTAGCTCATTCCTGATGATTATAAAGTCCCCAGGCAGTATGGGCTACCCACTGCCAAAAACTGTTTATGGGAGAAACAAATAAACTTGCATTTTCTTTCATTTGCATGTGAACCCTATCTTGACTCTTTCAACTCCTTCAGCGTGTTGTATTACCTGCACCTCTAGCTCCTGAATGGCACTCACAATATCACATTACACCGAACTGCATGGAATAGCTGTTGCTGTACCAGATGCGAGTTCCTAGAAGTAAGGACTGCCCATCAAGTACTCATCATGGGGCCAGGCTCTTAGTAGGCTCTTGAGTAAACAAATTCTTGTTGCATAAAGACAACCTGAGGCAGAATGTGTAGAAGTCATCGAAAAACAGGTCCTCTTCACACTAACTTGGGAGCATCTTTCTATGTAAGCATCAAGGTCTTTTTCAGGTGCAGATTGACAATGCACAGCAGAAAAGTAGCACAAAATGTTTTGTCTGTTGCTGTGCCTCTCCATTGCTCTTATTCTGAATGATTTCATTATAATTAAGAGAGTAAATTCTCTTGCTTCAGGATTATGTGTTTGCTTGAAGGCTTCAGCAATAAAGCATATACATTTGGTTGAAGAACACTGTCATCTGAGATCATCCCCTTGAGTAGAAAGCCTTAGGAAGAGTGAATGGCGGCTCTGAGGGAGGAGAGGTCCATGGTTCTGTCACGTGATTCTTACATCTGAGCCAAGGTTGTGGGATATGCGAATGAGAATTAGGAGACTCGGCACACATCCTAGGCTTAGCCACTTGTTGGCTATTTCACCACTTATTCTAACTTCCTCTCCAGAGTTATTTTCCAGGGGTTCACTAAAATAGAGAATGTGTATCATTTGAAAAAAAATAATCTATATTAATATGAATTGTAGAGTTTTAAAGGTAGCAGGATAGGACACTTTTAAACTTAAGCAATGTTTTAGCAGAAAGTGATGCTTTGGGGAATGTAGGCTTAGGTTTTTGTTTAGTTTTTTTTAGAATAAAACAATCAACTGAGAGAAAAATAGAATATCTTGGGCATGAGGGTCTTATTGATTTATCTAGTCTCTGCTATGATCCCACGACTCTTTGGTAATGTCACAGATCTGAAATTACTATGTGAACTTTGTAAAAAGCATGACTTCAATGGGAATTCAAAACTCAACTTGAGTATTAAGCACTTAGCTCAGTTAAATTTCCCAACACTACTGACATCATAAAGCCCTTCAGAAGGCTCTGAGTGGTATAGAAAAAAGGTTTGTCTGAATTTAAGGGCCTAATTTGTCTACTTTAGAAGAAAAAAAAATAATCTTTTTTGGTGGAAAAGCTTTTTGAGATATAAGCATTACACTGATTTGGCTGTAAGTTTTTAAATGGCAATGAAAAATGAGCCATGTCCTTTTTCTCAAATTCACACTTGGCCAACAGTGAGAATCCTTTCATACTGCTTCCTCTGAATAAGGGTCACTTTATTCAAAGGGCAGAGGGAAAGGAGAATTATTTAATATATAAGAGCAGCTGCAGAAAATGCCCGCACTGCCTTTGTGAGGCCCAAGACAAATTGGAAAACGTATGTCCCTCTGACATCAGTCATTTAACGTCTTGCTCACCTGAAGGATAACTGTCCTGGGTGACCATGTGTTGGCCAGTTTAAAAGCTCATTCACCAGTACCACACAGCAATACAATTAGAACTTATTCACTCTAGACATTTTATGGATTGTAAATAGGTATTTTATTTGTGGAAAACAAGGCCACAGTCCTTGAAACAACTTAATCATGGGCATAATTGTTAAAACAATTGAGCATAGCTGGATCATTTTAAGAGTGAGTGAGATTCCTTATCGGAATCACTCATCACCTAAGTTATGATCACAGTTACAAAATGTTTGCCATCAATAAAAAGGAGGGAGGGAAACATCTTGGGAAAGATGTCATAACCCCCTTGATTTCAAGAACCTTAAGCTGGAGGGTCTTGTTTAGAAAATCTGAATCCCTAACGATGTAACCAGCCTTTGAATCTCCCGAGAAGCTACAGCACGGCTGTTGTTATTCACATGTATCTCAGCAAAAGTCTAGGAACTTGGGGACCACAAATTCTATCTGCGGCTCTGCCCAACCTTGAATTCTTGACACTGAGCAAGTCCTTTCCTTTCTTTTTTGTCTAGGTTCTTTATTTTTTTTCCCCAAAGGAAAGAGAGAAAAGAAAGGAAGGAAGAATACGCAGAGGAATATTAACACAGAGGCATAATTCCCATTCATACCCTGGTTTTCCATTTTTTCACCTATCTGGGGGACTTTGGGTGCTGAAAGTACTGGAATATGGGAGACCACATTCAGCAACTTAGCTGATACACTATATATTAGAAGTACTAAGTACTAAGGTGTGTTGAGAGCCACATGGTCCTGGAATATAGGAGCCTGTGTCCCGCTGAAATGCTAGACCAGTTTCAGTGACCTTGAACCCAAAAGCATTTTGTACAACAACTCAACCAAATGCTGACACTCCAGTCTGAAATCAGAGCCAAAAACACAGTTGCAGAATCTGTAACCGATCTGGGCCTTACCCTGATTCACAGAAACTCATGAATGTTTTCTACCGAAGCAGAGCCAGATCCAGGAGTTCCACTGAGGCATTCTTAATGTAAAGTAAATTTGAAAGAGTTTATAAAGGATTCAACCTGAAACTCTAAGGGAAATTGGAAATGAGTAGGAAGTAATTCTTTATGAACCAAATCAAAGAGAAAGCTGCCAGAAATCATGACTTCTTTTTATAAGACTGAGACAAAACCATTTTGACAATTGTTAAAAACAAAACAATGGGCCCAACATGGAGTCACTTGTGCTAAGCCCCATGTCACCAAACCAAGACTTAATTATGCTTCAGCTGTCCCAGAAATGGAATCTCAAACTAGTCAACGAGGTATCACCTGATCAGCCCTAGTTAGGTAGTCTGCCTGACAAACCCCTATCACCCCTAAAGGAAAGTTACCTTGTAATAATCAACCTGCTTTTTAACCTCATGCAACTTCTTTGTTCCTGCTCCCTTCTGCCTATAAAAGTCATTTTGTATAGCTCCTCAGAGTTCCTTTTTATCACTAGATTAAATGCTGCCAAACAGAAATCAATTTTTACCCAAATAAACTCTTAAAATTTTAAATAAGCCTTGGTTTATCTTTTAACACAATGAATTATTCTTTACTCAACTGATGAGTCACTCTTGCCAAAATAGTTCCCTCCTGCCTTTTTTTTTTTAAACTCAGAATGTTTAGTCATAAAGTTATTATTGAGTCTTTTGGGTTTTATCCCTGTAAGTTGGCAACTAGATCTGAATTCTGTTCATAGATGTGGTAAAACCTGGAATTTGACTCAGGAGGATTTTTTCTATTTGTTTGTTTTCAAAAATGCTAATGACAATAACAATTATAACTGCTAGGAAAACAGTTTCAACACTAACACACTGGTTGCTACCAAAGTATTGAGTTCCCTGTTTTTGAGAAACACACCGAGGGATAAACTTAGTATTCTAAGTAGGTCTTTCACAGTTAGAGAAGGGTCTTTTGTCTTTTCCCTTCTTCTTCACTACAAACCTTTCCCCCACCAAAAAAAAAAAAAAAAAAAGAAAGAAAGAAAAAGAAAAAAGAAAGAGAGAGAGAGAGAGAAAGAATCCTTTTGCCAATCTATTCCTTTGGGTTAACGAGATACTCCTAAGGGTAATGAAAATATGCTAGAGACAAACTTGCTCTAATTGACAACTTTGCCTAATATTCATTTTACCCTGGCAATAAGAGAAAATCTGAAATGGTAGGCTGGCCCCCACTATTCCAGCTCTCAGGTACAAGCCCTGACTAACCCCTGCCTTCCCCTTAAGTATAGGCAGGAAAAACCCTGTAAGGGACACTCTCCTGCTGGCCTGGAAGAAAGCAAACCACCATGCTGGGAGAGGAGAGGGGTTTCTAGGAGCTGAGAGCTGTCCCAGCCAATAGCTAGTGGGAAGACAGAGACCTTACTCATACAATCACGCAGAAATAAATCTGCCAACAACAGTGAGCTTGCAAGGGCACAAGTCTCAGCCAACACCTTGATTTCAGCTTGGTGACAGCCTGAGCAGAGGACATATCTAATTTGTATCCAAACTCAACCCATGGAAATGACGAGATAATAAATTTGTGTTGTTATAAGCCACTAAATGTTTGGTAATTTGTTATGTGGCAGTAGAAATGAATATGCTGACAAATGCATGTAAAAGTCAGTCAGCAGAATCTGTTAATGACCCTGCAATACATGGCCTACTTCATATTGGTGGCAGCAAAAGCAAAGGTGAGACACAGTATTCAACACTGTTGTCTTTTCTTTCTTCAATTACAACATTTGGCTTTTGGCATAAGTGTCTGGAGCAATGTTTTCATTTCTTCTCTGCCATCCTCTTCAGTGGATCACATGATCAATTTCAGAGGGAATCATGGAATGATTCCTTTATAATAAGGTACTCAAAGTCAATATGCTATTGAAAGGAATATATGTCGCTAATCTGTTTGGATCAACTATAGAAGATTCTCTCTCATATATATATATATATATATATATATATATATGGTATCTCCTCAAATACAATCAGAATTTGGTCAATCTAAAAAATGTGTTTGCGAAGACAGAAGCACATAGGATCCATTTATACATACGGATTATATTAAGATTTCTAATCATTGGTGTGTTTGTTTTCCCTTTTCCATTTTGTAAAAATTGTAGTAGTAGTAGTAGTAGTAGTAGTAGGAATAGTAGTAGTAGTATCCTTTATAGGAGATTGTGTCAGCTGTTTTCTCTCTACTGAGACTCTGGGAAGAAACAGACTTAAGCTTCAGGAGGAGGCAGCATACTTAAGGGGAGACAGTGGCCTGGGTATTAGGAAAACTAGGCTCTATGACCTACTTTGACATTTATTAGCTCATGATTTTAAATATATCATTTTCTTTTCCTAGGTCTCAGTTTCTTCATATATATAAAGAAAGGGTTCAATTTGCTCTGTATAGTTTATGGTGTTTAAAACCTCAGGAAATCCCTAATGAACACATGGTGAAAGCAAAGACAGCAATGGAGAAAGGGAGATGGGAAGCCAAGCTGGCAGGTTCCAGGTCTCCATGGTCACTCCCACACAGGTTAGTTATTCTCTGTTTCATACCCTTGGGCTCCATGGAGGATTTCATATCAACAAAGGCTGCAGTGGTTTTAAACCAAAAATATGGAAAAGCATTGAACGTGTGGTCTATAAGGTCTTTCCCAGCAAAGACCATGAGTCTCTCAGAAGAAATAAACCAAGAGAATGAATATACAGTCATTCTTTCTTCGGATCATCACTCTGGTCTTAGATTCTGCTTAAGTAGGAATAATTTTTTTCTAAGGAAGATCGGATGGCCCTTCATCCACCTGGCATTTTGACTTTCCTTCTTATGATGTTCTTCGTTTTTCATTAAGTTGGTACATTTCATAGACAGCCCATATACTCAGAGCAACCAAGATGTTCCAGTACAGTAATTATTTTATTTAAGGTTAGCTGTGTGAATCAAGCCAATTCTTTGAGTGTGACAAAAATTCATTACATTGTAAAACTGCTTATATAAATAAATGAAAAAAATCAAGAAAAAAATTCTTTTCTGTCTTTCTGCCCAATTCCTGGCTCTCGTCCCTGAATTTATGTTTGATGCTGGGGTAAGACCTGCTCCTCCATCAAACAGAACAATTCCTTAGCACTCTAGGAAGCTGCATAGACTTAAAAGGAGTGGGGACTTCTAGGTGTGGGA
Source organism: Ursus maritimus (assembly GCF_017311325.1). NCBI lineage: Eukaryota > Metazoa > Chordata > Mammalia > Carnivora > Ursidae > Ursus > Ursus maritimus. The sequence continues at coordinate 62,651,542 of NW_024426885.1, forward strand.
AGTGTGGAATGACTGGGAGAAATGCACAGAAGTCGAGTTTCTAGAAATTAGGGCTGTCAACCATTAGGGAGCAGAAATGGAATTTTGTGTTATTCTTGCCACACCGCCATTGCACTTCTATCCTGATATAATACTAGAAAACCATAGTAAATACTTCCCGTCCCTTCTGTTGAATGGAAGCATGGCCTGATACGGACAAATACTGCTGATCAATTTTAACAGCAACTACATTATTACAATGATAATGGGTACTTTTGCCAATACTTGTTGACGTACTGTTCTACTGGAAAAACTGTACTGAGCACTTCACCACTGTCACCTCATTTAACCTGTACAACCTCCTATAGTGTAGGGATTATTTTCCCCAGTTTACGCGTGAGAAAACGGAGTCTCATAGGAAGTTACCTAACTTGCTCAAGTCGCATAGCTGACGAATGACAAGCCCACGTCTGTCTGACTTCTAGTACTTATCCACACGTAGTACTCTTCTCAAACCACTAGAGTTCGATCTGCTTTAGAGCAAAAGCCAAGACATTTATTTTTGGGTGCCCTCATCACCAGCACAGTATTTTGTACCACAAATGGCATTCAAAATATTTGTTATTGAAATAACTATCCCTGTTATTATTGGTGATGGAATTGGAACTGAATGCATTGGAAGGTATGGAAATATCAATACACTGTTCAGTGGGACTCAGCTTTACTAGCTACCGTGATGGAAAAACAAAACACACACAGAAAAGCTTAATTTTAATTTATATCATCTCTTCTCTAAATGGATTTGTAAACATGGGTCCATTGTCCTCTAAATGAAAATTCTTAATTCTCTAGAGCAGCAATATCTAAAGAAGACTATCAAAGCAAGAGATCTAAAAAGTAAGTATAGTCTAATCCATATTAATTTTAATATATATAATCTCTCCTCTGAATGGATTTGTTACCATAGGGCCATGGTCTTTACTATAATGGAAATTTCTAATTCTCTCGAATACAATAATATTTAAAGAAGAAAATTAAAGACATGAATCTAAAATAATGACTGATACAGTCTGGGTTACTTTGGGATTCATCCTAAAATAACATTTAGCTCATTAGCAATAGCAGCCTGATCTATTCTCTCCACTTAGTAAGTGTTACATATGGTATCAGCTATATTTTCCAAACCCCGAATCAGAGTACATGACATAGGATTGCTAGGGAATATCCAGAACATATGGTCACCATCATATTAGGGAACAACCATGAGATACTTTGGAGTTGCTATTCCTATAACACATATGTGTTTCAGAGAATAACCTCTTATTTTCCCAAAGATATAGCCTAAATCTACCAAAAGCCTTTGAGAGCTGAAGTTAATTATATATCCAGGTAGGTGGGCCAGCAAGAAAGCTCAGAAAACAGCTTGATAATACAAGAAATCAACCCTTCAACCATTTTCAGTTTAGAGAAGCCACATCAAACCTTAATGAGAAACCACATGTAGTGGTAAATTCTGGCATTTAATTTTATGATTATTTACAGCCATTCTGGTGCATAGCATATGGCATAGAGTTGCCTTTTTAAAAGAACCAGGAAAATAAGCTAGAATGGACTAAATACATAGCGGTCGAGTTTTATTCCTCTTGATAAAGAGATGAGAGACATATTTAATTAAACAAAAAAAAGATAAAATTGTATGAGCTGTGGGTAATATTTCATACTTTTGGAACTGCTTCGCATCATGCCTTAGGCAAAAACTGGTAACAAATATTAAGAAAGTAACAAAAGTTCCAAAGTAATTTATTCTTAGGTGAATGTCCTAAAGTCTGCCAAAAGCCTCATTCTTTTAATTCTATAGTCATTTATCATTCTAATAAAATGTTATAAAATACACTGTAAAACCTTTCACCTATTTGGTTTTTAAATTATTTTCTGAAGTCTCACAGGAGACTGCAGGAATAGAAGCAACAGTAAGAGTCATTTTTTTTTTCTCCCCAAGAATAGTAACTTTGCTCCTCCATATCCCTATGTATAAACATAACAGACTTGAGTAAATTTACTTCCCAAATCAACCATTACAGTATGTTTCACTGAATGGTAAGACAATCAGATGGCACATGATACCACATAGTCATAAAAACAGAAGAGTTTCAGGTACAAAATCAGAGACCAGAGATTCACCTCCCTGTCCATCCAAAGTCCCACCCAAAAAGAGTATATCAGTACAAAAGAATACAGCCATATGAACACACAGAATGGGAAAAGAGAAGTTTCTCATATTTCTGGATAGAAGCAGATAGAAGCACAATTATGGATGAAACAGTGGAATAACCCACAGTCCAAAATCTACCACGGAGAGACATAATGCAAACCACTGAAAATGCAGTACAGAACAAGAGAGGCTCTGGGATAGAAGTAAGATTGTGGGGAGGAATGGAAAACAGGGCTGAAAATAGAGGAACTGGTTGAAGGATGAGAGAACTGAAGAATAACTCCAGTCAGTCCTTTCTGTCTCCCTCCCCAGATACTAAGGTGGGCAGGTTGAAGGGAGACTACTCTTTACTCTCAGGCAAAAATTAATACATAAATAAAAACTTAAGTAGAAAAAGATTTATTGGGGCTACCATTAAATTCTGTTATGAATTTAAGGCAGAGGGGAAAACATAATATAAAATTTGATGTTTGAAATTCAAGATTTTCATCTATTAACATTTGAAAACAATGTCCAAACCTTTGGATATATTTAGAACTCACTTTGCCTATGTCCAAATGCCTAATGTAGCAAAGTAGACACTAGCCATATGGGTGGGTCACCATTTTCCTGAGTTGGTCTGTTTACTTGAAATGCTCAATGGAAAACATGTCTTCTTTCAGTCACTTTTAGGGACCTGAGGCTAGGCCTTGAAAGAAACCAGTTAAAACTGAAGTCCATAGCATGGGGCAGCTGGATAACATACCAGTGCTGTTACCTTTTGAATTTCCCCAGCTGAATAGAAACACTTAATAGCAGGCAGCTGAGTAGCAAAGAAAAATGTCCCCCACATGCCCTCTGCTTAGACACCAGTCAACAAGTGCTCTGGAAATCCAGCTAGATTTCAAGGTAGGCTATTTTTGTGTAGCTTCACAAAGATCTTTAAGGTAAAGCACTTCACTTGCAGCAGTATCCACTCCCCTGACTTCCCACTGTCATTCCCACCACTCCCTCTGCAATGAGTTTTAACACAAAATCAAATCATGTTGAAATAAAAAATGTCAACACTTGGGGCTCATGGGTGGCTCAGTCAGCTAAGCATCTGCCTTCTGCTCAGGTCATGATCCCAGAGTCTGGGAATAGAGCCCTGCCTCATCATTGGGCTCCCTGCTCAGCAGGGAGTCTGCTTCTCCCTCTCCCTCTGTCCCTCCCCCTGCTCATACTCTCTCTTTCTCTCAAATAAATAAATAAAAATCTCACACTGGGTGGCTAAAGGAAACTAACTCTCAAACACATGAGAATATAAAATTTGCCTCCTAAGAAAATCTATAGTTGACTTGTTCCAGAATTTTCTAACCTGTGATTCTCATCCTAGTTCTATATTAGAATCATCAGTGCCTACGTCTTGCTTCAGAGGAACCACATCAGAATCTCTGGGGAAAAAGCCAGGAATCTTGTCTTAAANTCTTCCTGTATTTCTAACGTGCATCCATGATTCAGAACCACTGAAGCGGCCTCTTGTTGTAAGATGACTGCAGGTTATTTGAATAAGGAGCTGCCAACACTGATGCAGGGCAAGAGTACACACAGGCATTTCAGGAGCATATAGCACTTCAAAAGAGCCATTAAAGAGGACTTAAAACAGAATATTCTCAGGCATAAAAAAATGAAAATTGAAAATCAACACAGAACCCCCAATTTTCATCTGGTGAATAACCCAACCCCCCACTATCAACTAAGACACTTTGACTTGACTTAATGGCAGGGGGATGGAGTGGCCACCTGATGCTGGTCTAGACACCTGCTGTTTCCTTTCTCTGGCATAATTATTATTCAAGGACCAAATTTGAGCAAAGAAGACACAATTTTTCGACAACTCTGAAACTCAGGAAAATGCTTTTTCTCATGAGACTTGAATCTGAAAAAAAATATAGGTTAGAGTTGGTAGAGCCAATAATTCCAACAAGAGAAAAAAACCTGTTGGGAGAATAAATCCAATAGAGAAGATAAGCTGAGAGACTCTGAACGAGACTCCAACCCCTGATTACATACTCTCAGTTCCTGTATTGAGCCAATCCTGAAACTAAACCTGCAACTGAATTTTAAGTTATGGGAGCCAATAAATTCCCTTTTAATAGGCTCAGTATGGAAACCCAAAGTATCTTAGGTAAAACACGTTCCCATCTACAGAACAGACACTTTCTTCCTTTCTCTGTCTCATAGTGTTCCTATTCCCAGAATAAAGACAGGACATTATTTCCATGAGTTCAGTACTCACATTCATAGACACAGAATCACAAACCAGCTCATTCACTCTCATTCTCAAAAATACTATAGTCCCATCTAGCCCCAAGATAGGCCCAGAAGGATTACCCCACATTATTGCACAAAGTAAAAGCTTGACTGGAAGAGAATCAGGCTGTGATTGCCTCATCAGTTGTTCCTATCATCAAAAATATTAAGACAAAGATTCACAAGGAGAATAAATACAAAAACGGGTAATAATAAAACCACTGAACACATCATAGTAAAACTACTGGAACCTAAGGACAAAGAGAAAATCTTCAAAGAAGTCAGAGAAAATGCATATTACCTTCAAAGAAATCCTAATATGATTTATAGCTAATTTCTCAACAATAATAATGAAAGGCAGAAGAAAATAAAATATCTTTGAAAAGTATAATAAATTGCCAACTATAAATGCACTAGCAAAAATATATCTATACACATACATACATAAATCTGACAGCTTAAAAATATTTTTTAGCATGGGGCATCTCGGTGGCTCAGTCAGTTAAGCGTCTGGCTCTTGACCTCAGCTCAGGTCTTGATCTTGGGGTCATGAGTTCAAGCCCTGTATTGGGCTCCAATGCTGGGCATGGAGCCTACTTAAAATAAAAAGCTTTTTTAACAATACACCAAGAAAGAAAAGAGGAATAGATCTGACCATATAAAAAGTATAAATTTATAAATTTTTATGTAAAAATGAATGCTATAAAAATGTAAAAGATATTTTCAAACTGAGGAAAAATACAGTATTTCCAGTATATAATATATAAAGCTATTATCCTTAATAGATAAAGTCTTTAAAGTCTTTACAAATCAGTAAGAAAAAAATGCAATCACCTGAGATTAAAGTGAGTAAAGGATATATATATACACAATTCACAAGTAAATAAATATAAATGTTTAATAAACATGAACATATTTAACTTCATTAGTAATAAAACTACAAGTTAAACAAAATTGTCACAGAAACTTCCAGCTATAAAATGGGCAATATATTTTTAAAATTTTAATGTTGAGTTTTTCAAAAAATATGCTGATAATTAGGCTCCTTGCACTACTGGAGGGCCATTTAGGAGTGTACATTTGTACAGTCTTTCTGGAGGGTAAGTGGTCAGCATGTATTAAAAAAAAAAAATTAGGATATGTCCTTTGGCCTAGTACTACTAGTACTCTAAGAAAGAATCCTTAGTCAATAATCAAAAAGGTGAATGAAGATTTAGCTATAAAGAAGTTTATTATAACATAATTTAAATGAGTAAAAATATTCAACAATAGGAGTTATTAGAGTAGTAAAATATATTCTAAATATAATATTTTGTAATAAAAAATACAAACAGGTAAGCATATTATTCCATTTCTCTAGAAGATTTTTATAGGACATATGTCACCTTTTGTAGGACAGCACAAATTTTAAATATGCTGCATTGAACTCAATTTTTGTGCCTCTCCAGATTTACTCAACCCCTCTGAACTCCCAGGCTGAACTGAAGACTGTTAACTGGACAGCGATGTAACCAACTTGAGTGAGTTCAGTGGTGAAGGTTTTGGGTGCAGCCTGCAGAGGGAAGACATATTGAGAACAGGAAGGCTCTTTGATGACTCTCAGGTCACATCCATTTACATATGGGGGAAGCCTCAAAGTGTGAAGGTTGGGTGTGCAGGGAGGGAAGAGGAGTCCAATAGGTCCTTGTCTTACATCTTTCATTTCCTTTCCATCCGTAAGTTTGGTGGGAAAAAAAGCAGTACTCAGATTTGGAATGATTAAGAGATCAGCCTGCAATTCAGTATCATTGCCAATTCACACAAAGACTCCTTGAGAAGAGTTTCAAAGCATCGTCTGTGTTTATGCCCTAAACAGATTGGCTCCACGGCTACCTACAGGCATCACCTGAGACGCTCCCTTCAGTGTTCCTTAAAAGCAATTCCTTCTGAGTCTTTGCCTTCTTAAATACATCCCTCTCCACCTCACCCCAGGTCTAGGTGGCCTTGCACTCTGATGAGAGGAATAATGAATGAGAGTGAGACAACAAAAGACAAGATTAAAGATTTCTTAAACAGATGTCCCGGAACACAGGCAAATGTACACAAATTCTGACCATGCAGGTGTGAACTTCCATGTCCTTCCAGGAAAATTAGGTTAAATCTACATCAGCATCCTGGTGCAGATGATCAAAGTCAAACATTATTATCTTTGATGGCAAGTTTCTGTTGCCACAACACATGGTCCCTTTTTGTAATCTCAGCAGTGGAGATAAAAAAAGAAAAGAAAAAAAAAAAACAGAAACCTCAAATATAGATTTTTACAAAGGGTGGCTGAAATTAGTATGAGATTACTAAACTGGGAAACTTTTCAGAATCTTAAAGTTGGTGAGTTTCCCAAAATATACAAGGCACGAGTTCATATACTGTCCAAGACTCAAGACTCTTCAATCATTAAGAGAAATCATGTATGTTAAGGAAAGGCCAATAAAAATCCGCCTTGTACAACTCCAGTCACATTAAAAATAAGGGTTTTTTAAATTGGTTTCAGAGGTAGAATTTAGTGATTCATCAGTTGCATATAGCACCCAGTGCTCATTACATCAAGTGCCCTCCTTAATGCCCATCACCCAGTTACCCCATCCCCCGACCCCACCTCCAGCGACCCTCAGTTTATTTCCTAGAGTTCAGCATCTCTTACGGTTTGCCTCCCTCTCAATTTTCATCTTATTTTATTTTTCCTTCCTTTCCCCTATGTTCATCTGGGTTTTTTTCTTAAATTCCAAATGAGTGAAATCATATGGTATTTGTCTTTCTCTGGGTGACTCATTTCACTTAGCCTAATACCCTCTAGTTCCATCCATGTTGTTGCAAATGGCAAGATTTCATTCTTTTTGATGACTGAGTATTAATATTCCATTGTGTATATATACCACATCTTCTTTATCCATTCATCTGTCGATGGACATCTAGGCTTTTTCTGCACTAACACTAATAAAAATAGAAGTTTTTTTAAAACCTGAGAGTCTTATCTCCACATTCGATTAGTGTGTCTATATTTCCTCAAGAGTCTAGAATTGTATCTTAACAGTAATTGTTTTCATCAACAACTGTGCAATAAAAATTCTTTTAGCCGCTAAATTTGCATCTAGGATTCCCTTCTAGTAAATTCTTGCATCATGCACTTGACTAACCCAAAAGCTGCTGTGTTAGTGACGTCACCCCCTCGAGGTGTGGGCACAAAACTCAAAGTCCTGGGCATGAAAACCCAGTAAATCCCTTCCCTGGAATGTTAGAACTTGGAAGAAAACAGTTTGTGGGTAGTGTCTGCCTCGGTGGCTGACAGTTTAGGATGGGAACCAGGGAGATGTTGGCAGCCATGAAGAGAAACTAAGCAGTGCCTCACAGAAATATGTAGCAATATGCAGAGAAAAACAGAAGTAGGGCAGCAGAAAGAACCTAAGGACATTTTCGTCTCTCACTGAGGCCCCTGCCATTCTTAGAGAATTCTGTCCTATCAGTAATGTCCCCCTTTGGTTTAAACTACTTCAGGTTAAATTCCTGTCACTTGCACCTGAAATACTTCTGACCAATTCATCATTTTTTCCCCCATAAATCCTCTCATCCATTCCTTTTCTGCTCTTAATTATTGCCAAGTCAAGTTGTATCTCCATTGAAATAGTCAATTCACATTTTGTTAAAAAGAAAAGAATACTAATCCAATGTCATAATGAACCTCAAGTTTATCTTCAGAATATTTCATTAAATTGCTATTTTGTAGCATTGGGTATCACTCAAACCAAAAGGCCTTCAGTTTAGATTTAAAGATGTTGTCCTACTGCATGTAACACTACAATAGTAATCTTTTAAAACATGCTCTAAACTGAGTTAATTGCATTCTTTATAAAATTCACTACCTAATTTTCAATAGGTAGATTTTTATTTTCTTTCCAATAACAAACACTAATATTTTTCTAGTACTCAAAGTTTTACAATGCCTTTCACATCTAATCATGTTTGAGACTCTCAATAACCATGTGGAAGGTAAAGTGGATATTGTCTGCATTTTTGTACTATCCCTGGTAGGCTAATTACTGCAATTCACAACCCCAAAAGCTCAGTGATTCAAAACAATCAAAGTTGATTTTTTGCTAATGTTGAGTCTAATGTACACCAAGCAACCTTCAGAGCTGCCCTTGTGATGTCACTATCATCAACACCAACACAGCAAAGGTGAAGAACGTGGGAAAGTACTCCAGATGGCCCTTTTCAGAAGTGACACGCACATCAATTCCACTCATAATCCATTGGCCCAAGCTAGTCACATGGCTTTGGCTAAAAAGCCAAAGAAGAGGGAAAGGTAGTCCGTGGTTGGGCATCAGCTTCCCAGCAGCAAATTCACACTATGGAAGAAAGCATGGGTTGGGAATATTCAGGTAGCCATCCTGCTCTAGTTTTAGGGGTGAAGACCCTGAAAATCACAGAGCAGGAACTGCAGCAGAACAGTTACTCCAACCCAGGTGTTCTGACTTTTAGGTGGTGCTTTCCCCTCAGCCCTAATGCTACAGGCAGTCACAATGATGTGCATTTCAAGTTATCCATATGCCTCTCCTTCTCAACCCACTCATTCAGATTTTTTTGAGACTTGTAAAAAACTCAATTATTTTCGTATTCTTTTTCTGACCTCCTTCCTTTCCCACTGTTGTCTTGCCCCACCACACTAACCACGCTCCCTCTATTTTTGCATTTATTAGCGTTCACCTACACTGGAATGTGCTTTACCGAGGTCTCTATCCCCTAGCAGAACATGAGCACCTTGAAAGCGATCTTACTCCTTTATGTGCCTGGTACACAAAAAATGATTAATAAGTGTTTGGTGACTGAGGAAAGACTTTCTCCCTCTCTGGGTTTATTCAACACCTTGACCTCTCTTGGATTAAGCCTCATTCTCCTCCAGTAATAGGGAAGACCAAAAACAGAAGCCAGAGCACATGTTACAGATATAAAAATATAAGCCTGGAATTTTTCTATACTTAACACATTTTATTATGACTCCTATTCAGTAGCATCAGCAGCCCCACCCACCCCTTTTTAAAATGTTTGTTTAACCTACCATTCAACAGCCTCAAGAGTCAGGGCGCCTACATTAGCTCTGAGTTGATGCTTGAATGAGCCTTAAATCTTCATGTTTTTTGACACCATGCTGAGACAAACTCTTTGGTTCAGGAAAACTGCATACTCTGTGGAATAAGGCTGAAGCAATTAATCAAATATTTAATTATATCGTAACAGAACACACAGTTATCAAGCTTTTAACTAACAATGGTAAAGAGTCCCCAGTGACCCAGGCAATAGAAAACACTAAGACACAAAAGGCTACTTTAAACCTCACTTCTTCCAGTCTCAGTGGGAGTATGTGGAGGAGCCTGGAATGGATCAGCACCGAAAGGCTAAGAATCTAGCAGCCAAGCAGCCCCTTCCGTAGGAGACTGCCTGTTCCAGACATGCCTAATCACTGGCCCAGACTGACCCGCCCACTTCCACCACCTTGCATATTGAAAAACAGAGCGCCTCGGTCCTTTCCCCTTTGCTTCCTTTTTCACCCCTGAAGCCCATGGTCAAAAATCTAGATAGTATATGCTGACATTTTGAAGCATGAGATCTTGAAGGGCATGCAGCACCAAAGAAACCATCCTATCCTTGGCTGACAATAAATAAATTTAGAATCCATACAGTGATGCAAAACATTTATTTTCTGTTTTTTTTTTTTAAAGATTTTATTTATTTGACAGAGATAGAGACAGCCAGCGAGAGAGGGAACACAAGCAGGGGGAGTGGGAGAGGAAGAAGCAGGCTCATAGCAGAGGAGCCTGACGTGGGGCTCGATCCCAGAACGCCGGGATCACGCCCTGAGCCGAAGGCAGACGCTTAACCGCTGTGCCACCCAGGCGCCCCTATTTTCTGTTCTTATCATGTCCATGTCACATGGATACCCAGAAGTCTCCACTCCTTGCTCTCTTTCCTTCCTTTTCAACCTCTCAGCTTTAAAGTCCTGGTTCAGTCTGTGGCTGTCCTGTCCAAGGCCAGAGAGATAGTTCCTGTCCCACTCTTCCTGGTAAAGTGAGGCTGGGCACGTACATTCCTTAGATTGGATAAGATAACCCAAGTCCTCTCTCACTAATATGGAGAGCATGTCATGGCATGACCTTGATGGATTGTTATGCTTAAACAACCCTTCACACCAGTGTGAGAATGGGGAGAAACCAAGGTGATAAAGGGACGGAGAGTCCCATCCTGCCACAAGTTTGCCTACCCACTATAATCTGGGATGTGAGACAATTTATCTCTACAACATAACCCTCTATGTCACACGCAGCTTACACCCACTTTTCCAGACCAATAAGAATTATTGCTGCTTCCCAATAAATGTATCAAGAGTTGTCTACCAGTGACCGAGTTATGATTTAAGGTTAAGGCTTAATTCTGAAAAGGTCTGAAAACTGCAAAGTGTGATAAAATAGATTAGTGCTCCAATTTTTCACTCTTTCCCCATCCAAAGATTATCTGTCCATACCCTTCACCATGCGATTCTGCGGTGCCACCAAGCAGAATATGCAAAATATACGCAACTCTTCTTTCAACTTGGTTATGTGACTGGCTTTGGCCAATGGAATGTGGGCAGAAGAGACAGTGTGCCAGTTCTAAAAAGAGACTTTAAGAGGCATTGCTTGCACCCTTAACCTTAAGCCCCTACCATGAGAACAACATATCCCATAATGGCTCTTCCTTTGGCTTGGGTCCAAGAATGAGAAACAGATGGACCTGAGTCAAACTGAAACAACTCAAACTAAACCAAACCCAGCCAAACTCAACCAAGCCCAGCAGAGCCACGGGCAAACTGCAGCCCTCATGTAACACAAGCAATAAGTAAAATATCTCTTGAAGTAAAGCCACTGCAATTTGGGGCTTGTTTGTTGCTTGAATATGCAGCAGGTTCTGATTTGATTTTTGTAGACTGAAAATTTAAATAAATGAATGAATGAATAAATGAATGAATGAATGAATGGTAAATTACACAATCCAATTGGATAAGAGCTATCGTAAAGCAATTTTAAAATAATTGTCAGATTAATAGACATGCATTTTTCTAAATTGTACCATGTAAAACATTAGTTTTGCTCAAGATATTAAAATGTATTTCTTGAGAAAATTGCTCCACAGTTAAATAAGTCTAGAAAATCTTGCATAAAGTACCTCCCTTTGGAGATTCATAATGCACACTAACAATTAAAGGCTCTGAGAAGTCATGTGATAAAGAACCCTATTTAACTTAATTTAGTATGCCCTAAAATTAATTGACCATCCTCTCTTCCCCTACTGGAATACCTATTACTATCCAGGGTTTTTCAGAACATGGTTTGTCTTGACTTGGACTGCCATAACAAAATAGCACAGACTGTGCAGTTTCACCAACGGGAGTTTATTTTCTCACAGCTCTGGAAGCTAGAAGACTGATATCAGAAGGCCAGCAATGGTCCGTTTCTGGTAAGGACTGTCCTCCTGGCTTGCAGATGGCTGCCTTCCCACTGTGTCCTCAATTGTCAGAAAGAGAGAGACAGAGAGAAAGGGGGACCTCCTCCTCTTCTCATAAGGCCACCAATCCTATCAGATTGGAGCACCACCTTTATGACTGCATCTAACAGTACTTACCTCTAAACGCTCTCTTTCAAAATGCAACCATATTGGAAGCTGCATCAGCATAGGGCTCTTGGGAAGGACATAAGTCAGTCTATAACAGTTTCAGAAGTACTGGTAAAATAAGGAGTGTAACAGGAGTGTAGCAATGAGTTTGGTCTGTGTTGGTAGGAATAAGAAACACTTTACTGAAGAGGTAGGACTGAAATTCATCTGGGACCCAGGGGGGAATTAGCAAGTTGCTTGAGGGATCTATAATGGTCCATTTTAAGCTGACACCCCCGCCAAATTTCAGAAGTTTGAGCAATTTGCTGGTCCAGGCATGTATACTACTTTAGATATTTTACAACCCTCACAAGAGGAAGAAAGGTTTTTCTCCTCCCCTGGCAATAGCCCAGTTAATGAGTCTGTCACAACTCAGCCAATGAGAAGCCACAACACTTGGAACTCCCCGTTCACTCCAGTGGGCTTCCAGTTGCTAACAGCCTTCACATCCTCCCTTTTTCCTCTGTAAAAGAGAAGCCAGCTCCTCTCCTTTGTTCTCTGGATGTGCCTATGGTTTTGCTGTAGCTGCTTGTCCCAAATTGCAATTTTCTGCTATTCCCAAATAAACCCACTTTTGCTGGTAAAATAACCAAGGGTTTAATTTGAAGATTAACTGTTTGTTTGCTTTTTAGTTTGTTTTAAGGTTCAGGAGACTATCTAGTAGAAACTAACCTAATGTGGTAGAAACATATACAGGGTAGAAAATGAAAATTCTCCCAGGAACCAGCATGGCAAACACAAATGCGTAAAATTAGCCAAGTGTAAATGATAGGGAGGGGTGGGAATCGTGACAAACTGGGGAACGCAGTCCCCCTCTCTAGAATTCTAGCGTGTATAACCTCCTAGCTATGGAAACTGAGTGCTGGCACATCTCACTTTTCAAGCAAAACTGGAAATCTGGTCTTTTATGTAAACTCTCCTGACTTTGAAATGTTGGCAACTAACTAAACATTACTCAATCCTCTCTATATAGACACAAATATACTCCTCCATCTACACACACACACACACACACACACACACACACACACGTGCGCACATATGTATACACACTTGCAGGACAAGTCCAGCCCAGAGGCCATCAGTTCTTAACCTGCAACAGATGCAATAAATACGTATTGAATGAAGACATCAAAGCTATGTCTTTTCCTCCAATTAAGGGATAGATACCAGAGAAGTCCTGGTATCCAAGACCAGCAGAGGGGCTTGTCAGAATGGTACAGCATTAATTTTTATCTTTGCTCTATAAAGAGAAGTGACCACTAAAATTTATGGAAATGTCTGAGAGAAGTTGCCATCAAATATCTCTTCTCTGTTAAAGGAATACTCTATAAAGGACCCTCGTCCAGATGTCATTATAGATGGACTGGACTTCAGATGGCATGGACTTTTCACGGCCTCGTTCAATGTCAAATTGAAAACATTGCTATTCTTTCCACGCTCTTGATGAATATTATTTCAAGATGATGACATAAGTCATGCATAAAAAGTTATACACACAATAATGTGTCATTAAGACTTAACTACAGGATGCATTACATATAAATCCATACCTCTCACAGCTAACCATGGGTTCTGTTTCCTTTGTTTTTTATCCAGAATGGTTTAATCTGAGGAGAGGATACCTTAATTGGGGAAAGAAAACTGCTACCAAATTTTGGAGGACACATTAAATTCTGGTTTTTCTCTGCATAGTTTTGTTTCCTATAGTCCTTGCCCCACCGCTGCTCCTCATCCCATCTTCCACCCCAAGAGAAAGCAAGATTTGAGGCATGGACAAAGTGCTTTCTGTTCATTTCTTGAAGAACTAACCTTTGGAAGGTCTTCCCAGCTCTTCTTCACTAGGAAGCTCCTCCTCTTCTGCTGGATTCCTGACCCTCCCCCCTCCACACCCTCCACCCCTTTACCCCTACAATGGCAGGGGGACTTCCCCTAAGCTAAACTGATCAGATTGTTGTAATTGAGAGTGAGATCTAAGAAACAGTCTGAGTTCTCCTGAGGAGAGGAGATATAAGATGGGTGTCTAAGGAGGGACCGTCAGATGACATGGTCTCAGCTCTAGAAGAGTGATGCAGAGGGGATAGAGCAAAACCTGGAGGCAGGGAGAAGGTTCCAGGGACTGAGGCTCATATTTCTAATTATGTCCTAAGGCCTGTCAGCTCTCCTGCCTTTGGGCTCCTTAAGACACCTCTGTACTCTCATGATAAACACTCCTCCGCTTCTTTTTTAAGCCAGTTCATCTCTGTTATTAGGGCCTGATGAAGTCAACGGGAGTTCTACTTTGCAAACCTTACCAACTTTAATCCAGAATATTACACAATTTACAAACTAAACAGCGCCCTTTTCAATTCAAAGGTGGCTAATTGGAAAATCAAATGTATAGGCTACCTTAAGAGGCCTCATCCCAAATTCAATCCATTTTTTACAGAGAAAGTGAGCAGATATACAACATGCTGAATATTTAATTGAAACAGGGGCTTCTTTATTTCAAGCCCTTGTATTTAGAACACTGTACATAAAAATGTAGAGCTGCTGTGTCTCCTGGCTTTTCCAGAGAAATGAAGACGCTGCAGCAAAAGGGCAGATAGAATGTTTTGGCCCACCTGCACCTGGGTCAGCCGAAATGTGAAACCGGGGAGTCAGACGGGACTCGTTCCATCTAAGACCATCACGGATTGCTACTGTACCAAAATTTGATACCATAACCTTGCTGTGATTTACTCTGTATAAGAGGGCCCCTGCCTTGGTTTCTTTTGTTAGGCCTCAAACCCACCCCCAACTCAACCATAGCTTTAGACTTTTACTTTTAATTGCACCCAACTTTACTCTTAGCTTTATAATGACTTTAACTGTTCAATATTTAATGAACCAATTAATTAAATAACATTTATTATGCTGTAGGACGGTGGTTCTCATATTTTAGTATGCATCAGAATTACCAAGGGAGCTTGTTAAAAACTCCAGGCGCCCACCAACCCAGAGATTCTGATTCAGTAAGTCTGAGGTGCAGGGAGCAGGAATTTCATTTTTAACAGTCCTGCTGCATCTGATCTCAGTGATCGGTTGACTACATTTTGGGACGAACTACCCTAGGCATACAGGATTTTAGGACACAGTATGCTTTGTAGGCGGTAAAGAAGACTGACAACAGAGTGCAAATGCCTGGGTCATTACTTACTAGCCCTGTGGTTTTGGGCAAGTGATGAAATGCTCTGCAACGCAGTTTCCTCATCTGTAAAATGAGAACAATAATAATACTGGAGTCACAGGGTTGTGGTGGGAATGGAGGCGACACAGGTGAAGTCCAAATCTCATGCTACCCTGCCTGGGAATCTGGCTCATTCCAGATGCCTCCTCCTCCTTTCAGAGCCACTGGGCAAAAGGGTCAGCCTCTGCTAAAAGAATGTTGGAAAATCCAGGAAACAAATATACCCCCCAGTCTGCCTGTGCCCTGGAGAAGAAAAGGGCAGTAGTCGGAGGTAAAAGAGGTGTGATGTGAGACATCCACCCCCCAGTCAACTCAAGGTAAAAGACTGTATGATGTGAAGATAAACAAGAATGGTCACTGTGACTGAAGGAACCAAAAAAAAAAAAAAATCCCTTTGGGACAAGGGACACTTTCCCACCTAAATGGACCCATAGGTAGACCGTTTACACTGTGTATACACAGATTTCACTGTCCTATTTATAGAAAAAAATGGGTCACTGCTGGCCACTGACCTTCGCCAGCCCAGGGTGACCACCTTAAATCGAGAGCTTGCTGTAACACAGCTGAGCTTAGCAATTTTAATGAGAAATCTGGTCCTGCTGGATTACTGTTCCTGGACCACATCTTGTCAGCAATTCCTCAGGAAATTATTCAACCATCCCCAATTGCAAAGAAACAGATGGCGTACTAGAAAAAAAATTTTTTTTTCTGAAGTGTATGCGCTGGTAAAAAGCAAATTTAAGGACACAAAGGCCAGGGATGACACAAATACTAAAAGTACTTTTTCCTTAGAAAAATGGACTTGCGGATATTTTTGTTTTTCCTGTCCTTTTAAACCATGAGCTACGCCAGTCATCAGCATGCATTCTCAATGGAGAGATCTGCTTGACTTTTTAGAGCTGTTTAACAGGGACAGCTTGTTTTAATAATACGGAATAATACTGATCAAACACTCTCATGGAAGATCAAGTTTTAAAATTTGTATTAATGCCCTGCTTTCATTCCTCTAATATCCTATAACCAAAACTCCAGGATCACACTCTATTACGCCAACTGCCCATGAAGAAATGCTGAATTATTATTAAAAATTATCATGGCACCTGAGAAAATAGCAGTGTAACCCTCATGAATATTAAATCTCTTCATAATGATCAGTGTCATTACCATGAATACTAAATGTTACGAATTCATTGCAAATTATGCTTAGTGTGAAAACTTGGCCTGTAACCAGAAAGTCTGAATTATACTTGGCAAATGCTTGAACCGATTTAAGTTATAAAAAGCAGGAAAAGGAAAACGGATAAAATGTTGGACCTTCAGTCCCAGAAGCCAAAGGGTGTTAGGAATCTTGCAAAAGAAAAGCAAGCTGCAATTTTCAAATATTTCATGTGAATGTTAGAATCTTCATCAGAGTCCCCATATGTGCTTAATTACATCCTCGCAAAGAAAAGTCAGAGAACCGTGAGGAAGGAGAGACTAGTGCATTTAGTTTTTTATCAGTCTGTGGTTGCAGGTAGATGGCACTAACTTGTAGAGGTTCATACTGCCCCATGTCATGGGAGTGATTCTGACCTTAGAAGACATTTGTGGAAAGTAATCATTTTATGACAGAGCCTGCAGTTTTGAAAACTAAGCCAACTTGTAGTCCTCACATTTCCCACCGAAGTGTTCTGCTTCAATAACAGAAAGCCACATCTACACGAAAACAAACGTAAGGAGTGCTTTTTATGGCTAACTGATCACAAGCCTTCAGCCAGTGTTTTTATATTTGCATGACATACAGGCAAATAAAATGGAATGATTGATTCTCAAGACATTCCAAAGTCAAAGTAACAGATGGAGTTTTAGGCAAAGAGATCTTAATGAGAATCTGATGGGAAAGTGGATCTCTCTCAGGGGGATTCTGACCAAAAAACTGGGGGGCCATTTATAATGAACCGAAGCCTACATTTCATGAGCATGCCTTAATAGGGTCACTTACAACTATATTTATGAGTAGGTCTCCCCATTCTTGTTGAGTAATCAAAAATCACGGGAACCAGGCTTAGAGTTTACATCAAAGCAAAGAAGCTCAAGTCAAAATTCTCTCCTTGGGAAATAGGTTTTTAAATTCACAGATATTTAGCACCCTTCAAAATTAAGAGTGTGTTCAATATAGATTTTAAGTACTGTCATTTTACCCCAAAACCAGTTTGAGATCCATCTGAAATTTCCTTTAAAATATCCTGAAATATCCTTAAGATTTAGAGAAAGTTCTGATTGATGGACAGATTTAAGCAGCTCATAATTTCCTAAAACATTCTCTCACTGTCTTCAACAATAATTCTTTAAGGTGATGGAGAATACAGGACAGATGCTAATTTTGCCTCTGGGAATTTCTATGAAGTTATAGGATGGCACTGAAACTGCAAAACAGCAGGATTTAACTAAACAGAACATCAATCAGTAACGAACAGTATGGTATGCCTGGAATCCATTCAGAATGTCCTCGGGGCAGATTCCAAGATGTTTCTCCCCCTCTAAATTTTCAGTGTCATAAGTAATGGCTTACATTCTCCCAGTAATTTCTTGAATTATATAATCACGGCCAACCAAGTGGCTCCTGAGAGTTACTCAGCTAATGATCCACCGGTAAAAATTATTGGGCTCTTCAGAATAATTACTCTGCATTCTTCTTGAATTCACCCAGATTCCTTCAGCGTCCTCTGAATCTCCTTGGTTTCAACAATACTTTCTGGATAGTGTCAGAAGTCTTCAGAGTCTGAGGGACCCGGATTAGAAGTACAGACAAAAATTCTTCATATGTTCCCAGAGAATCATGAATAATATTTCTAAGTTCAAAAATAGCCCTTACTTACTTAACAAGGCAAGCAAATTGAGTGAAATTTTAAAGCAATACCATGAAGAGAGAAAATTTTCAATATTCCATTTTAAATGAAGTCAAATGAGAGAGCATGGTGAAATGGGGAAAAAAGACCATGGTTTTGGTTCCCGGGTCTTTCACATAAAATGAATGATTACTTTGCTTTTCTATGTCTCTGAGTCTTCATCTGTAAAATGGGTAAAACTATATACATCTCGCAGGGTTGTTGTTAGGATTATATGGAGGAGATTTTTTTTAAAGACTCTATTTGAGAGTGTGAGAGACAGCAGGGAGGCAGAGGAGAAGCAGGCACTCTGCCAGCAAGGAGCCTGAAGGGGGGTTCAATCCCAGGACCCTGGGATCCTGACCTGAGCCGAGGCAGATGTTTAACTGACTGAACCACACAGGCACCCCATGAAAGAGATTTGTAAAGCATGTAGCACTGTGACCAACACCAAACTATGTCTGTGTAAACACTTACTTTCCCCAGGTTTAGAATGTCTCCTCACAAGTGTGGTTTCTGTGTGTCCGCCGAGACCTGAGGCAGAGAGAGCCATTTTCAGGAAATCTCCTATTTATAAAGCCCACTCATTAAATAATAGCTTTACTTCCTCATCAGAGATCGCAGGTTACAAGTAACAGATGCCCACTCAAAACAGCTCAAAGAAAGGAGGACAACTGAAGGATGTGGGGAAAGCTTAAGAAGTTGTTAGTGATCAAAGTGGCTGGTCTGCTTCTCTCAGTCTCTGTCTCAAGCCTACTGGCCTCTTCCCGGCTTCTCTCTACTTGCTGCCTTCCCTCACCTGCTGCTCTCTGAGGGTAAGCTTTCTCTGCCTATTAAGGCACATGGTTGGCACCCCGGCCCAGGCCTGCTGCTGCGTGATGTCTGCATTCAAGAACACACCCCCCTGTGAATACCCACTGTCTTTGACAACAGACTCTCACAACAGGAAATATGGTTTGTCTCTGGCAAACTGGGTTTATCTTTGGTAAAAGAGGCTGTGGCAGGAATGGGAAACTGGAAAAGCAACAGCACCATGAAGCCCATGGCCCATCCTTTCAACAAACACTGTTAACTGGGGCTGTTCTAACAGAAGGAAGAACGTCCAAGGAAGGCACCCCAGAGCAGACCTACTCGAGCATCTCAACAAGATGTCACCTGCTTCTTATTTATCAAGAGGCTGGAAGCATCAGTGAGATTGTGGCCCAGTGCTGTTGGTCAGTGGGCATCCAGAGCTGTCATGTCTCTCGAAAACTAGCATCATGAGGAACCCAGAAATGGCCTGTGAACTCAGGCCCTGAGCAACCATAAAAATTCTCAGCCACTTCCAGAATTAGAAAATGGTGCCAAGCTTATTGTCTTTCCTTTTTCTTCTCCCACACATCATAAATACCTCTAGTCACTCCTATACACATACCACACACACTCACCCCATAAGGGTCTACCAAAAACTCCCTGTCTGTAGCCAGTCTTGCTCTTACTCCCTTACTTGTCCTTCTTACATGTATCTTCTTCTCCCTCTTTTTTTCCACCTACTTTCCTTTACAATATCCACTATCCTTCTTTCATTTCCAAGTCCTTTAGCCCTCAATTCCAGAAAAAATGTGAATCTGTACAGAATATGTCATATAGTGGTGGCCAAGTTTTATAGAAAGATGCCTAATGGGTATCAATATGTTTGACACTCAGAAGCAAGAAACGTCACCTTATTATTTGTTCTAAATGGAGTTTGCTCTGGTATGGATGATGGAGCAGAAGGCACGCTGAGGACAAAGTACAGGCTGACACCCTGCAAACCTCCCCCCCAGTTCTGGGTAGGATATGTGAGAGGTTTCTCCAGGAAGCTCCCAACTGTCTTCATGTTACTGTCTTACTAGAGGGAAAAACAACCTTAACTTGACAGTGGTAAGGCCTCCAGTATCTTGTAGGTCCTCTTTAGCATATGAAATTTCTTTTGAAAACCTCCCTTTTTCCCTACCCTTAACTCCCAAGTATATAATCAGCCACCCCTCATGATCACCCCCACCACCCACCGCCAGCAACTCTTTCTGCCCCTGGTCCTGTCCCCGTGGTTTAATAAAACACCATTTTACACCAAGGATGTCTCAAGAACTCTTTCTTAGTCATCGGCTCTGGACCTCACCCCACCAAACCTCACCTATATTCTTAAACTACATCAATACTAAGCCTCCCACTAATCAGAGTGTTGATAAACTGAATCTCAGACGTATTTACGGAGGCCCTCCCTCTCTCTGGAGGATTATTTAATAGTCCCGAAGAGTGTATCCAACCCTCTATGATGGGGTTTTGGAGCACAGGTGAGGTTCGGTGGGGAGGAGTCCAGAGCTGATGACCAAGAAAGAATTCTTGAGACGTCTTTGGTGCAAAACAGTGGTTTATTAAAGCACAGGGACAGGACCTGTGGGCAGAAAGAGCTGCTGCCCCGGTTGTGAGGGGTGGCTGATTATATTCTAGGGGGTTGGGAGAGGTAAGGAAAAGGGAGGTTTCAGAAGGATTTTTAGGTGTTAAGGTAGATTCACAGAATACTGGAGGCCTTGCCATTGTCATGTTAAAGTTGTTTTTCCTCTAGCAAAGCATTAACATGAAGATAGTTGGGAACTTCCTGGAGGAACATTATACTCTGCCTGCTTCAAATATCCGTCAATGGGCTGCAGGTTATAAGGACATTTAATTGTATCTACATTTCCTTCTGGAAGCTGGGTTATTGATAGAAATGCTTTGTTCTTGTGGATAGCTAAGACATTTGTAAACTGAGGGAGACTCATGTCTTGCAGGATTGTGATCTCTGTAAGTTAACTACTTGTTTTTCCTTTCCTTAGCTTTAGGGCAGCCAGGAGTCCCTGAGGAATGTCACAGAGAGCCCATGGGGGGGGTGGGGGTGTCAGCTTCTGCCTTGTCCTCAGCTTGCTTCCTGTTCCCTCACCACTCAACACTGGAGAAAGAGGCCTCTTGTCTTCAGACCATCGTGACTATCTTTGCTCATTATCCAGGACACAGACACACACAGACACACACACACACACACACACACACACTACTATACCCGGGCTATCTCTTGCCAAGCTCAGCTGCAGGATCTTTTGCTATGGCTGGAACCTAGTGTGTAGATTTTCCAGGCATTTATGCTGCCATTCCCATCTGAGGTACAGCAATCTCAGGATGAGAGTGGGAAATCCATCTCTCCCTCCAAGGTCAAACCACATCTCCTTCCTCCAGTATAAGGAGGCCATCTCCCTTTCAAACAATCCATTCCCTGAGTCTAGATTCGCAAAAAACAAGGAATTGGTAACCTCCTCCTGAGGGCAATAAACGTCCAACTTTTGGGACTCTAAGCTTGCTTGCTTTCTGGAAGGTAGAAAAGAGACAAACACCTCTCATTTATTTTCTGACTCTCTTGTAACTGTGAAAACAAGACAGATATTAATACCCCTTGCTTTAGCAGCTCCCTATAAGTGAAACTTTTTAAATGACTGTGCTCGAGGCCTCTTCCCCAGCTGTTGATTCCAGGGTCATTTTCCCAGAAGCCGAAGGTGAGCATTTTGATCATCTGTTTGGTATAGTAGGGGTCGTGGAAGGGAGATGCTTCAGACACCAGTGCTCTCAAGCACTAGAATACAGAGGCGACCACACAGACTTCCTAGTCTGGCCCTCCAGTCCTTTATCCATTAAATAGTAACAGTACTTGTTATTATCGGCTGTTCTGAGAATTAAAGGGGACCACACTTAGAAGTGTAGCTCACGTGATATTGTGCAGCAGGTGGCCTAAGAGCCATGCAGGGGGTACTGAAACGTGTCACACAGAAAGCTTCTTAGGCTGAACCATGAGGGAGCCACCCTCAGATTGGACTCTAACCAGTCCATAAGCCTTCTTGCAAAACACAGTTTAAAACACCGCCTCTTGAAGAGCAACAGCTTGCAAAGAATGCTAATCAGAGCAGGAAAAAAAAAAAAAGCAAGGTGAAGACAAAAGGCAGAGACCACTCAAGTTATCTCCACAGTTCACCAATAAAGCTGGCAGCCAGCATTTTGCAAAGCAGATTATCCGTCTGTCTGTCTACCCACAACACCCTCCCTCACCCTCTTCCCCATCTCTCATCTGAGCCAAAAAGGAGTCCAGAGGTGCCCCCGGGGCCAGAGTCTGGGAGCCCATGTCACACAAGGAAGTCAGTGAGCTGATCTGATGTTGCCATACCTGGGGCAAAAGGAAACTTTTCTGTGTAAAGACGGGTTTAGGAAGCAAGGAAAAATCTGAGAAGGGAAGTCTCTGGAGTTGGCAGGGAATAACTGAAGGCAAAGAGATGGTCTACAGCCCGAAATAGGCACAGCCAGGCTAGGCCAAGAATGTGGAACCAGGAAATGCTCCTGAGCCAACCTGACGAAGGTAAGGGCCCCTTTAACAGGAGGGTCCAGAGGTGAGAGTGGAGGACAGAGAGCAGGGAGGGGAGTGCTCTGTGGGCTCCGCAGCTAAATGCAAACCGTTTGGTGATAATAGTCACTTTGGAACAACTGATAAAATATAGCTAACATTTTTATGTGCTGGGCAATACTTGAAGCATTTTGCATACTTATGCATTTAATCTCACAAGACCCTGTGAGGCAGTTCTTTGTCGTCTCCATTTTATAGATGCGGAAACTGAGGCCTCAGAACTCGCCAAGAAGACACAGCTAAGAAGTGGCGGAGCTGGAATCCAAACAGAGGAAGTCTGTCTTCAGAGTCCAAACATGCACGTGGCTCTGAGGAGATGCCAGGCCGTCCCTGAGGCATCCTACACATGGTCACTTCATACTGACAGCACCCTACTACATACGTACTATCACAAATCAAGTACAAGTCTGCAGCTATTTATACAAAAAATACACTACTCCGCCCAAATTGCTCAGATCCGTAAGAAACACTTAACAACGTTCAGCAGTGAGTTGTATGAGCCCTGAAGCATGAACCAAATCCCAGGTTAGACTATCGTGCTTGCAGAGAAGCAACATGCCTCTAAAGACGACAAGCACTGGACCAGCACACGGGCTCTTGGCTCAGTTACGCTTATTAAGGATTATCACCAACAACGTTGTGAGGAGGAACCTGAGACTCAATTCAGCCCCACTGAAGAGCACTTATTCAATCACCCACTGTATATAAAGATAAGTTCAGTGCATACGTATAACATAGACACATGCATACACACACATACGTAAGGTAAACACTACATCCTTACAGAATTCAATCTGAGTTCTGAACATGTTTTTAAAAAAATAACACAAAAATGTAAAAATAGAACTACCCTATGATCCAGCAATCACACTAGTAGGTATTTACTCAAAGAATACAAAAATGCTAATTCAAAGGGATAACATGCACCTCAATGTTTATAGCAACATTATCTATAATAGCCAAATTGTGGAAACAGCCCACGTGTCCATCAACTGATGAACGGATAAAGAAGATGTGGTGTATACGTACAATGGAATATCACTCAGCCATAAAAAAGAATGAAATCTTACCATTTGCAACAACAGGAATGGAGCCAGAGAGTATAATGCTAAGAGAAATAAGTCAGAGAAAGACAAATACCATATGATTTCATTCATAGGTAGAATTTAAGAAACAAAACAAATGAACAAAGGGGAAAGAACAGGGGAGGCAAACCAGGAAAGAGACTGTTAACTACAGAGAACAAACTGGCGGTCACCAGAGGGGAGGTGGGCAGGGGGATGGCAGAAATAGGTGATGGGGAGGAAAGACTGCACTTGCTGTGACGGGCACCAGGTGTTGTATGTTAGTGTTGAATCACTAAATTCTCCACCTAAACTAATATTACACTCTACATTATCTAACAGGAACTTAAATAAAAACTAAAACAACAATAACAACACACATACACACCCCTAGCGCAGTGTCTGAATCTGGTAGGAAATAAGCAAACTAACGTTTGTTAGGAGTTGAATTCTGTATCAAGAACAACTTTAGGAAGGAAAAAAAAAAAAGAACAACTTTAGGTCCTTCAGTCTGATTTAAATTGTTCATTACACAAAAGCATTATCTATTTAATCCAAGTCTAAGAAATTTTCTTTGAAGATCAAGAGCTAACCTTCTAAGGGGCAGATATTTAATGAAAAGAGGAACGCTAATGAATTTAAGGTATTCTAAGAAGAAACAGTTCTGTTAGAGGTACAGCTTAAAAGCAGTGGAGCTGAGAGACTAGGGCGCCTTAACGGGAGTCTGAATCTGACATCCCAGCACAAGAATGCCTTGCAGTTATACTGTGGCCAGAGAGACTGAGGACCATACAGGCAGTACGGTGACAGACCAGGAAAGCCATCATTAGTGTCACAAGGAGACCTGTGCATTGCCGAGACAGAACTAGGGTATTCTGCCTGGGTAGGCGTGCACAAACCTTCACACTGTCAAGCATGGGAAGAAGAAAGAAAACCAGAGATCAGAGAAATAGAGTGATGCTCAGAAAAATGGAAATGGAAGAACATCTCTGCAGCAGAGCAATGACGTGCCCTGATAGCTCAAACTCTGGCTTTTCAGACTCAAGGTTCAAAAGGGTATGGTCGTCCTTTCAGTGGAGGGGATAGTGAATAATTGTATCCTATCTACACTTCTCAAATTAGATGAATTTTAAGATATTATGCTGACAGGCAGGTTTCATAGCAATCATAATTCAAGATTTTGATGAAGAATTTCTTCGGTACTTCACTAGTGCTTCGCTGGCTCATCTTATGTGGTGTGGACTCTGGGGAAGGAAGCTAATGCTGAAATGTGTTAGCTGACCTACCAAGTAGCCGTGTAAAGAAGACCTTCAGTCAGTTGTAAAAATAAGATTCTTTTTCTTACCTTTCTTTTGTTAAATAAAGTGAGGGGCCCCTCAAAGAGGCAAATGGCCTCCGACAGCCTCTTGTCTCTAGAACCCAGGCAGGGTAGCAAATCAAGCTAGTTCCAGATCTGGGTGCGAGGCCATAATTGCACTACCACTGATGTGAATCTTGACCCCATCGCTGAACTAGAACTGATGTCCTTGGCAAACCACCCGACTTCTCTAAGCGTCTCCTTCCCCCTCTGCAAAACAAGTAAAGTTACAGGTGTAACTTATGGGGGACTGGGGAGATTCTAAACCTAAACATAACTCGGTGTAGTTTTCGCTGTTTCCAGAAGGTTTAACTAGGGATCACATGACCAAACCAGCCAATGAACACAGGTTAACGTGAAAACCGTACCTAACAACTCTAATGTCAGCACTGAAAGATGAAAAGGAGGGGTTGCTTTAAGAATAATTTGTTTTGGGGCGCCTGGGTGGCTCAGTCAGTTAAGCATCTGCCTTCTACTCAGGTCATGATCCCAGGGTCCTGGGATCAAGCCCCACGTTGGGCTCCCTGCTCAGCAGGGAGCCTGCTTCTACCCTCTCCCTCTGACACTCTCTCTCTCTCAAGTAAATAAATAAAATCTTCAAAAAAACAAAAACAAAAAGGAACTTGCTTTTCTTGGCATGTATTTATTAATTTTTAAAATCCAATCTTACAATGCCTACAACTGTGATGTTAAAATAATATCCCTATTTTGAAAATGGTAAAGTGCATAAAAGTCTGCGTAAAAATTCTGTGCACATCCAGGCCTCATAGGAACAGACATTTGACAAAATCTGCTTGTACCTAACAAACCCTCATTTCATTCAGACAACTAGATATTGCTCTCTTAAGAGTTTGATTGTTGGATTTAAGTGGTGTATCTGAAAGAATGAGATTGTTAATTGGATTTACAATGAATTCTATGAATAAATAAATATATAGCATTAATATTTTATTAATAATTATTAAGATATGTTGGAAAGGCGTATATCATACTAGATACTTAGTAATATATGTAAAGTATCTAGTACAATGCTGTCATAAGGCAAACACTCAGAAAATGATAGCTGGCCTCAGTAAACATCCTGTAGAAAATAAGACTATAGTTAAAATAAACTGGCAAAGTGTTCCAAAAGAACACACCTTGCCCAAATCAAGCCAGAACTGTCTGCCTTTTGTAAACTGTAGCACCTGACATTCTAGAAGAAATCATTTTATCTCAACAGGGGGGTATTTAACTTTTAAATGGTTATTAGAAGATCCACTTATGTCAACTGTGGATATTTTTGAGTCCCTAATTCTCTTTTTAGGCAACTCTGATTTTTTTTTAATGTTTCAGTCAGTATATACAAGTGTATTCTCTTTGGTTGGTTTCACCAATCTACTACACTGGAATCTATTATCCTTTACTAAAAACGTCATTCCTGTGTTTTTATGACTATGACCCTCTATTTTTTGCTATATAGCATACACCGCAATTGTCAGCTGTTGCTTCTCCGAATACATCAACTGGATAGAATTCATGGCTGCAAATTTCTAAATCACAATCCTTCACCTTTCACAGTCAATAAATCTCTTGTCTCACTTAATCAAAAATTATATCCTCCTCTTCTAGGACAATACATGGAAGCTTAATGCCATATGAAATCTATGTATCTATTAAATCTTGTTTTGTATTCATCTTGCTAGAATATTGATAGCCTGTGGTCCTTCTGAACTTAGAGCCCAGAAAATGTCTTACTTAAAAGTAGAGTGGTGGCTTACATTTCCATATGGCATCTACATTCATCTCCTCTCCCTTCTGAGACACCATCATACCGATACTGAAAAAAAACAGATAAACCCACAACAACAAAGGGAATGACAACGTAATCACCAGTGAGCAAGAGATCTCAAAATTTCTGTAAGACAAAAAACAGATGGATGAGTCTGAAGACTAATGGAGAAGGATGGAAAAAACCGCAAGCGAGAATACTAATGAAGTAGTCTGCAATCAATAAGAGAAAACAGATTTGCTCTGGAATACTCAGAAACACCAGGTATGGCGGAGGACAGATTTAAAGAATAGGTTTGAAAAGAGGATTAACTGAGAGCCTACAGATGGAACAGTCAACACTCTTCCTCTCACCTACTCCCATGCAGAACACTCCAAAGTGAGATATTTTTCTCCCAGGGGGAAAAAGGCATCCTCTGGATATGCTGAATAAATTATCTGTGAAGAACTAGGGCAGTCAGTACAGGAACCCTGAGCAAATCCCTCATCATCCTGGTGTTCAGGAATCCCAATGCATCATCTTTGCTTTTCTACCCCTTTACCATTATTGACTCGTTCCCCTTCACCAAGTTCCATCCACATACACAAGGCTCACAGTCCGGTGTTTAAACCCACCCATGATGGCATTTAAGAATGGCTGAAACATGCAACATAAAGACAATAGGCAAAAACAACTGACGATGAACCAGGATAATTCAGGAAGGGAGGAAAAGAAAGAGAAAGGAAAAGAGAGAACAAAACTACGTCTAGTTGGTGTTCCCACAGGGGACTGAGAAGATAGCCATAAACCAAGAAGAGGATGCTATGAAAACAGCACAAAGACCAAAAAAACCCCTCAGAAATCCAAAAATTGTCATACTAAAAAAAATTTGACAAGCACATTGTAATATTAAATCAAGCAAATCTCTCACAGGGTAGGACAAAGAGATTGAGAGAAGACATTGTTACACCTTGACTAAATAATATAAATTTTATTTATCTTCAATTCTTAAGAATCAACTGCAAACTGTGGAATATTATGCTGTAACTATCAATCAGAATGTATTGTAACCCAGCCAGTGTAAAAGGAAAGTTGTAACTGACCAAGGATAGAATGGGATGAAGGGAGGTAGAGGAAAGCGTGGGAACACTGGTGTCTCACCTTCACGAGAGTCAGTAAACATTATCCATGATGATGCAACAAGAAAGGGTAGCTAATTATTGTTGGGAGTTGAAAAATTGACCTGCAAAGAAACTAGGAATGATTTCAGATAGAAGTGGGGAGAAAGATATAGAGGCCAATATTATTAAGCTAATTCTTTGCATATTGTAATAGAGAGAACACTGACAAACTAAGAAATTAATAAATTAAATAAATTAAGAAACAGTGGTATGAACAGTTTTATATGAAGAAATGGAGAAAAATACATGAATAGACAAAAGCAAAAACAATGATAAGTAGTTGCCTTTGACAAGTGGGACAGGAGTAAGGAAATTACCAGAAGCCAAGAATTACAGCTTTTCATTCTAAGTGCCTCTATACTATTTGACATTTTAAACCATGAGCATTAAATAAAATATACACATTAATTTTAATGCAGTTTTAGAAAAACAAAACAGCTTCTATCTACCTCAGTCTCAAACCATTTGAGAGGCTGCCTCTGCCCTTTTGTATTTTGTGGATGTTCAACTTTACCACATTTCAGCATCGTGGGGGTCGTTTTCCAGCCATTTTTGTTATGATAAGGCCATATTTATCTGTTTGATAGTGCAATCTATCTACAAATTAAAGACAAGTAGTAGAAATAATCTCATCTGACCTGCAGAATCAGATATGCTCAGGAAGGATTTCAGTTTTTAGCGTTTGAAAATATGCTGAGTTCATTACCAATGAACTAAACTCTTGATCATTTAGAATCCTTAACCAGAATTGCTACTTTGCTCAATTTTACCCAAGAGGAGAAAGGAAACATATATGTACACATCTCACTCAGCTCTGATGTAGTGGAAAAATAAAGTTCCTTCATTCTTCCCTTCCTTCTACCAATCAATGAACGGGGGTAAACAGAAGGGGCAATGAACCCTGAGAGACTATGGACTCTGGGAAACAAACTGAGGGCTTCAGAGGGGAGGAGGGGAGGGGACTGGGATAAGCCGGTGATGGGTATTAAGTAGGGCACATATTGCATGGAGCACTGGGTGTTATATGCAAACAATGAATCATGGAACACTACATCAAAAACTAAGGATGTACTGTATGGTGACTAACATAACATAATAAAAAATTAAAAAAAAAAAAGAAATCTTCTATAAAAAGAAAAAGAAAAATGAAGTTCCCAGTAGAGATTCATATCAATTTCCCTGGACTCACTGAGGTTCAGAAAGGTAACATGTTGAACTAGGAGGCATTTTTTTCTGCTTCTTTGTACCTGTTAATATTTTCCCGATTTTGCAAAATGTGGACATACTACTTTCAGTAGATGAAAAGATAACAAAAGCTCTCAGGGAGTTGGTGGAGAGCTAGGAATGAAAACTTAAAAGACCTCCGTTATCAAATAAAGGGAGATGCATTTCAATACATTTCAATTCCATATGATGCACTAATGAGGCAAGGAAGGAGGTGAAAGATTTTGATTTTTACTTGCATGGTGGCACAGCTTCCTAAGAGTTCTGGTCAAGGAGTGCTGTGTTAACCCTCCCCTTCACTGAGCTTGGAAACTGCTAAAATCTCTCTTGCCATGATTTTCCTCCTCATTTTCACACAGTTCCATGTCACTAAATTTATTTTTTTAAATTCATTGTGTGTAGTGGGTTTATTTGTAAATTGTTTACTGGTCACAAATATTCCATTTGGTACCTGTTTTATACTTTTCTTAGTCTTTTACTGTTGGATATTTCAAGTTTTACCAGTTTCTGACTATGCTTAATAATGCATTGGTAAATATCTTTATACATACATTTTTGTACACATCTCTGAGACTTCAGATAATATGAAATTACTAGATCAAAGGCCATATTTTTAAGTCTTCCATTAAATGTATTACTTAAAATATTTTTAATTCATTAAATTCATTGTAATCCACATCTTTCTTTCTAATCCACATCATCTCATCCTTTCAAGCTATGCCGTTATTAAATATAGCATTTTGAGATCAATACCTAGAAAAAAAGACTGGAAGAAAATACACCAAATATACTGGAAGTAAGTATACCAAAATGTCTGTATTTGACTCTGGGTAATGAGATTATGGATGATTTTGTTATTTAACCTTTACAGAATTTCTCAAACTTTCCCTATGAGCACATATTACTTCTTTAATTTAAATTTGTCAACATTTATTGGTGAGGATGCGGAGAAAGGGGAACCCTCTTACATTGTTGGTGGGAATGCAAGCTGGTGCAGTCACTCTGGAAAAAAGTATGGAGGTTCCTCAAAAAGTTGAAAATAGAGCTACCCTATGACCCAGCAATTGCACTACTAGGTATCTACTATAAACATACCAATGTAGTGATCTGAAGGGGCACCTGCACCCCAAAGTTTATAGCAGCAATGTCCACAATAGCCAAACTATGGAAAGAGCCAGATGTCCATTGACAGATGAATGGATAAAGAAGATATGGTGAAATATTACTTGGCCATCAAAAAAATGAAATCTTGCCAATATGGGTGGAACTAGAGAGTATTATGCTAAGCGAAATAAGTCCGTCAGAGAAAGACAATTATCATATGATCTCACTCGTGTGTGGAATTGAAGAAACAAAACAGGATCATAGGGGAAGGGAAGGAAAAATGAAACAAGATGAAATCAGAGAGGGAGACAAATCATAAGAGACTGTTAATCATTGGAAACAAACTGAGGGTTGCTGGAGGGGAGGAGGTGGGGGGATAGGATAACTGGGTGATGGACATTAAAGAGGGCACATGATGTAATGAGCACTGGGTGTTATAGAAGACTGATGAATCACTGACCTCCACCTCTGAAACTAATACACGATATGTTAATTAGTTAAATTTAAATTTAAAAAATAAAATAAATAAATTTGTCAACATTTAAAATCTAAAATATCAGCATTCATGTGTATAGTTTATACAGTTTCGATCTAATTCCATAACTAACTTCCCCTTTTGTCTTAATCTAAGCTGCCATGGACCTTTGGGAGGATAACAGTTCTATGAAATTGGTAATTTGAATTCTCAGTTGAAAAAGTGGAAGCCTCCTCATCCAAAGGAAACCAATTCATAGGCCTGGCTGTCAATCAGATTTGCTCATTCTGACATAGAGACTGCCACTTGTAATTGGTAGGTTCTGCAGCTAAAAAGTCACAGAGAAAAGGAACCATGATAAAGGAAATAAGTCAGACTGAGAAAGACAAATACTGTATGATCTAACTTATATGTAGAGTGTATTTTTAAGAAACCTAATATTTCAAGAACAGATTGGTGATTGCCAGAAGCAGGGGGAGTGGGGACAAAATGTGTGAAAGGGACAAAAAGTACAAGCTTCCAGCTATAAAATAAATAAATCATGGGGATGTAGTGTACACCATGGTAACTAACCCTGGATTGCATATATGAAATTTGCTAAGGGAGTAAATCTTAAAAATTGTCATCACAGGAAAAAAATTCTGTAACTAGGTACAGTGACAGATGTTGGCTGGACTTAGTGTGGCGGCCATTTCATAATATCTACAAATAATCATGATGTTGTGCACCTGAAATTAATATGTTCTATGTCAGTTACATCTCAATTGTTTTCAAAAGTCATATAGCACCAGTCCTACAGCATAAGTGCCAGAGCCAGCTCCTCAGCTGACCTAAGCTTGGTCAGGCTTCAGATGTAGGACAGCAACCCCCAGAGACAGACAGACGACGCCAATCTGCAGGGTCAAACGGAGGTATGTGCCCAGAAAGGCAGAAACACGAGACTGTGTGTCCTCAGAAAGATACACAGGGAGATACCGCAATCCCTGACTTCTGGATCTCGGTCCTGTCCCCACAAATCCTGGGACAATTTCTTTTCCATCATGTATGGTATTTAGGAGATAGCCAGTTGTAGTCTTACCAAAAAAGAAAAAGGAAAAAAAGAAAGAATATATATAATAATAAACATATATTTAATAAAAAATATATCAACATGAGTTTTTGATCGTTGGGCCCCCAGCCTGCTTACTTGAGCGACATCAGACAACCAACTGCATATTATGTTTGGTGTGAGAACACTGCCATTCTAAACCTGAAGGAGCAAAAGGGGAGCCCATGAGCCTCAGTCCAGCCTCAATCTGGACAAACTTATATGTGGCAGGTTTTACATAAAATCTGAATCCTTATCTTCCTCTGAAAATACTCCATAGCGCGAGCGTCACCGAGCCACACATTTCTGTGAGGCCTGACTTGGCCTGAGTTGCACGGATGCTGACCCTTTTAGACATAGCGCGTCCATCGCGGCTCACAGTCCGTGCCTCTCCTGCTGCACCTGCTCGGGCACCTTTCCTGGCCAGCTATGTTCCTCTCTTCTACCGTGTAGACCCCCGTCGGAGTAAGAGTTCCCAACCCCCTATTCTAAAAGATCTACTCTGAATTTCTCCCTCTCCTTTGCCTGCTTCTGAAGTTCTGATTCCGGGGTTTTTTTTTATAAGAGATTACAGGCAACGCTCTCCGTCTCCTGTACCCTCGCCCGAGCATCCCTTTTTAACTAAAGTTAATGGCTTGTCATTAAAGGGTGATGCTGGTGCCTGAGGAACTAGGCATTTCATCTGCCTCAGCAGTACATCTGCAGCAAAGGATAAAAGCTAGAAAAATCAAAACTTTCTCATTTCTCCAGAAAACCTTCTTTTTTCTAAATTAGAAACATCCATTTGGAAAAAAAAATTTTTTTTCTGCAGATTCTTTGACACCACATCATTATCCCAAACCCAAACAGAAGCCATGAGGCTGAAGGATCTGATGAAGGATCTGATCTGAACATTAAAATTATTCATCTCCAATTATGAAATTGCCTGGTTTACAGAACTGATTAGATGGTGTTCATTTAGGGGCCATGAAAAACTGTTTTGAAGAAGCAAACAAGGCATCATGGTATTTCGCACTTTGGATGAGCAATGCACGCCGGCTTAGAGCACCTGCTGGCTCCTGAGTCTTCTTCACCCTTTCATGTGCCTTGGAATAACTCAGGGGCAGTAAGGATAACTAAGTGGGGCCACAAAGGAGATCTTAATCTCCAAAGTCTTGAAAATTTGAGGTCCTCGGCATTTGCTAAACCTCAGAGGAAAGGTTTTGATAAGAGTGGATGCTTCTGGAAGACTATTTGTAAAGAAGCAGAATGTTTTCTTTTACCCCTAACTTTTTTAAAGCTTTTGACCTGAACCACTAGTATCTTTCAAAATGAGCCCAGTCCCTGGCAAGCTAACACATTTGACAAAATAAAGTCTTCGTTCATGAGACCTGAATGAGGTTTTCCAATTTACCACTTGAGGGCAGGAGATTAAACCTGGAATGGAACAAATTCCAGGCTAATGAGGAATGCCCCACCTTTTCTCTATAAGACCAGGCTTGTACGAGGAAGGAGGAAAAGGCATCAACTAATGCCACTACCTCCCGTTTATCAAGATAACATATTTCTCGGCAGAAATATTCCAAATTGTGAATTTCAAACACTAATTCAAATTAGAGGTTCAGCCAAGCTTTAACCACAGTCAATATTACCCCACCTTTAACCACGTTATTTTCATTCTTAATAATAATAATAAATAGAAGGGAATAATAATAAGTATAATTGAATACCTAATAATAAAATAGAATAGATACATTTCTCCAACTCACCATTCTACAAGTCTCAATTGGACACAAGGAAACACTGGTGAGCTGATTCAGCAATGAACTGTCATTCTCCAACAAGAATACTGAATGTTAACATGCCTGACTTGGGACTACAATTAAAGGTACATCTAAAAGGCACTGCACAAGAATCTGGAGGGAATTCGACCCTTTCATTCCACTGTAATGTCAGACAGTCTACAGCCACCTTAACATTATACACTGAATATGAAATGTCTGCTTGTATTCATCACGACAGAGATTTGCAAAGAGCTTTAAATTATAACCCCACTGGAGAAACCATAGGCTTGTTGCTAGGTATTTGTTTCATTTTCAGAAAATGGAGAAATAAGGGACTCACCAGACAAGGACTAATAGTCAGGAGCCCCCGGGATATGACCCTGTGACCTCAGCCAGGTTCCAACGTTCAATATCCAAGAAACCTGCCGGCCTCGGTTCAGGTCTCCACTGAGGTCCAAACCCCAGCACCCCAGCCTCACCCCACAAAGAAAGGTATTTCTATCTTCAGGAGGGAACACTTCTGACAAAATGTTAGGTATACTTTATTAACAGAAACGACCCTGGTGATGAGAAAGTGATTAAGCCAGTTCCTGATTTGCTGGTCTGCTAGAAAATACTCTTAGCTGACAGAACAAAGTGATATATTTTTTAAAAATATATACACCACTGTTTCTTCCCTGGCCATACTCCTTCATATATGAAATATCGAATCTCCGAGGGAAATTAAATCATAAAATGCTGAAATGTCTCATTTAACAGATACAGTCAAAGGGTATTAAGTTACAGGTGAATGAATTTTCCAAATAACTTGAAATTTATCCCATTAAGCATGAACCTTTTAAAAGTTTTCCAGGTAGATATATAAATTATAATTTTACAGTGTAATATATAAATTACAATATTGTATGTATTAACTATATGAGTTACTTTTTTGCCTTCTAAAACAAAAGGTATTGAACATGTGTGCTTCTTGATAACACAAGTCCCTAATCAGGAACGTGTGTATACAGTAAGTGTAGTACCCTAATATTGTCATGCATTTTGATTTGGTTTTTTAAAATTTTTTAGTCTCCTTTTCAACTTCAGCTGTTTGGTATCATTGCAGGATAACAGTCTTTCTCAGCTACCCAAAATCCCTCTTATACTAATTCCTTATTTCTAATTTGCTATGGACAAATAGACTAGATTTTTAGAACCGTGCGTGCACGTGTGTGTGTGTGTGTGTTGTGATGGTAAACTAGGCTTTAAAGACTCTCCCAAGACTACCACATAGGACTTTAAGTTACTGGAAACTACAGCCACATTTTGACTTCTCAGAGTTCTCTTTTCCTGGTCCTTAGCTAAGCTCCCAGGAGTTGATGTGGCTGCTTACGTGACACCCTGATAAACTAGGTATTAATGAGGCATGATATTATATAAATTCTTTTCAATTGAAGATTTAAGAAAACATTTCAAGTTTCAAGACTGGCTTATTTCCATCCCCAAATGATGCAACCCTGATGTGCAATGTAAATAAAATATTATTGAGCATAAAGCTTAATTTAACGCTTAAAGAGCAAAGTATTAATTTGGGATCACAAATGTTTGGGGAGAGAATAAAAGGCAGCATGTTAACAAACACTCTTCTAATGAATCTTCAAAGAATTAAACCAGTCATGCACTGTGAAGTCCCAGGTTTAACTTGTTGGCTTGTTCAAGCACGCCGGGGGCTCCAGGTGGAGATTCTGCTTCCGAAACCAAGGGAGGAAAAATACCCCGCTATGTTTTTAAACTCCCTTAGTTAATGGTGAACGAGGGTTGAAAACCACAAGGATCTAACCACGCCAGATTGTTACCCCCTGCAGGAACCCTTTCCTCTTATTAGATTACTATTCCTCCCCTTTCTCTCCTCTTCACCCTCAACTCGGTTGTCCTCTTCTTCCTCTGTTTCTCTTCTCTCCTGCCCCTTAGGCTGGGCAGAGGCTCTAGTGCTCTCTTCAACAACTGTGGGGGCTTCTGGTTTTTCTAAGGCACTAATATATCTTCTAATTTACTTTGCTCAAAAGTAATATCTGCCGGGGCGCCTGGGTGGCTCAGTTGGTTGAGGGTCCGACTCTTGGTTTCAGCTCAGGTCCTGTTCTCCAGGTTGTGAGATCGAGCTCACGCTGGGCTCAGTGCTCAGCTGGTAGTTTTGCTTAAGATTCTCTCTCTCCCTCTGCCTCTCCCACCCCCTGCTTGTGCACGCTCTCTCTAATAAATAAATCTTAAAAAAAAAAAGTAATATTTCCCAACTTCAGGGCTTCACCACACATATTGCTCTTTATTTATTTCCTCCTGCCTCATGTTATAATTAAGTATTTTTTACTTGCCTATATTCCCACTAAATTGTAATTTTGTTGAGAACAAAGATTATTTCCTATTGACCTTGATATCTTCCATAATACCTAGTGAACAGTGGGCATTAGCTCTATATAATGTATATTTAATTAAATTTATGTTATTTATACACAATATAATGTATATTTAATGTATATTTAATTAAATTTATGTTATTTATACACAATAAGAAAGAAAATATGCTATATTGATATGTATTATTTTCAAAGGCCTTCTATACCCATGGTCTTAATTTAAACATATAACAAGACAATGGTTTAAATGAATCCAAAAAGCTACCTGCCTAGCATTCATTTACTTTTCTTCTGATGACAGCACTCTGATTTTTCCTGATGAATGATTCTTACACTTCTTTTATTCCAAGTGATACAGGTGGTACAAACTCCAGCCCTGGCTCCACACATGGTCATGTGATAGATGTGTGGTCTATCAGGGAACAACACTCCGCAGACTCTAGTGACTGATTCAGGGATAAGTACGTGGCAGGAGGAAGGAAGGAAGGAAGGAAGGAAGGAAGGAAGGAAGGAAGGAAGGAAGGAAGGAAGGAAGAGGAGGGCAGGGGAGGGTGGAGGAGAAAGAGAAAGAGAGAGAAGGAAGGAAGGAAGGAAGGAAGGAAGGAAGGAAGGAAGGAAGGAAGGAAGGAAGGAAGGAAAAAAACTGAATTCTGGGACTTCTGTGAAATTGTTAGGAAAACAAAATAACTCACTGCTGGTAAGTTTCTGTGACATTAGGATGCAAATTAATTTGGCATTACGTGGGAGAACCAAGAGGGAGAACACCAAAACTAAGAGAAATAGGGAGAAAAAAAAGTGACTCTTAATGACATCATTTGAATTCCTGAATCCAGCCATACCTAAAGCCTACATAGAACATTTTTGGTAAGTGAACCAAAGGAAAAGGCTTCTGTACAGCAAAACAATCAACAAAAGGTAATTACAGAATGGAAGAAAATATTTGCAAACTATATATGATAAGGGGTTGATACCCAAAATATACAAAGAACTCCTACAACTCAACAGCAATCAATAAATAAAATAATTCAATTTAAAAATGGGCAAAGGACCTGAATAGACATTTTTCTAATAAAGACGTACAAATGGCTGACAGGTACATGAAAAGGTGCTCAACATCAACAATCAACAGGCAAATGCAAATCAAAATCACAATGAGATTTCACCTCATACCTGTTAAAATGGCTATTATCAAAAAGACAAAGATAACAAGTGTTGGCAAGGGTGTGGAGACAAAGAAATCCTTGTACGCTATTGGTGGGAATGTAAATTGGCACAATCATTATGGAAAACAGTATGGAGGCTCCTCAAAAGTTAAAAATAGAACTACCATATGATCCAACATTCCCACTCCTGGGCATATACCCAAAGGAAACGAACACAGGGTATCAAAGAGATATCTGCACTCCCCTGCTGATTGCATCATTATTCACAATAGGTAAGATATGGGAATAACCACAGTGTCCATCTATGAATAAAGAAAATGGATATGTATCACACACACACACGCATACACACACACACACAAATATGAATATTATTCAGCCATAAAATAGGGAGACCTGCCGTTTATGACAACATGGATGAACCTGGAATGCATTATGTTAAGTGAAATACACCAGACACAGAAAGCCAAATACTGTGTTATCTCACTTACAGGCAAAATCTACAAAAGCAGAACTCATAACAGAATGGTGGTTGATAGGAACCAGGGGGTGGGGGAAATGGGGAGATGTCCGTCAAAAGATACAAACTTTCAGTTAGAATAAGTTCTGGGAAATCTAATGTACACCATGGTGACTACAGTTAATAATACTGTACTTGAAATGTGCTAAGAGTAGATCTTAAGCATTCTCACCACACACGCACAGACAAATGATAACTGTGAGGTGATGGTTGTGTGAATTAACATGACTACAGTAAGCACTTTGCAAGGTATGTGTATGTTAAATCATCACGTTGTACCTCTTAAAACCACATTGTACAACCTAAATACATAAAATTTTTATTTGTCAATAATACTTCAATAAAGCTGGAGTTGAAAAAGAAAAACCATTTGAATAGGTTTTTTTCTACCTCAAAAAAAAAAAAAAGTTCTGCTCACCCAAAGATTAGTAATATCACTGGGGGTCCAGGTTGTTATATGACCCATCTCTCACTCGTGGAATTTAAGCTGGAGAATGTTCTGGGGATCCTGCTAGTTCTCCCTCTACCACCCTGTTCCTGGTACCATTATTTCTCCTCAGTGCAGCATCATAAAACACCAACATTCCTATGGCAACACTTAGGGAGAGTCAGAAAACAACTTTCAAAATAAGTTAGCCAATGGTATTTTTGAAAAAGTACATTTTTGCTACAAATTTATTTTACACAGTTGAAATAAATTTACTAAACAGTGACAGCTTTCACAATGTTACTTATCCACAGTATGGGTGAGCATAATGACCTGTTGTTCCCCATACTGTTTTTTTTTCCCCTCATGGTAACAAATTGGTTTGGTCTTTCCTTCCGATTCAGGAGAGTCATTGTGCCATGTGACAAGAATAGAAATTACACAAGCAGAATACACTTGTTAAATGTCATGAACAAGGACAAAGAAATGAAACAGATCAAAATCTGTCTATGTGCCCTGACTAAATATTTCAACAGTGGATGGTTCTGGAAGTTCAGGCAGCCCTCAGGAGGCAGGAGGAGGCTTGCTTCAGCTGTTTCAATAATACCTACCCATTATCAGCCCAGATTATTGGTCACTGGGTGCTTACCTGGCTTCTTCCATAAGAACTTAACAAGAAGAGAGGAAAATAGAACTGGAGGCTCATGTGAAGGCTAAGAGCTGCTACAGCTCATAGGAAAAGGATCTGTCCCTCTACTGGGTAGAAGGTCAAGGTCAAGCTTCTCAATACACACATGTGAAGCTGAAACAGTCACGAAGCTTTGAGAATTAATTTTGTTTTGCTTTCCATTTGCCCATAATACACACACACAATCTTCATTATTTGCAGGTATCGTGTTTGCAAATTTGCCTACTTGCAAAAATTCATTTGCGACCCCAAAATCAATAACAGTGGTGCTTGTTGAACATGTGCAGACACGCACAGAGTAGACCAAAAATGTTAGCCACGCGTGTTCCCACCCAAGGTAAACAAGGTGATGCCCTGCCTTCTTATTGCAGCTGTCACACTATAAACAGCTGTCCTTTTCACGGTCTATTTAGTGCCACATTTTTCACATTTTTGTGGGTTTTTTGTTGATGATTTCACTGTTAAAATAGCCCCCAAGTAGAATGTTGAGGTGCTGCCCCACGTTCCCAAACACAAGAGGCTGCGATGTACCTTATGGAGAAATGTGTATTCAGATATGAGGGATAGTGTTGTTAGCTGTGAATTCAATGTTAATGAATCAAGAATATATGTTAAATAAATTGTCCCAGAAAACAAAGTTATGAATTGATCCATTAACGATAATGTTGTGACCAGAGCCTCATAGGAGTCTAACCCCGTATTTTCCCCAGAAGCAATGGTTCCGTGACTTCACAAAACATAACTAGTGCGAATAATGAGACTTGGCTGGACAAACATACACAATACGCAGATATATACTGTATATGCCCAAATACCTTTAATTGACATTGTGTACAGATAGACTTTCACTCAAACAGCCATATTTTAGGGGAAGGGCTACATTACCCTTCCCATATTCAAACGGAAGGTCCAGAGATAGAGCTGTGGTGAGAACATTCAAGGCCTGCTACATCCGGTTCCAGCAGACAGGAAGGTTATAAGTACCTAGTGCAGGACAATCTTGCAGTGGACACACAAGATGAAAGAGCCGACTTTGATCACTTAATCCCTGCTTCACTCATGAGTCCCAGTAATGATATTCATGGAGGAACCATGGAAACCGCTTACCTGAGAAACAAGGTACAAGTACTAACTACTACCATGCTCCCTTTCTCTGAACCTAGATATAACCTTCGAATCTGCTCACCACAGGTGGCAATTATGGTGGCTATCTTTGTGTCTGCTCCCTACCTCCCAAGTATAAGCAAGTCATGGATTTTTCTATCAAAATCTAACAGATTGTAGTCATAGTGACCGGAGTTCTAAGGTCAGCATCGTCAGCCACAAACACATATGGCGTATCTGCCAGGTAAAACATGATGCAAGATGGTTTGAGAAAATAAAAGAAAGTGCAAGGTAAGGTCGGTACCTTCAAAAATCTTCTAAGGATAAAAGGAAAAAAAGCTTAAAATTCCAATTTCAAGTTTTGAGGACCTTAACTAATTTGACATGTATATGAACTAATTCAGAGTCCCTATTGAAATCATGGAATGAGCAGTGGCAGGTCCAATGTCATGGCTCAAGCAGAAAGTATTAGCATATGAGCCTTTTGGAAAAGAGTGTACTATTTTACTTTTTGTTTGTTTACTTCTCTTTCAATGGCAGTTACATGCCATGCACATAATTGGAGCTCAATAAATATCTCTTGAATTAAATGGAAGGTACCTGGTAATTTGTTGATATTATCCTAACCTAAAGCACTGGCCTTAGACTAAATCAGACAGTTATGAATCTTACTATTTTTTGGAGTGTATTCCATAATGACTTTTTCCGAATTGCTCAGGATGCTAACGGAAAACAGATCTATCAAACAGGTGTCCCCCAGACGTGGTATGGACATGGCAGAAGGGATACATGAAGAAAGAGAGGGAGACAGGGGAAGGGGGAAGAAAGTTGAGAGACAAGCACCAAGGCTTTATTAGGTCCCAGCAATGTTACACCTAGTAGAACAAGGTAGCAACCAGAACATCTGGTTAAATATTGTGCACTGAACCTATACATTTACGTGAATTCCCTCCCAAAACCTATTAACACATTAACAAATTATAAACACACAAGCCCAGCAGTGCCTGAGTTTTACTCATACTCACCAACTTTAAAACCAGTTTGAGTTCCCCTGTCCTCGCTAGGAAGAGAAAAACTAAGGTAACCAGAATCATAAGGAAATTCTCTAACATGAAAGAAAGTGGAAAAACACATTAAAAAAGACAAAGATGAAAAGTGACAAAAATATTATCAGAAGATAACTTACAAAATTATTATGATAGCATCAGCGATAAAACCAGATATTGCATCCATCAAAGTACAGGGTGCCATGAAAAGAAGAAGTATT
Source organism: Ursus maritimus (assembly GCF_017311325.1). Classification (NCBI taxonomy): domain Eukaryota; kingdom Metazoa; phylum Chordata; class Mammalia; order Carnivora; family Ursidae; genus Ursus; species Ursus maritimus. The sequence goes on from NW_024426885.1 coordinate 62,692,803, forward strand.
TAGAGAAATAAAAGAATGCTTGGAAATGAAAACTATGAGAGCAGGAATGGAAAGAATTCAACTGAAGGGTCAGGAGAGAAACTTAAGGAAATTTCCTAGAAAATAAACAAAAAAGACAAAAATGTGGAAAAAGAAGAAAAAGCACCAGAAAATTAGAGAAACTGTCTAGAAGCCCCAGAAAGAAACTGCACAGACAAAAAAAAAAAAAAATAGAAGGGAAGAAATTATCAAATTAGTAATGTAGTCCAAATTCATAAAATGGAAAGATGTAAGTTTCCAGATTTAATGGGCTAACCTAGTACCCCAGACAATGAAGACAAATCCAAGACCCATCCCCAGTTCATCAGTGAAAAAAAACTGTCATACAGCAGAAATCAGGAGTTAGATTGGCCATCAGATGGCTCAATACCAGCACCAGAAGCCAAAATTCAAAGAAATAAAACATCTTCAAGATCACGGGGAGGAATGATTTCCAAAATTCTATACCTATCCAAATTATCAATTAAGTGTGATCATAAGGACTTTTTAAGTATGCAAGTCCTCAAGAAATTTACCTGCCATGGCCCCCTACTCTAGAAAGTACAGGATGAAAAATGTTCTCCACCAGAATGAAGGTATAAACCAAGAAAGACATGGAAATAAGGAAATTCAGGATCCCACAGAAAATCAAGGCAAAATGTGTCCTAGCATGGTAAAAAAGGGAAGTCCAGAGTGACTGTTAGGTCCAGGCCCAGAACTGCAGCAGAAGCAGAGAGGGCTCCCCAGTAGTCCCTCTCCAAAAAAAGTAATTAAAACTGACATATTACCTAATATGTCTCAATGTATTAAGAGTTCTTTAGATGGGAAAGTTAATAATACTGTATTACACACTTGAAAGCTGCTAAGAGGGGCACCTGGGTGGCTCAGTCGGTTAAGTGTCTGACTCTTGATTTCAGCTCAGGTCATGATCTGAGTCATGGGATGGAGGCCCATGTTGGGCTCCACAGTCATGGGGAAGCCTGCTTGAGATTCTCTCTCTCCCTCTCCCTCCCCTGACTCATGCACATGCGCATGTGTGCACTCTCTCTCTCTCAAATCTTCTAAAGAAAAAGAAAGCTGCTGAGAGTAAATCTTAAATGTTCTCACGACAAAAAAAGAAATGGTGATTATGTGACATGATGAAGGTGTTAGCTGATGCTATGATGGTAATCATTTTGCAATTTATAAGTATATCAACACAATACATTATATACTTTATACTTATATAATGGTATGCCAATTATATCTCAATAATGCTTAAACATTTTTTAAAAGAATTTTTGAAGACAAGAAAAAAGAGAGAGATCTAGATATGACAGAGTTTGGGGGTATTTTTATCCATAAAATAAAGGAGTAGATTAGCAGATCTCTAAATCTTTTCCAGCTCAAACAACGTATGATCTCTAACCTATGATCCCAAATTGTTTAAAGATGAAAGTCTATATTTTAGAGCCAAGGTCAATGATGTATGGTTCATGCACTTACCCAGGAAATGAGCCAAACAATAATAGTTAGAAAAACATTTTAGTAATGTCGAGATTTTAAAAGTTGGCTATTTAGCCAAATAAGCTGCTTCCTCCACTCAAACCACAATCCACTCCCCACCCTCTTCCAGGCACAGACTTCTAAACGTGGCTCCCCGAGAAGGAGCTGGAAATGGGTGACAAGAAATGCCCTTGCTAATATTGGCACCTTTCACAGACAGGCCACTGGTCTGCAAACTAAGAGAACTTAAGGATTAAGAACCCACTTCAGCTAAGACTCACATTAGCCAACTTATCCTTGCATTTGCTAATGACCAAAATTAAACCTAATAAATACCTTGAAGTGACTGAGAATAAATGGGCATTTCCTGTGAAATCTTCTTTTCAGCCTCCATACAATCCTAGGGATCATGCTGGTCATACATTTCTTGTTGAGGAGAAGTGAATTTTCAAACTACACGATGAATACAAAAGCATGAGACCAAGAAACTTTTCATTCTTTTTTCCTGGTTTCTAGCTTCATACCCCTCTAGCTGTTACCCTTAGTTGTATCTTCCCGTTGCCCCCCTCGCCAGATCCTACCTGCCACACTTCCTCCAACTCCCTATCATCTTTGTGAGTCTCTGATCTCAGATATCTTCTCTTTGTAGGATGATTTACACCCCTACCATTCCTTAAACCAAACCACTGGGGAAGCACGATCAAGAAGTCCTAGGACAAGGACAATGGCCAAGAAATCCACTGAAACCCACTCAGCTGTTTCAGAAAATCGGGACAAAAGCTGAGCGCCAATTCTGGGCCTCCCCTCTTACTTTATTCAGAATCATCTCCATAACATCACGTGAAACCTGAGGGATCAGGTAACCCAGGAGTAAAGCAGTCCAAAGGTAAATAATTGACCCCATGTGACTTGGCTCTGGGGAGATATTCATCTAAAGCTTTGCAAGATGTTGCATTCACATTAAAGCTGTATGTATTTTTTAAAGATTTTATTTATTTATTTATTTATTTATTTATTTATTTATTTGAGAGAAAGAGAGCATGAACAGCGTTGGGGGCAGAAGGAGAGGGAGAAGCAGGCTCCCCACTAAGCAGGGAGCACAACTCCAGGCTCCATCCCAGGACCCTGAGATCATGACCTGAGCTGAAGGCAGACGCTTAACTGACTGAGCCACCCAGATGCCCCTAAAGCTGTATATTTTTAAATCTGGCCAAACTGGGATTGTAAATGTTTGGGGAGACACCATCTACCCTGAGTGTTTATAGCAAATTAGGGGGCAGCTCAACAGCCGTAAAGTGTTCATGCAGACAGCAGAGGGTACAATTTATTACACTGGAAGAACCTGATTCTTCTAGATCAATATATCTCTGGACACAAAGCTTACATGAAGAAAAAGTTGAAGTCCATAACAGGGACTGCAAATTCACCTGCCTGCAAGGGTCAGGAAGTAACATCAATGACTGGCCACTGGCCAGCACAGGAGAAAGGGGAACCATAGGGAACTGGAGCAAGCAGGTCCCATCTGAGGGGCAGCAGCTAATTTGCTCGAACCAACTGCTATCATGCAACAGCATATGCATACTGTCACCCTATGTTTTGTTCTTGAACCATGAAATGTTCCAACTTTTAAAACACTGGAAAGGAGAAAGAAAAATCTGTAAACTTAAACCAACAGAATCTATCCCATTATAGGGAGCCACACAAATTTTTATCTTTGCCAGCCAAATGGCTCTTCAAGGAGAGAGCAGTATTGGGAAGGTTTAGATAGCCCTCTGGGAGACAGTTCCAAATTTCAAATACCTCAAACGTGACTTGTGGCATGCACTTCGCTCTCATCAACGTCAGCAGGAGTTAAGAATTTATCAGATCAATTATATCAAGATTTTCAAATGGAGGCCTTCTTTTTATCTCTCCTGGATCAAACATTTATTTCATAATCCTTGGAAATATGGATGTTAGCCTACACAAAAGATCCTGAATTTTTCTATTTAAGAAAATATTTGTATTAATAAGAGGCCAAAAGAGACTTTTTGTAAATTGACAAAAGATCCGTTTTCTGTGGCTGGCATTAAAACTTTCGACATCAAATTAAGTAAAAGGGTCGGGGGGTACTCTTGAAAGCTTGGCTGCGCGGGAAGGATTTAGGGATGTGAATGTGCCACTGAGCATCAGGACGTTATTGATGTTTGTCCTCAGCCAGTGTTTGGCAGACGCTGTTTCCACAGGATAGGATTGTCCAGTCCCTTCATTTAACTCGAATTTTAAAATTAAACTAGTACTTTTAGTGGGGCACATGGATTAGAGGAGATCATGAGAAAAAGAAATGGGTTGGCAAGAGATAAAATTCAAACACCAAGCAACATCTTAAATTGAATTGCCTTGAAATAACCTAACAACAAGGTTAGAAAAGTTTAAAACATTTTAAGGGTCAAAAGCTCAGAATCCTACAGCATCTCTAATTAGCCAAGTTTAGTTCATAGAAGGAAGCTAAGCTCTCAAGATTAAATCCAGCTGATGTTCCTGACCACTTTCCACTTAACCAGTCCACCTGACTGAGCCATGGGCTCCTTTCCTCTGCAAAACATCTGACTGATTTTACATAGGGCAATTACCACTAGTAGGTTATTTTCTAGAAGGTCCACACACTCATGTTATGTTCACTTTGAGTTCCCTACATTTTTCTCAAGTCAGTTTATGCCAGTTCTCTTGCTAGTGCAATTATATAATTTATAAATGTTACACAAACTGATGAAATAGGAGTGGGGAGAGTTTTGGGTTTCTATGAAAACCTAGTTGAATACTTTGGAAAGAGTTGACAAAGGCAAGAAATTATTGTAGGTAAGATATTTGCAAAAGAGTATGAACTATCTGTAAAAATCCAGATAGATTCTGGACCACCCCAGACCACCCCACCAACTCTAGCTCCTAGCTCTGCTTTTAGTAAGCAGGACACATGGGGATGCCCGGGTGGCTCAGTCAGTTAAGCATCTGCCTTCGGCTCAGGTCGTAATCCCGGGGTCCTGGGATCAAGTCCCACATCTCCCTCTTCTCCCTCTCCCCCCTGTTCGTGTTCACTCTCTCACTATGTATGTCTCTCAAGTAAATAAATAAAATCTTAAAAAAAAAAGCAGGGTGTAGTAGACAATGCATTGTGGATGGGCTGGATGCAAGGAAGATGACTGAGCTCTCAGTGTACTTACACTCAAAGGAGAGACCTTGACTCATCAAAATATTAGGGAACCACATGAATATATTTAAAATACGTGTATATTGTTTTCATGAGTCCCTTTTCTTTTTTTCTTTTCTTTTCTTTTCCTATTTGGGTATAGTCGACACACAATGTTACATTAGTTTCAGGTGTACAACATAGTGATTCACCATCTCTATATGTTATGCTGTGCTCACACAAGTGTAGCTACCATCTGTCACCATACGACGATGTTATAATACCACTGACTATATTCCCTATGCTGTATCTGTTATTCCCATGACTTATTCATTCCATACCTGAAACCTGTTTCTCCCACTCCCCTTCACCCGTTTTGCCCATCCTCTCCAGCAACCATCAGTTTGTTCTCTGTATTCACAGGTCTGATTCTGCTTGTTTTGTTGTTCATTCATTTGCCTTTTTAGATTTCACATATGACTGAAATTATATGGTATTTGTCTTTCTCAGCCTGACTCATTTCACTTAGCATTACACACGCTATGTCCATCCATGTTGTTTCAAATGTCATGATCTCATCCTTATTAAGGCTGTGTAATAATTTTGTGTGTGTGTGTGTGTGTGTGTGTGTGTGTGTGTGTACTGCATCCCCCTTATCCATGCAAATATCCATAGACACTGAAGTTGTTTCTATATCTTGGCTATTGTAAATAATGCTGAAATAAACAGAGGGTATATCATTTTGGATTAGTGTTTTTGTTTTCTTTGGGTAAACACCCAGTAGTGGCATTACTAGATCATATAGTATTTCTGTTTTTAATTTTTTGAGGAACCTCCGTACTACAGTGGCTACACCAATTTACATTCCCGCCAACAGTGTAGGAGGGGTCCTTTTCCTCCATATCCTTTCCAACATTTATGTCTTTTTGATTCTAGTTATTCTGACAGGTATAAGGTGATACCTCACTGCGGTTTTGATCTGCATTTCCCTGATAATTAGTGATGTTGACTAATCACTAATCATGAATCTCTTTTCAATTTACTGACACACTTACTGGTCAATGCCCATCACATCATTTAATAGGGCTTTTACTATGGTCATTCCAAGTAAACCCCTATGTTCAATATCAACAAGCTAACTCTTCTACGAAAATTTGTGATGTTTGTAGCCTTTCGGTTTAAAACCATTGTCAAGATAGAAACTTTCTCCTCAGCCTAACATCCTAGCATGACAATCAATTGCAAAGTTAGCATTTCAGTGGACCAAAATCAGGGTAATACCTATGGAAACTCCCCACTATTAAGGTGCTTTTTCCTCCTTGATCTCATAAAAATGTATATGTTTGTTTCATAATTAAGATAAGGTTATCAAGTCACTTCATATTATCTAAAATGAATTATGTTCTACAAGTCTGTGAAATATTCATAATTAGGCCACAATTTTGAGAAGTAATAATCATTAGTAATTTTATGTGCCAGACCCTACTAATGAACGTAGACACACCATCTACATTTATACAGTTATTTTTCACAACACTTTATACCTCAGAAACTTAAGTGCCCAGAGATAATAAATAAGTTGCCTGTAGTCACTGTCTAATGTCTAATGTGAAAGGCAATAGCCAGGATTTGGCCTCTGGTCTCTTGAGCTCCAGAGCTGGTACTCATCAAAACAATGCTATCAAGAGACCCCAGATTATGTCACTTTGTTGCTACTCAACTAAAGGCTCCCAGAGTCTTTAGAACACCTAGATTTAATCTTTTTAAAATGGCTCCATGTAATTTTTTAAGTCACGGTTATAACAATTAGTTATATAATTTAAAAGTACTAGATGCTCCTGCACAAAATTTCTTTGGAACAGAAAAGTATACATATGTATTACTAGTAAGAAAGTACTTCAGATAAAAGAAGAAAGTATTTCAAAGGAAAGATATAAAAAGAATAATTCAGGGATTTTTAACTCACTCATACAAATACCTACTCTGGGCTTATACTCAACACTGAGAATATAAAGGTGCGCAAGACAGTATGATTGTCCTCAAGTACAATCAAGTCCTTCACAAGTATGCCAAAACAAATATGATTGTCCTCAATCTTCCTGAGTGAGGAAGAGATAATTAAGGAGTTGTGACAAAATATCCTAGCAGTTCTAATAGAGATCAACCCTAAACACTGCAGAAGACAGAGGTGATGAAAACCCTCAACAAACTGGGTATAGGAGAAACATATCTCAATATAATAAAGGCTGTGTATGACAAGCCCACAACTAACATCATACACAACAGTGAAAGTTTGAAAGCTTTTCTTCTAAGATCAGGAACAAGACAAGGGTGCCCACTCTCATCACTCTTATTCAACAGAGTACTGGAAGTCCTTATGAAAACGATCAAGCAAGATAAAGAAATAAAAGGCATCCAGCACAAAGATAGACATATAGATCAATGGAACAGAATAGAGAGGCCAGAAATAAACCCACACTTAATGGTCACTTAATCTATGACAAAGAAGGAAAGAATATGCAATGGGGAAAAGACAGTCTTGTCAACAAATGGCGCTGGGAAAACTGTACAGCTACTGGCAAAAGAATGAAACTGGACCACTTTCTTACACTAAACACAAAAATAAAATCAAAATGGATTAAGGACCTAAAATGCCAGGCCTGAAACCATAAAACTCCTAGAAGAAAACACAGGCAGTAATTTCTTTGACATTGGCTGTAGAAACATTTTTCTAGATATGTCTCCTCAAGCAAGGGAGACAAAATCAAAAATAAACTTGGGGATGATACCAAAATAAAAAGCTTTCTGCACAACGAAGGAAGTCATCAACAAAATGACAAGGCAACCTACTGAATGGAAGAAGATATTTGCAAATGATATCTCCAATAAGGGATTAATATCCAAAATATATAAAGAACTTATACAACTTGGCAGCAATAATAATAATAATAATAATAATAATCTGTAAAAATGGACAGAAAACCTAAATAGACATTTTTTCCAAGGAAGCCATACAGATGGCCAACAAACACATAAAAAAGTACTCAACATCATTAATCAGCAGGGAAATACAAATCAAAACTATAAGATATCACATTACACCTGTCAGAATAACTAGAACCAAAAAACAAGAAACAACAAGTCTTGGTGAGGATGTGAAGGAAAGGGAACCATCATGCGCTGCTGGTAGGAATGCATTCTAGTACAACTGGTGTGGAAGACGATATGGAAGTTCTTCAAAAAATTAAAAATAGAGGGGCATCCAGTGGCTCAGTCCATTAAGTTCTGCCTTTGGCTCAGGTCATGATCCTGGAGTCCTGGGATCGAGTCCTGCATTAGAAAAATATATGCACCCCTATGTTTATTTCAGCATTATTTACAATAGCCAAGATATGGAAGTCCGAGCATCCACAGACTGATGAATCAATAAAGAGGTGAGATAGATAGATAGATAGATGATAGATAGATAGATAGATAGATAGATAAAACATATATAATGGAATATTATTCAGTCATAAAAAAGAATATCTTGCCATTTGCAACAACATGGATATATCAAGAGAGTATCGTGCTAAGTGAAATAAGTCAGACAGAGAAAGACAATACTATGTGATTTCACTCATGTGGAATTAAGAAACAAAGTAAATGAACAAACAAAAAATGTGACAAAGAGAAACCAGACTCTTAAATACGAAGAACGAGCTGGTGGTTGCCAAAGGAAAGGTAGGTGGGGGGATGGGTGAAAAGGTGAAGGGGATTAAGAGTACACTTATCATAATGAGCACTGAGTAATGTATAGAAGTGTCGAATCATGACATTGTATACCTGAAACTAGTATAACACTGTATGCTAATTATACTTCAATTTAAAAAAACAAATAAAATGCACCCAAGTTGGAAAGGAAGAAATAAAATCTCTTTATTTGCAGATGATATGATCTTATATATGAAAAATCCTAAGGACTCCACCAAAAACGAATCAATGAATTTAGTGAAGTTTCAGGATATAAAAATCAACATACTGAAATCAGTTGTGCTTCTATATACTAATAATGAAGTATCTGAAGAAGAAAACAATCCCATTGATCATAGCATCAAAAACATTAATTAGAAATAAATTTAAGGAGGTGAAGATCTGTACACTGAAAACTATAAACTTTGATGAAAAAATTGAAGATACAAACAAATAGAAATACATTTTGTGTTCATGGGCTGGAAGAATGAATACTGTTAAAATGTCCATACTACCCAAAGCAATCGATAGATTCAGTGCAATCCCTATCAAGATTGTCAATGACGTTTTTCTCAGAAATAGAGAAAGCAGTTCTAAAATTTGTATGGAACCACAGAAGAACCCAAATAGTCAAAGCAATCCTAAAAAAGAACAAAGATGGAAGCACTATACTTCCTGATATATTACAAATCTATAATAATAAAAACACCATTTGGTATTGGCATAAAAGTAGACACATAGACCAATGGAACACAATTGAGAGCCCAGAATAAAATCCCAGCATATATGATCAGTTAATATTCTACAAGGAAGCTAAGAATACCCAATAGAAAAAGGATAGTCTCTTCAACAAATTGTGCTGGGAAAACTGAATAATCACATGCAGAAGAATGAAATTGGATCCCTATTTTACACCACTCACAAAAATTAACTAGAAATAAACTTAAGACTTAAACATAAGACCTGAAGTTGTAAAGCTCCAAGAGAACATAGGAGAAAGCTCCTTGACCTTAGTCTTGGCAGTGATTTTTTGGATCTGACACCAAAAACACAAGCAACTAGGCAAAAATAAATAAGCAATACTACACAAAACTAAAAAGCTTCTGCACAGCATAAGAAACAATCAACAAAATGAAAAGGCAACCTACAGAATGAGAGAAAACATTTGCAAATCATGTATCTGATAAGGGGTTAATATCCAAAATATACAAAGAACTCAGTAACAAAAAAACAAGCAATCCAATTTAAAAATGGGCAGAGGAACAGAAGAGACAGTTTTTCAAAGCAGACATAAAAATAGCCAACAGGTACATGAAAAGATGCCCAACTAAGATGCCCTAATCCTCAGGGAAATGCAAATCAAAAGTACAATGAAATATCATCTCACACCTGTTAGAATGTCTATCATCAAAAAGACAAGAGATAACAAGTGTTGGCAAGGAAGGGGAGAAAGGGGAACTCTTGTACACTGTTGGTGGGGATGTAAATTGGTACAGCTATAGAAAAAGCATGGAGGTTTCTCAAAGAATTAAAAATAGAACTATCATATGACCCAGCAATCCCACTTCTGGATATATATCCAAAGAAAATGAAAACAAGATATTGAAGAGATATCTGCTCTCCATGTTTATTGCAGCATAATTCACAATAGCCAAGATATGAAAAAAAACCTAACTCTCCACCAAAGGTTAAAGGAGATATGGTATATATACATATACACAATGAAACATTATTTAGCCATTACAGAGGATAAAATCCTGCCATTTGCAACAATGTAGGTATATCTTGAGGGCATTATGCTAAGTGAAATGAGTCAGAGAAAGACAATTAATACTGTATGATATCACTTATATGTGGAATCTAAAAAAACCTAACTCATAGGTACAAAGAATGGTGGTTACCAGAGGACTGGGGATGTGGGGATGGGGAGAGGTTGGTCAGAGTACAAACTTCCAGTTATAAGATAAATACACCCTGGGGATCTAATGCACAGCATCGTGATTATAAATAAGAATCCTCTACTATATACCTGAAGGTTGTTAAGAGAGTAGATCTTCAATATCACCACAAAAATAGAAATGGTAATTATGTGATGTGACAGATGTGTTAGCTAACACTATGGTGATAATCATATCATAATATAGAAGTGTATCAAATCAACGTATTGTATACCTTAAACTTAGACAATATTATAACGAGATACACAATGTTTATTGAAGTATCAATTACAGGGGCACTTCGGTGGCTCAGTCAGTAAACCATCTGACTCTTAATCTCAGCCCAGGTCTTGATCTCAGGGTTATGAGTTCAAGTCTCATGTTGGGCTCCACGCCGGGCATGGAGCCTACTTAAAAAATATATATAATTATATATATATATATATATATGTATATATATATGTATGTGTATATCCATCTATCTATCTATATATATATCAATTATATACACACTTGCACTTGACTTCTGTTATCAATTATGGTGATATATATCGATGATATATATCAATTATATCTCAATAAAGCTGGAAAAAAAAGAGGTGACAAATTTGCAGGGAGTATGCCACAGAAAGGAGTCTTTTGTCACTGACACTCTGCAACTGCTGGCACGTGGTACTAATAAAAAGCAGATTTTTAGTCAGTTTTGTTTTGTGTTAGTCTACAACCAATGCATTGGTTTCTGCCTATACCCGGGTAAATGGTTCCTACCACCACCATCACCCTCCCCACCCTGGCATGCCATGCAAATTTGGGCTAGGTCTTGCTAAACAGAGAAGACAGGGAAGGTCATTACAGACAGAGACAGTCCTCTATTTGAGCAAGCATGGTGGTATGAAGAAACAGGCAGGGCAAGAAGTTTGATAGAGCTAAGCACAAGGTACGAAGAACAAGGCTGATACAAAGACAATCTAAAGTCAAGCCAGAAGCAGAGCTGACTGGCTCAGGACACTAGACTTTATCCTACAGGCAACGGGGAGACTGGGTAATCTGATGCTCTCTAGAGTCCTAAATTCAAATCCTGCCTCGGCCATTTAGCTACTACATGATCCCAACACATGAACCTATCATGTCAAGGGAATCACAAAATGCCTACTCCATACAGTTGTTGTAGGGACTGAAGGTGATGATGGGTGTTTAATGTCCTGTATGGTATGATGGGACAGTACAGAAGAGCCGACTGAAAGAGTTTAAACAGAAGAATAACACAATTATATCTGTGTTAGATTTATAAATCATATCTGTGAAAGATTTATAAATCTTTCTAAACTGTGAAGTCAGGGAGAGGAATAAGAAATTCTTGTACAACTATAGGTAAAGGAAGGAGAAGATAATGTATCCCAGGTAGCAGCTGTAGTATTCGAAGCAGGAAATAGGTTCTAGAGATATTTAGAGGAGGGGGAGGAAGTAAATATGAGGAAAGTCTTGCGTGGATCCATTCAGCATTTTATTAGCCCACCAACAACCAAAGCAATGATTCACATAATATATATATATAATGATTTCTTTCACTCTATACACTTATTTGCATCTACCTCTTAATAAAAAAAAATAATGCATTTTGATTAAAAGACCTCAGGATCAGGAGTCAAGTGCACCAAGTTCAGTTATGACTCAGCCCTAGCAGGCTCTATGACCTGCGTCTCAACTTCCTCTTTCAGAAACATGAAGAAAATATTCATTCTGCCTAGTCATAGGATTTTCGAAAAGAATGAAGACTATTATTACCAATAATATTTCTAGTTTCATAATAGGTATTGAAATAATAAGAATTCAATTCTCCATGGTTATATACAATGGTATTGTGGGAAAAAATCTCTATGCTATTTTTGTAACTTTCCTGTAAGTCTGAAATTATTTCAAAATACAAGTTAAAACAGTTATAAGGGTGTGAATGCACTTGCAACCCATGTGTGAATCTAAATGGCTGTTCGCAGAGATGCAATCTGCAAAGAACTGGGGACTATTCAAGCTCAGCTTCAGTGAGATCCCCAGCAGACTGAACAACTGCCCCAGGACACACCGACTCTTGGAAGCTCCCTTTTGGCAGTGTTCTGAAATCTGCTCTTGCCAAACCTTTCTTTTCATGTAAGAATGACAGTAAACAGCCAAATCAAACAGGAAATCTTGGGCTTGTTTTAAAGAAGCCTTTGGAAAACCGCCTTGAGTAGCCATTCGTCATTGCCACCAAGCCCCAGAGATGCAGGGAAAGGCTCCTGGGGTGTCACACCTCAGCCCATCTCCAAGAGCCTTATTCTTTCACAAAAGATCAGAAGGTCCATGTGCAACTCTTCCTGGAACCCAAATCTCCAGCACAAGAAGAATAGATGAGCATTTCTTTTTTTGAAATAAAAATTATGCTAGACACTATTAGCAGCTTCCCTTTCCCCTCCAATGGAAGAGTTTTTTTTTTTTTTAAAGGTTTTCATTAGTAGGAGACATTAACAGGAAAACGTTTGCGTGTGTGTCCTGCATGCTGGGGACATTGTAATGAGCACAGAAAACTTTATAAAAACAGCCACTGCGTTGCCTACTCTCCTAACCAAAGAACCACCTTATGGATGAGGAAGCAGCAGTTGAGGAAAATGAGGTGTCTTGCTAAGGGTCTCTCCTCTTAAACTTAGAAGAATCTATGTAACTTCAGAACACCCATTCCTATCTAACAATATGCAGCAAATAGTCATGGGTGGATCTGGGTAGAACTTTAAACAAGAAATAAACATGCATGAACAGCTACCATCAAAACAGGCTTTCATTGCCGTGAAACTACTCTGGGGAGCATAACCTAAAATCACCCCCCCATCCAACCTTAAGAAAAATAAAGCTCCCTCTCAGCAGAGCCCCTCCAAGCACACATAATCACTGGATTACAATTCTCCTCACATACACACGTGCAAAGAAAGATCTTTCGAATGGAGCAAATAATCCATTAAATACTCAATTAAAGCCATTTCCAGAATGTACAAGAATGCGATTTAGGTCACACACATGATGTCAGAACTACGGGTTGAATCTCATCAATCAATGAAGCAGAAGAAAATAAGATTGAAACCAGTTGTTTGGCTTCATGTAGCTAAAACAACTGCGCGATTAACGAAATTTTTCTCTTTCTAACTGGTTGTCATGGTATTGTACAGATAGAATCTTAGACTGAGCCTGCAGACAACAACAAATTTGTGACATTCTTCCTTGACCCTTATATTGCAATTATATTACGGCTGTCATTCTCAGATGACACAGAATCACAATACAGTCTCTTAAAAATCTCAGCAGTTTGGGGATGGGAAAGCCAAGGAGTGGGTGGAAGGCCATATTTTTAATCATTTTAAAAGACGGTTTTATTATTTTCAAATATTGTACACATTCAAAACTCTGATATACATGAGTACTAAAAATAAATTCAATTAAGACAATGAAAAAATGGTAAAAGTCTGCAATGCATAGTAATATATCAAAACTATACAGTTATTTCAGTGTACAAATATCAACTGCTTTGCACTGGGATAAAGGCACTTTCACTCAATGAGAACTGCAATAATGCTGATAGTCATTAATATTTATTGGACATTCATAACAAACTAGAAGTTTTACACGTCTTTTCTCATTAAACCTGCCCATGCCCATTTAAGATAGGGTCTAAGATGATCCCAATTTTACAAGGGAAGAAACTGAGTTCAAGGAGAAGTGCCTTGCACATGGCTAGCAAGGGATGGGGCCCCTATATCCATGAGGCTCCAAGGCCTGAAGCCTTAACTCCATCCCACACAGCCTCTGAATGCACACACTCTAAACTGACAGATGTCCAAAGCTGATTCCTTCAGTTACATTTCTTATCCATCTTTAGCCCCTACTTTCAATCTCACTGAGACCAGAGGGCTCCTTTCACTGCAGCATTATTTACAGTAGCCAAAATAGAGAAGCAACCCAAGTGTCCATCGAGAGATGAACAGATAAAGATGTGGAATATATATGCAATGGAATATTACCCAGCCATCAAAAAAGAATGAAATCTTGTCACTTTTGACAACATGGATGGACCTAGAGAGTATCATGCTAAGTGAAATAAGTCAGAGAAAGAAAAATGCCATATGACTTCACTTGTATGTGGAATCTAAAAAAAAGCAATACAGATGAGCAAACAAAACAAGACAAACAGACACATCGATACAGAAAACAAGCTGTTGGGTTACCAGAAAGGGGAGGGGTTGAGGGCAGGGGAAATCAGTGAAGGGCATTAAGAAATATAAGCTTCCAGTTATAAAATAAATAAGTCATGGAGAAGTAATGTACAACATAGGGAATACAGCCAATAATATTGTAATAAGTTTGTATAGTTACAGGTGGTAGCCAGACTTATCGTGGGGATCACTTCATAATGTCTAAAACATCAAATCACTGGGACTTATACCTGAAACTAAAAGAATAGCGTATGTCAATCATACATCGATGAAAAAAAAATCAATGAATAAGGAGCAGTTAACAATTTTGAAATGTAAAAACAACGCCTGGAATCTAAAGCAACTAACAGAAACGTCCAACTCAAAATAAAGACATTTTTATTTCAGCAGTAAAATACAGGATTTTAATCTACTTCCACCATTTTTAAGAAATCTGTTTCTTCCTGATTTGTGGAGCTATTAAAATGAAGGCTCTAAAACAAAGAATAATGATCCTTCCCTGAACCAAGGACATTAGCACTCCTTGGATCCACATTCAATCTGACCTTTTCTATAACATATTTTGGTTAGTGCTTTGGAGATGTGCACAGCAGTTATCGAAGTCTCTCTCCGGTCTCACTCCCCAGATGCCGCACAGGGAAGATGGCAGCGACGCCATGTTCGCCAGTACTCTAGAGATGCAGATACTAAAAGAGAATTAAATCAGCAAACACTGCCGCACAGGGATTCTGTATTTACCTGCCCCTAGAGGTTCAAAAGTGGAAGACTGACAAAGGATGCACCATACCTCAGTTGGCAGAAGCAACAACTCATTATCTTAGAACACAATTCCTAATGTTCATGACTTAAAAATAAAAGGAAAGGGCAATAATTTTTCATCTATAATGGGTTTGATAGATCACAGCTCTGATTTCCCCTCCCCACTGGATTATTAAGGAGAAAGTCAATATGAATATGCAACAGAGTTGTGTCCTGCTTTCTTTTTTTGGCAAACTGGTCTTGGCTCCTAATTCCCAGCAGAATCAATTAACAATGCATAATTTTAATAGAATGCTTGAAAGTACAGAACTGGCACTGTAAAAATTAATTGTCTTGAGCTGATTTCCTGTAGACACCATTAATCAATATTACGCCATCCCACAAGCAGCTGCTAGCCTTCTTCCCAGTGATTCGAGAGAGGAAGGAATGTGAATAAGGTGGCCACAAGCTCTGCAGGTGTGTGGGTGACATTTGAATATTTAACATCTTGGAACGTAAAATCCTGGAAAGAAAATGAATAGTTTTGTTTCTTAAGCTAAAGCTGAAGTTCTTAAGAAGATTTTAGAGTGGTTTAGATTAAATGATTTAATTAAACAAGATATGAATGAAGATTTCTTGTTAAAATGGTACCTAAAATTCGATCGCTTGTTTGAAGCCCAAACTCTGGAAATTACACCCATTTATGTCAAGGACTATTGCATATAATCATTTGCTGTGTCCAGAAAGAAAATGATCACAGAGAGTGTTTTTAAATCTCTGGATCTACATGAATATTTGAAAAGAGCATTCACTTTAGAATAACAGGAGTCCAGGCCTGGCTCTGCCACCTCTTATAACGTTGAGTGGAATGATGCGGAAACTAACATTCCCCCTTCTGGAATCAAAGTTGGAATCATTTATAATGGGAGGAAGTGGGTAAAGGATCTCTGAAGGTCTAGGTCTAAAGTTCCTTGATTTAAAAGCAAAAAGGCTGAGGCACCTGGGTGGCTCAGTCGGTGAAGCATCTGCCTTTGGTTCAAGTCATGATCCCAGGGTCCTGGGATCGAGCCCTGCATCATCTGGCTCCCCACTCAGAGAGGAGTCTGCTTCTCCTTCTCCTTCTACTCCTCCCCCACTTGTGCTCGCGGGCACGTGCTCACTGTCCCAAATAAATAAATAAAATCTTTAAAAGTAAATAAATAAATAAAAATAAAAGCAAAAGGTTTGGAGCAATTCACACAAAGATGGAAACACACATATTTTTCAACAAATGTTGACTCTCCGGGCATGCTCAGTTCTCTAGGCTGGTGTCCACGGCTGCCTGCAGCCATGAGCACGTGGGACTATGGAGCGCCTGAGATGCACTGTAAGTGTCCCAACACACATCAGATTAGAAAGACTTAGTATGAAAAAAAAGTGCAAAATACATCAATAATTTTATACTGATTATGTATGGATACAATAATATAGGGGATATACTAGGTTAAATAAAATACATTATTAAAATTAATTTTACATATCTCCATTTCCTCTTTCTAATGTGGCTACAAGAAAACCTGAGGGTGCTTACGTGGCTTGCACTCTGTTAGTGGACAGCACTGGTCTAGGTCCTGGCAGCTTAGCAGTAAGCTCAACAGACAAGTTCCCAGGAGTAAGGAACTTGCACTCTAATGGAGGCATGAGATAATAAACAAGTATAATAAATTTTAGGTAACAGTACTGTAAAGTTAATAAAACAGAAAATTGTGCCTAAATATTTTTCTTTAGATAGGGTGGTCAGGAAAGATCTTTAAACCAAGGGGACACTTAATCTGAGAACTAAATGGTAAGACATGGGAACTTACCACAGATTTGTGAGAAGAATGATCCATAAAGGGCCCCAAAATCCTGAAGTGAAGCAGACTTGGGATGTGTGCTTTTACTAGACACTGAAATACTTGCATTTATTTTTTTTTAAAGCTGTATTTATTTATTTGAGAGGGAGAGCGCGAGAGCAAGGGGCAGGAGCAGGAGGAAAGGGGGAGAGAACCTCAAGCAGACTCCCTGCTGAGCTCGGAGGCTGACGCAGGGCTCGATCTCACAACCCTGAGATGATGACCTGAGCCAAAACCGAGAGTCAGATGCTTAACCGACTGAGCCACTCACGTGCCCCTGAAATATTATCCAGGCTCCGTAATGGATTTATCTGGTACCAAGCATTGTTTCCGGAACTATCGCAAACATCATGCCATTTCATCTTCTCGATGACTCTCTATAAAACTGCAACACAGCGTCCATGGCACAGACAAGACACTAAAGCTCAGAGAGTATGAGGGCCCGGCCCAAGGACTTCCAACGTGAAAGACAGCATGGGGACTGAAGCTCCCATTTCATGCCTCAAATCCAGGGCTCTTTCTCTACGGTGTCCTCTGTCATCGTTCCCCAAAGTACACAGCACAGGCAAAAGAGATTTCCCAGCAGATAGAAGTGTGACGTCTCTGCCACTCTGCTTGAGCTGGTCCTTATTACTCCGTGGCTCACAGGAGGAGGAGTGAGTTTGGAGAAATGCAATCACCACCATCAAGTGTTTGACAAACATCAAGTTTGCCCGCAAGCAGCACAGTTACGAAACAACATTGTTCGCATTTACAAAGGAAGGAAGAAACAGACGCTTAATCCCTTTCCCCTTCTCCTCTCTTCCTCTTCATGACCGAGCATTCATTTTATTCTTTACATTTGTTAGTTGCTTACCAAGCATTTTGTTTGTGGTTGACCTCAGAGAGACAGCGGAATAGTGCAGATCCAGAAGTCAGACGGACCTGGTTTGAGCCTGGCCACTTAGAGGCTGTACGATCTTGAACTATGCAACCTCAACACTCTCTAAATCTCAGTTTCTTCATTTGAAAAAATGGCATTAAAGTACCTGCTGATAGGGTTGCAAAGGTTAAATGTGAGAATGTGGAGCAAATACCCATCCCAGGAGCTAAGGGCAGCCCCTCACAGCATGAGATACCCTTGCAGGTGTGACCTCACTTTAAAAGGGGCTACATTGCCCTCTTGTCCTGGAAAGCTGAGGCATGGGCAGTTTAAGCCTACTAAAGTCCTTGGGCACCCAGGGGTTAAACGAAGACGACCCTATATCCTTTATTCTGCGATATAACTGATACGTTTCTATAAACTAGAATCTTCTCACCCTGAGTCCCAAACAAATCTATTCCCCATCCAGCATCACTGGGGCAATGGCAAAATTAGAAAGCACTCGTTAGTCACTGAACCCTTTTCCTGTGACTAAAGAATAACTCCATTTAGGAACTGACACATCCCCAAGTATATAGAATCATGAACTAAAGCAGCTTCTGAAAGATTTATTTGAGATTCTGATGGGAATGCCCTAATACTTTCAAAGAGCAGTAGCTTCAAGCCTTTGTACTGCAGCTCTTTTTCCAAAAAGAGCACACAGCTTGAAGGTCTCCAGTGACGTCCCCTTCAGGCTATGACGCAAACAGCTAAGCCAGGCTCCTGGGAAAGCGCTCCCTGCTTTGCAAGGATCTTGACCCGAGCAGTTGGAGCAGAGGTTTTTGAACCGTGAAGTTATTGGGAGCAATGGGGGACAGCAAAGGGCACAGAGACACAATCTCAAACAATTTTATACCTATATACTGATGAAACACAAACAGTATTCCCTACTTGGTACTGATTCTGTTTCCGGGAATTTGTCTTACTGCGATGATAACCAACAAAATCCAAATGGGTTCGGGGTGAGAGACAGGATGTTTTCTCTCTTGTCTAACTCTGTGAGTTGTCCCAGTGAGCAGATTTTTCTGTTAGGGAAGTGTCTAAACTTGTTCAGTCCCAAAGACACCCACTCCATCCAAAATGTCTGACATAACCTTCTGTCCATCTACCAAACCACTTTTCTTATTTCAATTCTAAATCACAGTCTGTCAATTACCCACATACAGCTTTCCATAATTCCAAACTTTTCTGCAAGCACTAAATTGGGTATGGGGTTTGGGAGGGATTAAGAGGTACTTTATTTATTTGCAGTGAAATGGGGTGGGGAAATCCTTCAATATGAGGAACAATCATAGGAGAAGCTGTGGAAAGGGACCCTACCTTTCTACCACTCCACGCCTTTGTCTCATCATTATCGGGGTTGAACTGTGTAGACTACAATTGTGTAGACTGAGCTTCAAGAAAGCCTTGGTGTCTCCTTCCCTGATTACTGCTCTACCTCCTTTTATAGATGCCTCAGAATGGAAGTAAGAGGGCATTTGTCCCGATTCCTTCTTCCTGGAGCTCTGAAAACTCTCTTGTAGAAAACTCTTAAGCATTACTCTAGCTCCTATACACAGATCGAGAAACCCATACTTAGAAAGTATACCAAAGACCTGGTACCAATATGACCAGTACGTCCTTAGTATAAGTTTTTCTCGTGAAGTGACAGAGATCTCTGGGAGTGTTTTGGAAGACCCATTTGCTTCTCAGCAGAGATCTGTTTCACACTAAGGAACATATGCAAACCCAGTTCACTCAAAATTTGACCTTTTACTCTAGGTAGAGCATCAAACCTGAACCTGAAGTTTTTAGCTTGCAGTACCAATGGACATGGGCCTCCCATTTCTTTCTGAAGGCAGTTGTTCTTCTAGTTTTTATGTCTACCTTCTTTGTTTCCCGTTCCTTCTTATACCTCGATATGATTGGGTCTCTAAGCTGAGAGGTAAGATTGAGAGGTCATTTACCCAAAATATCCTATCAGAGTTATGCCCAGAAATGTGGAGATCTGGGACACACAGGAAGTGTACACCATTAACCCTGACAGTCTGGCTGCCAGCCAGTGATGGGTTTCCCACCATCCTCCAACTTTATATCCAGGTAAAATACCTTCAAATGATTTTCGGGAAAGCCAAACGGGGGCAGAAGGCAGTGAAGAGGGGATAGAATATAATTTAGAACCAGAAAGAATCACCTAGTCCAACCTTATCATTTTACAAGGAAGGAAATGAGGCATAGATTGATCATGATTTGTCCAATGAACTGTTTATAAGGCCAGAGCTTAGGACCATACCCCACATCTCATGACTTACAGGCTAATGTTCTTTTCCACTATCCAATTTACCAACCCCAGGAATAGCTCTGACTCTTATCCTAAGACTATCCTCCAGCTGTCCATAAGAAAAATTTGGAAGACTTCAGCATTGTGAACTGAAAGGACCTTTGAAGTCAGACCTGGGGTAAAGTCCATCTGTGGGTAACTTCCTGGGAAATTAAAAGCAACCTCTCTGAGCCCCTGTTTTCTTATTGGTCAAGTGGGGATAATACCTGCTTTTGGTCCTTTCTGAATTGTGAAAAATCAAAGGATACAGGGAATGTGAAATTGTTGTGAAAAGTGTTAAGTGTAATGATTCTCCAATTCCATGGCCCTAACAGAGCACTGGATGCCTGAGAAGAACAGATATAACACCTGTAAAAAGTCCCCAGATCCTAACAGACCTGGAACTAAAGCAAAACCTCTTCCCAGCAGCCCTGGAATGGGAGAAAAACCAGGAAGGGAAAGGAAGAGGGGAAAAAATCCTATAATATAGTGTTATACATGACCAACTGTCCTGGTTGTCATGATTTTAGCACTCAAAGTTCCATGTCCTGGGAAGCCCTCAATCTCAGGCAAACTGGGATAGTTGGTCATGCTAAAATACAGTACTTTAAAAAAAAAAAAAAAAACTTAGAATGTGAATCACATTTTATTCTATTAAAGGAAATCTAAAATGTTTCAGTTAAAATTTTTTCAGTAGCCAGCTGTGAACTTTACATTACCCCTCTTCATGAGGTCAGAAGAGGTAACCTTCTGCCTCTGATGGCCAATGGTTTATTATATAGAACATTGTACACAGCCAAAAAACAACAGCAAGACAAAATGGGTGAGTAAAGAGGCAAGATAAGAAGATTAGAAGACAACAAAAAAATACATAATTTTATAACTCTTCTGCTCTATCCAGCTAACTGGAGTCTTGCATCCTCCCTGTTTGTGTGGAAGTTAAGAAGCTTATCAAAAAGATGGTTCAAGATGGCAACGTAGTAAGATCCTGAATTCACCTCCTCCCAGGGATACAAAAAAATCTACAGCTACATATAAAACAACTCCCTATAAAAACGACCTGAAAACTAGCTGAACAGCTCCTCCACAACAAAGGGCAAAAGCCCAAATCAAAAGGTAGGACAGGCAGAGATGCAAACTCACCAAAAACCTTACCCCAGCATAGCAACCCACAATCAGGAGGAATCTCACAAATACAAACCTTCTCCCAGAGGAGTGAGGGGTTTGTGCCCCTCAATAGCTACCCAAACCCTTGGGACCTGCACCACAGAGATGACCCCACAAAACGTCTGGCTTTGAAAACCAACTGGGCTTATATGCCATAGTGCTGTAGCAAACAGACATTCCTCTCTTACAAGGCCCATGCACAGACTCATTCACCCTAGGACCCATCATAAAATCAGCAGTTTGAAAAGCATCTAGACCATATGTAAAGGAGATTCATTTGCTAAGCTTAAAGCATCTGCCAGGGGGGAAGAATCTGTTGGGATTCTCTCTGGAGACGGAGGTGCTGGCAGGTACCACTTTGAAATTCTCTACCTTGCTAGTGCTAGCACTGGCCGCTACCATTTTTGACTCTCCCTTGAACCTGTTAGTGCTGGTGCACATACCCACCCACACCCACCCCCCCCATGCCACTCCCACAAGTCCACCAAAGCCCCCAGCAAGTGCCCCACCCTTGCACTGCTCCTGCAGGACTGCCAAAATCAGAGGGCATGCACAGCCCACAGGGATACCCTTGAGCTCCTGGTTCTGATGGCTGGCGGGGACTACATTTCTGGGTCCCATGGGTCTGAAACAATCAGAGAGATAGTTCTTGGCAGAATACCACCCCCAGGGCACTACACAGACAGCAGACTAAAACACACCCTTAGTGAAAAAAACCTAGTTACTTATCCTAGAGCTTCAGCCTGGTGGCAGACTTCAGCTTAACATGCATCTAGAGGTTATGGAAGTGCTCTCAGGGAACATAGGCTAGAAGAAAATATTTTTGTGCTCTCCCTAGGCCTCACTAGAGCTCACTGTTACTGCCCAGAAAGGAGCTCATACACTCATCAGGAATCATGATTTTTGCAAATGTCACCAAGGGGACACCCTCCAGATCATGTGGCCTGGAGATCCAGCAGGGTTTACAATTGTGGTCCTGCAGGACTACATAGATTTACATACCTTACAAGCTGCTGCCTGAGAGACTAACTTCCAATCATCCTGAAAGTAGACACTGACTGAAACACCCTCAAAAACTGGGACCTATCAAGAATAAATCAGGCACCTTAGAAAAATCACAAAGGTTCAAGAGACAACCACGAGCTATAGCAAGGTTCAACAATAAGGTTCATCTCCTACATGAGACCACTCCTTCAAGACTGGGAGAGATAGGTATTTCACAGAATACATAGAAACAAACACAGAAAATCAAGGAAGAAAGGAAGAAAGAGAAGACTATGTTCCAAATAAAATAACTAGAGAAAACCTGAAGGAAAAAACCTTAAATGAAATAGAGATAAGTAATTTACCTGATAAAGAGTTCAAAGTAATGGTGGTAAAGATGCTCACCAAACTTGGGAGAAGAATGGATGATCACAGTGAGAACTTCAACAAAGAAAGAAAATATAAGAAAGTACCAAATGGAAGTCACAGAACTGAAGAATACAACAACTGAACTGAAAAAATACAGTAAAGGGGTTCAATAGCAGACTAAATGAAGCAGAAGGAAGAATCAGTGATCTGGAAGACAGGACAGTGGAACTCACCCAAACAGAACAGTAGAAAAGAAAGAAAGAATGTTTTACAAAAAAGTACTACAAAAAAGTAAAAATAGCTTAAGACAATATCAAGTGGAATAACATCTACATCACAGGGGTCCCAGAAGGAGAAAGGAATGAGAAGGAGGCTCAAAATTATTTGAGGAAACAATGGCTGAAATTTTTGCTAACTTGGGGAAGGAAATAGACATCCAAATCCAAGAAGCCCAGAAAGTGCCAAACAAGATGAACCCAAACAGACCCATACCAAGACACATTATAATTAAAATATCAAAAGTTAAAGAGACAATATTAAAGGCAGCAAGAGAAAAACAACTTGTTACATATAAGGGAACCCCCATAAAACTGTCAGCAGATTTCTCATCAGAACTTTGTAGAGCAGAAGGGAGTGGCAAAATATATCCAAAGCACTGAAATGAGAAAACTTCTAACTAAGAATACTCTTCCAGGCAAGATTAACATTCACAATTGAAGGAGAGATAAAGAGTTTTCCATGCAAGTAAAAACTGAAGGAGTTAATCATCATGAAACCAGTCCTACAACAAATGTTACAGGGACTTCTCTAAACTGAAAAAAAGGGGCATCAATTAGTTACAATAAAAATATATGAAAGTAAAAATCTCACTGAAAAAGGTAAACATATACTAAAGGTAGTGAATTAATCACTTACAAAGCTACTATGAAGGTTAAAAGAAAAAAAGCAGTAAAAGTAATTAAAATTACAATAATGGGTTACAGGATACACAAAATAAAAAGATGTAAAATGTGACATCAAAAACATAAAATGAAAAAAATTAAAACAAAAACATAAACTGGAGGAGGTAGTAAAAATGTAGAATTTTAGAATGTTCCAAAACTTAAATGGCTATCAACTTAAAATAGATTGTAATGTGCAAGGATGATAAATATGAGCTTCATAAATGTGAACAAAAAGCAAAACTTACAGTAAATGCACAAAAGAAAATGAGAAAGAAGTCTAAACATAACACTAAAAAGTCATGAAACCACAGAGGAAAAACATAAGAGAAGAAGAAAGGAACAGAGAAGAACTATAAAACAGATATTAAAAAATTAACAAAATGGCAAAAAGTATATACCTATCAATAATTACTTTAAGTGTAAATGGACTAAATTCTCCAATCAAATGGATAAAAAAATGAATGAAGGAAAAAACAAGACCCATCTATATGCTGCACACAAGAGATTCACTTTAGATATAAGGACACATAGACTGA
Source organism: Ursus maritimus (assembly GCF_017311325.1). Classification (NCBI taxonomy): domain Eukaryota; kingdom Metazoa; phylum Chordata; class Mammalia; order Carnivora; family Ursidae; genus Ursus; species Ursus maritimus. The sequence goes on from NW_024426885.1 coordinate 62,717,188, forward strand.
AATTGAAGGGATGGAAAAAGATGTCCCATGCAAATGGAAACCTGAAGATGCTGGGCTATCTATACTTATATCAGATAAAATTAGCTTTAAAACAAATACCGTAATAAAAGGCAAAGATGGACATTATATAATGATAAAGTGGCCAATCCAAAAGAAGACATAACATGGATAACATTGTGTACATACATAACATTGTGTATTTTATTATAGGCTCACCTAAATATATAAAGCAAATATTAACAGACCTAAAGGAAGGAATTGACAGCAATACAATAATGGTAGAGGGCTTTAACACCTCACTTACATCAATGAATAGATGATCATCCAGACAGAAAATCAGTAAGAAAATATCAGCCTTAAATAACACATTAGACCAGATGGACTTAATAGATAATGTACAGAACATTCCATCTGAAAGCATGAGGACACATTGTTCTCAAGTGCACAGGGAACATTCTCCAGGATGGATCATATGTTAGGAAACAAAACAAGTCTCAAAATAAATTTTAAAAGATTGAAATCATACCATGCATCTTTTCCAAACACAATGATATGAAACTACAAATCGATTATAAGAAGAAAATTGGAAAAAGCACAAATACACAGATTAAACACTGTGCTACAGAACGACCAATGGGTCAACAAAGAAATCAAAGGAGAAATCAAAAAAATAGCTTGAGACAAATTAAAATGGAAATACAACATACCAAAATCTTTGGAATACACCAAAAGCAGTTCTCAGAGAGAAGTTTATGGTAATACAGGCCTACCTGAAGAAACAGGAAAAATCTCAAATAAAAAATCTAACTTTATATCTAAAGAAACTAGAAAAAGAGGTACAAATGAAGCACAAAGTTAGTAGAAGGAAGAAAATTATAAAGATTAAGGTGAAAAATAAATGAAATAGATGCTAAAAAAACAACAGAAAAAAATTAGTGAAACCAAGAGCTGGTTCTTTGAAAACAAAATTCAAACTTTAGCCAAACTCACTAATTAAAAAAGAGAGAGGTCTCAAACAAAATCAGAAATGAAAGAAAAGTTACAACAGACATCAAAGAAATACAAAGGACTGTAAAAGTCCACTATGAACAATTGCATGCCAACAAAGTGCATAACCTAGAAGAAATAAATAAATTCTAGAAACACAATCTTCTAAGACCAACTCACTAAGAAACAGAAAATCTAAGTAGTAGAACAATTACTAGTAAGAGACTGAATCAATAATCAAAAACCTTCCAACAAACAAAACTCCAAGACCAAACAACTTCAGTGGTGAATTCTACCAAACATTCAAGGTTTAATATCTATCCTTCTCAAACTCTTCCAAAAACTGAACAAGAGGGAACACTTCCAAACTAATTGTATGAGGCCAGCAAACCTCAATACCAAAACCAAATAAGAACACCACATGCACACACAAAAATTTTAGGCCAATATCCCTGATGAACATGGACGCAAAAACCCTCAACAAAATATTAGCAAACCAAATTCAACAATACATTAAAAGGATCATAAACCATGATCAAGAGAGATTTATTTCAGGGATGCAAGGACAATTCAACATCTGCAAATCAATCAACATCATAACCCATATTAACAAAATGAAGAATAAAACTCCTACAAACCTCTCCAAAGATGTAGAAAAAGCATTTAACAAAACTCAACATCTACTTATGATAAAAAAAAATCTCCACAAAGTGGGTATAAATGGAATAACCTCAATATAATAACAGCCATATATGCAAGGCCCACTGCTAACAGTGAAAAGCTGAAAGCATTTCTTTTAAGATGGAACAAAAGAAGTATAAAAAGAAGTATACCCACTCTTGCTCCTATTATTCAAGATAATATTGGAAGTCCTAGCCTTAATAATTAGGCAGGAAAAAGAAAGAAAAGACATCCAAATCAAAAAGGAAGAAGTAATACTCTCCCTATTTGTGGGCAACATGATTTTATTTTATTTTTTTAAGATTTTATTCATGTATTTGAGAGAGAGAGAGAGAGAGAGAAAGAGCAAGCATAAGTGGGGGGAGGGGCAGAGAGACAAGCAGACTTCCCACTGAGCAGGAAGGCTGGCTGGATCCCAGGACCCTGAGATCATGACCTGAGCTAAAGTCAGATGTTTAACCACTGAGCCACCCAGGCACCCTGGCAACGTGATTTTAAATACAGAAAACTCTAAAGCCTTGACCAAAAAACTGTTAGAACAAACAAATAAATTCAGTAAAGTTACAAGGTACAAAATCAATGTACACATGAACTATCAGGAAGAGATGGTAAAAAAAAAATCCTATTTATAATTCCATCAAAAGGAATAAAATACCTAGGGAAAAAATGTAACCAAGGAAGCAAAAGACCTGTATGCTGAAAACTGTAAGACATTTATGAAAGAAACTGGAGAAGACAAAAATAAATGGAAAGACATTCCATGCTCATGGATTGGAAGAATTAATATTATTAAAATATCCATATTACTGGGGCATCTGGGTGGCTCAGTTGTTAAGTGTCTGCCTTCAGCTCAGGGCGTGATCCCAGAGTCCTGAGATCGAGCCCCACATTGGGCTCCCTGCTCCACTGAGAGCCTGCTTCTTCCTCTCCCACTCCCCCTGCTTGTGTTCCCTCTCTCGCTGGCTGTCTCTCTCTCTCTCTCTCTCTCTCTCTGTCAAATAAATAAATAAAATCTTTAAAAAAATAAAAAATAAAATAAAATACCCATATTACCCTAAGCTACCTACAGATTCAATGCAAGCCTTATCAAAACTCCAATGGCATGTTTTACAGAAAAAGAACAAATACACCTAAAATTTATATGAAACCACAAAAGATCTCGAATAGCCAAAGCAATCTTCAGAAAAAAGAACAAAAGCTGAAGGGATCATGCCCCTGATTTCAAAATATATTACAAAGCTATACTAATCACAACAGTATGGTATTAGCATAAAAACAGACACGCAGATCAATGAAACAAAGGCCAGAAATAAACCCACACTTATGTAGTCAATTAATTTATGACAAAGGCACTAAGAATATACAAATGGGTAAAGGATGGTCTCTTCAATAAATGGTGCTGGAAAAATTGACAGCTACACGCAAAGGGATGAAACTGGACCACTATCTTCCACCATATATAAAAATTTACTCCAAACGGACTAAAGACTTGAATGTAAGACCTGAAACCATAAAACTTAGGTGATAACCTACTTAATGTCAGTCTTGGTATGATTTTTTTGAACCTGATTCCAAAGGCAAGGACAACAAAAGCAAAAACAGGCAAATGGGACTACAGAACATAAAAGCTTCTGCCCAGTGAAGAAATGCATCCAAAAAATGAAAAGACTACCTACCTAATGGGTGAAGATATTTGCAAATCATATATATCATATATTTAAAATATATAAAGAACTCATACAACTTAGTAACAGCAAAAACAAACAAACAAACAAAAAACAGTATGATTAAAAAATGGGCAGAGGATCTGAACAGACATTTTTCCAAAGAAGACATCCAGATGGCCAACAGACACACGAAAAGATGATCAATGTACATGAAAGGAAATGCAATCAAAACCACAATGAGATCTCACCTCACACCAGTTAGGGCAGCTATTATCAAAAATACAAGAAATGAGTGTTGGCAAGGATGTGGAGAAAAGAGAACACTTATGCACTGTTGGTGGGAATGAAATCTGATGCCACCAGTATAGAAAACAATATGTGGGTTCCTCAAAAGATTAAGTAGAACTAGCACATTTTCCAGCAAATCCACTTCTAGAGACTTATCCAAAGAAAACAAAAACACTAACTTGAAAAGATATATGCATCCCCATGTTCACTGCAGCATTATTTGTAATAGCCAAGATATAGAAATAACTTAAGTGTCCATTGATGGATGAATGAATAAAGAAAATGTGTGTTGGGGAGGGGGTGTAATGGAATACTACTCAGCCATTAAAAAAAGAACAAAATCTTGCCATTTGTGACATGAATGGAACTTGAGGATATTATGCTAAATGAAATAAGTCATACAGAAAAAGACAAACACTGTATGATTTCTCTTATATGTGGAACTAAACATCAAAACAAACAAGATAAAACTCATAGGCACAGGGAACAGATTGGTGGTTTCCAGACGGGAGAGATTTTGAAGGGTGGATGAAATAGCTGAAGGAGATCGAGGTACCATCTTCCAGTTATAAGATACATAAGTCAGGGGAATTTAATGTGCAACGTGTTGGCTATAGTAAATAGCAGTATATCGCGTATTTGAAGGCTGCTAAGAATAGATCTTGAAAGTTCTCATCCTAAGAAAAAAAGATTTATAACTCTGTATGGTGACGGATGGTAACAAGAGTTACTGTGGTGGTCATTTTGCAATGTATAGAAATACAGAATCATTATGTTGTACACCCAAAACTAATATAATGTTATATGTCAAGTATGCTTTGATTTTAAAAAAGAAATTTTAAAAGAAAAGTTTTAAAGAAAGAAGCTTGTCAGAGCATAGTATCCAATATGTTAGTTTATCTTACATTTTGCTCCCATTTTTCTAAAAATTACAGAGAAATGCAGTCACTGGTTCCTGACTGTATGGAATATCTCTAATATTTATATCTATTGCTTAAAAGTACACTTTTAACATGCAACACAGTAAAAGGCATCGTTTCAACTCTATTTATTCCAATTGGCTTTTCCGGTCAAGGCCCTTTAGGGTGTGCATTCCCTTGGCCAAGACTGGAAAGAATGGCATATTTAATATTCCAAACTATTCATCCCTCATCCTGAATTCAGATCAGTCTGCCTGAATATACAACCATGCTGAAACCTATTCCAAAAAGGTAATTTGGAGGTGGGACAAATAACTTCTTTAGGACTGTGTGCAGAAAGGTCCCGAGATAAAGGAAAGGCTTTGGAAAACTTCTGGTGTGCAACCACATTCAGACCTTTCACCAAAATATTTATTCCAGTTCTCCCATCTCTCTAGAGCAGATTTTTGAGCATATGGCTTCAGGACATTTTCTCTATCTTCTCTTTCTCCCTCACCATCTTGTATTCCAGTTTTGTAAGCAGAGACATACATGAAAACGATATGTGGTTTTTTCCCTTCAAAATATGGGGAAAATAAAATACACTAACAAGTGGCACTCTTAAAGGACTTACATAAAAACCTTGCAATGAATTCTATTGACATACGACGTACAGCAAGCCCCTGAGATTTCTTCCAGCATTATTCTTTCCACGATCCTTTTAGATCACATATAATTATGCCCACATGGAGCTAAAAATAGTTTTAAATTCTGATGAGGTATAAAAGCAAGATAAAATGACAGGCATGGTACACTTAGTAAAATAATCAATAGTACCTCATACAACTGTACTTTCAAATCTCCTTGAGAAGAATGATCTATATATACCAGAGTGGATTATTGGGTAGCGGAGGATAAAAGAGGGACCTATTTATCCATGATGAATTCAAAAGATGATAAAAAGACATCGTCTTTAAAAATACATCCAGTAACCTGCACACTGCACATCCCATCATCAGACATACCTTTATGATGTGCCTTGAAAAAAAAGTGTTATGTTTTATTTTTTAAAATATCTTAGCTATGGCTTATTTCTCCGTGTGAAATCCCCATGTGCCTTCTGGGCCTGTGTAGATAGGCAGCCTCATATTAACAGTACTTACGGGAGTACTTCCTATGTATGAAGTCCTGAACATTTTACAAAGGTGAACTTAATCATCTTAATTGCTATTAAGAATAGTAGATATAGGGGCGCCTGGGTGGCACAGCGGTTAAGCGTCTGCCTTCGGCTCAGGGCGTGATCCTGGCGTTATGGGATCGAGCCCCACATCAGGCTCTTCAGCTATGAGCCTGCTTCTTCCTCTCCCGCTCCCCCTGCTTGTGTTCCCTCTCTCGCTGGCTGTCTCTATCTCTGTCAAATAAATAAATAAAATCTTTAAAAAAAAAAAAAAAAAAAGAATAGTAGATATAATTCTTATGCTTATTATACAGATGAGGAAACTGAGCACAGAGAGGATAACGGACTTCCCCAAAGTCACAGAGTTAGGAGGTACTGGAACCAGATTCACACCCAAACAGTTCGGCCATGGTATTCACCATGGCCTCTTAGGCCACACCATTTGCTACCCATACTACAGACACCTGCTGCTTTCCAGTCCCTCAGAGGTTCTTGCCACCGCAGTGCCTTTGCACATGTTCCCTTTGCCCGAAGAATTCTTCTCTGCTGGTACATTTCCTCATTACCCTCTGAGCCTAAATGCTGTATGTGTAGAAACTCTTCCCTGCACCCCCTCTACAGTTAAGTGTCTCTTCTCCATCATTCTCTCTTTCTGTTCCTTGTTTATATCTTTCTAGCATTTATCACAATTTGTCATTATTTTCTTTCTTGTTTCCGTCAGATGGCCCCACTGGAACATTCTCTCCTGGAAAGCATTACCTATCTTGATCCTCATAGTTTCCCCAGAACTAAGCACCCGTAACTGCCTTGTAGGCAAAATCAATAAATATTTGCTGAATAAATGAATATTTAAAAACTCTCTACATAGTCTGAACTAATCACCTAACTTGAACTCTGGGGCTAATGTGAAGCTATGTCCAGGTATAGGTTTAGGAAAAGAGGTTCTGGGTCAGGATTATTTAGAGATCCTCTCTCATAGTCCATGAATATGGGTCCAATCTCAAGACATTTTGGCCGTCTGCTCCCTGCAAATGGCGAGGTCATGTTACAGCACAGGTCTCTGCATCAGGTGCCAAAGGCTACCTGGACACACACCAGGCAACTGGTAAGTGCAAATCTAGAAGTAAAGACTTGGCTGGGGGGGAGCCAATCTGTGGCCCCCGTCCTCTTGTGCTGCTGACAGATGGATGCAAAGTTTTTGCCTTCAAGTCTAACTTTTATATAAAGCCTATCTAAAAGTGGGGTGCTATAAAGGCTTAGGTCCCCAATTATTTCTGTCAACCTCAAAATGAAGGGAAAACTAGAAAGTCTCACTTCTCAAAGTATTATTACATAAGTATCTATCTGAACTTCCAAATTGAATAGCCTCTAGTCCAGAGTTATGTGGGGCAGAAATTACCACTACCAATTACCAGTGTTACAGGCCTTGCCTGAGATCAGAGGTCCACTCCCTGGTCTTCATTCCCTGAAAAAGAGAAGTTTTTAACTGCAGGATCTGTTTGCTCTCACAACATGCTGCTAAGCCATGCCATCCCTTTGCCTGGGCAGAAGTCAGTCTAACCACAAAAGAGCATCAATTAACCAGGGACTATATCAGTCATGGTCATGGCAGGAAAGAGATGGAACATTCAAAGTGGGTAATTGGAAGAGAATTTAGTAAAGGAACTGTTTATAAAATTAAGGTCAGAGCCTAAGGAAACTGAAATAGAAAAAAAAAAGTATAGTGCAGTACTCTAGGACTAGCAATAGTGAGTGCTATTAGCACCCCTAGACATAAAAGGTAAGAGCAGCCAGCAGTTCCCAGATCAGATTCCGGAACAACTAGCATGGAAGTAGGTATATGGCGTATGCCAGCTGACCAGGAGTTGTGGCCTTCGGAGGGATGCAGACAGCCTACAGCAGCTATGCAAGGAGGAAGCAGGGGAATACACACCCCCACCTACTCCTCCTCATACCAACCACTGACCCAACCCAACTGGGACCCAAAGTTTCTGAGAAGTCATGTGACCAAACAATGTGACCACAAAAATATGTCCCCCTGCCAGTAACACCTTATAGCATTGCACAGAAGTGGGTCTTCGTGGTACAGACTTTGAAAAATGCTGGAAAAGATGACTTCTGTTGTCACTTCCAGCTCCAGCATCCTGCAACTCTGACCGTAATGAGTGGGAAGGCATAGGACATAGGCGTCTAAAAGCCAAGTAATGGTGCTGTCACCTTGTGTTAACCAAAGTTACCTGTAGTGTTACAGCAAGACCCATGATTCAATGTGAAGTCCTTGGCCACTGGATTAACAACCTGGGGGGAGGGGGGGCCTTTTTGGATAAAATAGCTGAAATTCATCCAAATTTCTTTTTTAAATGAGGCTGGAGTTTACTGAGAATTCACAAGAACCTATTAATTGCCTTCCCAGAATCATGATTGTGACAAGGGGCTCATACCAGATGTTCCTAAATATAATGAGACTAATTTGTAAATGTTCCCATAATGCACTCACTCTGAAGGAGCTCGCTGTCAGGGGAAAGTTTCTTCTGACCTCAGTTAATGACCTCCTTACATTGTGAAGCATGAAGATTGATAGATCTTGTAATTTTATCCCTGTTAATTTAACTGCAGATGCTATTCTTGGGCAACTTGGTGATCACAAGATTTGAAATATTGATAAGAGTCTATAGGACAGCAGTAAAGAAATAGCGGTTTTTAACAGACTGTGAAGGAATTTACAGCTTGTTAAAGAAAACTGGCTGAAGCTCAAAAATGCATGGGAAACTGACAGAGTGGCAAGCATTTAAGATAGAGTCAAGGAAGTAAACCATAAAATTTATATTTATGAAGCCAGCAATGCCAAATGAGCAACAGAAACCAATGTGGCTGAGTGCGGAAAAGAACACATATACACACCAGCAGAGAAGCAAGGAATATTAGAAAAATTAAAATACACACATATACTATACAATACTTCACCACCTCACATTTGCAACGAAGAACTGCAGGGAGCACTCCTGACGGGGAGGCAGCTCTGTCTGGGATGGGGATGGACTGCCCAGCACCCAGGCCATCCCAGCACCTGGGAAGGGTACTTACTGGTGAGCCCTGTAAGCCTCCTGGGCCCCGCTCCCCTCATTCCGCCACCACGCTGGCTCCGGGGACATCTGTGTATCAGAACTCCCAGTTGTCATGTTAGGAAATTCAACTGCACAGCCCACAGGCTATGAAAGATAACAGCCTTTGTGAGAAGAAGGCCTCAGAGTATAAGGAATGCTCTTCGTGCCGAATACATTTCTTTCAAGCTTTGCCATGGGATGTTGTTGTTTTGTTCAAGCCGTAACCTGCCCCTAATATACAGGGGAATTATAACACCCAGGCAAGGGGGAAAAATGGTTGACAATTATCAAATTCCTTGCCATTCTACTGAGATATCAAGTATTATCTCTATTTCAGAAATGAAGAAACCAAAACAAAGAGGTTTCAGCAATGTGACCAGCCAGCTGAACTGTGAGCAGTCACCGCTGCGGCCAAGAAGGGGAAAGCCTGCACATCCTCATTATTTCTGAAGCCTTTACCCCTAGAACCAAGAAGGGGAATGAAGGAAGGAGAAATGGTACCCCGAGCTCTTCTCCCATCTCCCTTTACTCATTGCGGTTGACTATCCCAGGAAGAAAAGACCAGGAAAGGAAAATCTAAGAGGAATTATAAAGTAAGTGTGGAGGAAAGGGGGAAGAGACAGTTGGCATAAAAGTAAAGTGGCCAATGTGGCAGTTACAGAGCCCCAGATCTGTGCTGTGGAGCTCTCTGGGAAAGTGGTTCAGACCTGCTCCAAAGCGAAGAGATAGAATGACCTCTCCTGAGGTCGCCGTTATAACAAAGGCAATGGGCCGGATTCTAATCCCAGTTCCGCTCTCTCAAGGTCTGTGTGACCGTGAGCACATTGCCAAATCATCTCCTGGATCTGAGGTTGTTTGCCAAAGAACCAAGTCCCCTCCCGCTTCTACCTCTGACCCCTCAGGCTCCACGCATCACTGAAATAGATTTAAAGCAAATGGCTAAGCAGAATTGAGCTCTTAGCGTCTCCCTCCACGCAGTTGACAAACCGGCTGCCTATGGTTTCTGTTAGTCAGAAGTTAGCCTCGGCAGCAGAAGCCCCCTGAATATCGACCAGTATTCCTCATTTTGCTAACTTCTCTGAGATAACTGAGTTCCTGTCTGTCATGACAGGGGCCACAAGTTGCCTGAAAGGGGCCCAGGGTGAAAGTGCTCACACTTCCTAAAAAATCGGGACAGGATGCTATAACATCGAAGAATTCTCAGAAATCCAAAAATCCTCCACCGCTATAATGGAGCCCAAGCTTCTACTCCATGTACCAGAACTCACAATAAATACAGTTCATATGCTATTTTTGTCAATCTGTTTTCTTAAAGTTCTGACGGTCTTGGATTCAATATTAAAGGTTTCCTTTGTTCCCTTGGAAAAGACATTGCCTGACAAGCACAGAGAAAAGTATAGTGACATGTTTTTATAGAACATATCACCAAAGACTTATTACAAAGCTTGAAGCATTAGGTTTTTGAATATATATTTTAAATAAATAGAAAAGTAATGATGGGCTCCCAACAATTGTAAAATTAGAGGTTCCAACATTATTCTAACAGATGGCATCCTGCTTTGTGTTATCGTGTTCGAGTTAGCAACAGTCTTCATTATACAGAGATATTCTTCATTGTGTGATCCTCATAATAGGGATTAAGGAAAGGATATAAATGCAGTAATTTAGCAGATCTTATTGTTGGAAAGTGCTCATTTACTTCTAACTTGCAGCATGACTCTGTTGCTTAAAAAATGTTTTCCTGCTGTTTTTTAGCAGCAGGGAGAACACAACACATTGTTGTTAAGGTTGTTGATTCTAACTAGCTTTCATTAGGTATAAAAACCCATAAAGAATCAATAAATACTTTGTGTTTTTCTAAAGAGCATTCAAGGGTGGGTACTGTTAATGTGCTCATTGTGTCCAAACAGTATTAGCCCAAGAGAAATAATGAGGAAAAACATGAATAGAAAGTGGAAAATACTCTGTTAGTAACGCTTTCCATGCAATAAAGCATTCCAAGTCAATAACTTGCTTACTACTTACAGGCCAGCACAATATTAAAAGAATTCCCTTACATAACTGGCCATCTATGTTTAATGGGATTTTCTGCACAAATATTACACAGTCCCTGAAGGAGCTATTAGCTGTTCATGGCAACTGTCCATCTTGACCCTATTCCTCTAAGCTAGCCTTACCCACCCCACACCACAAGGATAGTAACCAATTAAAAAAAAAAAAATGCCATGGCTTCTTCAGCTCTATCTCAGCGTTGCCTGTTGACCCTGCCAGGCTGATTACAACACAATGAACATGTTAGGTGCTCAATAAATGCTCTGTGTGTAGGAATAAATCCTCTCTAATAACTGTAGCCTATTTTCTCAAAAATGCTTGCTTCTGGGAAAGTTGGATTCATAAGAATACTATTTGTAGACAGTGGACTGAGACAATAAACTCATTTTTATTATTCTAATCATTTTTAAGATCATAGATCCTTTTGAGAAAATAATGAAAATAATGAACTATCTCCCCAGAAAAGTTTACACATACACACACACACACACACACACACACACACAGATACAGACATACACACACACACACACACACACTCGATTTTACATATAATTTTATGTGGTTCCATAAACCTCTTATCACATAACAGATTCTAGGTTAAGGATCCCTGGCCTTCCAAGGCGGCAAAATGATCATGGAAATATTGGTGAGCAATGTTGAGCAAAGGATGACAAAATTCTTTGCAATGTTACATAATTCACCTTTTAAGGACATCCATTATATGGATCTTACAGGGTTTGTAGGCTTTTTGCTTCTCAAAAGGATTTTCCAATCTACCAAAGACAGTAAATGTCCTGAAGCCAGGCGGTCTGTATCCTTGAATACACAGTCCCTGCCACAAAGTTGGCCTTCGGTAAGTGTTTGGTAGATGTCTTGGATGAATATATGGTTCTCTTGCCATTTCTATAAATAGCTATGCTTCATTTAAGTGTTTGTATTTAGGTCATTAAATGCTTGCACGAAGTGCAAAAAGCCTCTCTCAATTGAAGATTACTCAGAAAAGAAGATAAAGCATATCTCAAATTGTAATGTGAGTCAATGGGAAAAGTGATTTACTTTACAAAAATGAAATTTACACAAAACTAGTGCATAAATCAAGATCTCCTCTTTCTCATGAATAATTTGAGTCACCTAGTATAATTTATAGCCTTTGTCATGAAACCAATTTAAAACCCTATTCCAATTTTAGCATGTCTTCTGTTGAAGCTAGCACAAATCCTGATGTGGGAAACTTGTCTGAATTGCATAATTTTTTTTCTGGTGTAAGGGATGTGAGCTCTTCAAACATCAGGCATTTTGTTTTGTTTTGCTTTTTAGCTCTTTGCTGAGACAGATTTTGAAATTTGCTACATCATTGCCATGAACAATTCTCTTTATGCGATGGTTATATGTAGCTAGCGGTTCCAAATAAAGAAGCTAATAAGATATTGAGGAGAGCGACTTTGCTCTTCTTCTGGAAATATTAGAAAATTCCAACATCCTGATTTTGGGGGAAATACTCATGAGAAAGGATTTTTCTTACTCCAAGCAGGAAAACCTTATTATGGCACAATCCCCTTTATCAATAAGCCTCTCAGCTTTGAGGTACCAAACTGATTATCCAGGAATTTAGCTTCTTCTATGTATTAATTTGTTTGCTAGGACTGCTATAACACAACACCACGGATTGGGTGGCTCGAACAACAGAAATTTATTTCCTCCCACTTCTGGAGGCTCCAAGCCCAAGACCAAGGTGTCAGTAGATTTAGTTTCTCCTGAGGCCCCTCTGTGGCTCACAGATGGCTGTCCTCTTACAGTCTCTTCATATGGTTGTCCCTCTGCACAACACCCTAGTGTTTCTTCCATTTTTTATGAGGACATCAGTCCTATTGGATGGGGGGGGAGGCGCCCTAAACAGCCTCATTTTAACTCAATCACCTCTTTTAAAGACTATATCCCCAAATACCATTACATTCTGAGGAACTGGGAGATAAGGCTTCAACAAATAATTTTAGGAGAGAAGCACAATTCAGCCCCTAACACTCTGAAATCCAGGAATCTGACCACTTGCCTTCTCATAGCCCTGTCTTCACAGACCACCTCTGACTAAACCTATTGCCCCAGGATAAGTGGAGAATTCAATGACTTCTTTCTGATCCCAGGATCCATGGTGTCTCTGATGCTATTAAATAGTTACTTCCACTTACTTTTCCACCACTGCCAAAGTGGGCCACAAAAGAGAGTTCTATGTAGGATTCTAAGTGACTTGCTTATTCTACTGGTCTGTGTGATATGTGCGTGTGTGTTCTTCTTGATATAGAAAACAGACCCCCAGGGGCGCCTGGGTGGCACAGCGGTTGAGCGTCTGCCTGCGGCTCAGGGCGTGATCCCAGCGTTGTGAGATCAAGCCCCACATCAGGCTCCTCTGCTATGAGCCTTCTTCTTCCTCTCCCACTCCCTCTGCTTGTGTTCCCTCTCTCACTGGCTGTCTCTATCTCTGTCAAATAAATAAATAAAATCTTAAAAAAGAAAAGAAAAGAAAAGAAAAAAGACCCCCAGTTCCTTGTTTAAATTTAAGCATCAATAAATCAGTCACAATTTCTCTGACATTGGCCATAGCAAAATTTTTCTAGATATGTCCTCTTGGGCAAGAGAAACAAAAGCAAAAATAAACTCTTGGGACTTCATCAAAATAAAAAGTTTCTGCACAGCAAAGGAAATAATCAACAAAACAAAAAGACAATCTACTGAATGGGAGAAGATATTTGCAAATGATATATCTGATTGGGGTTAATATCCAAAATATATAAAGAACTTCCACAACTCAACACCAAAAAATAATAATAATCCAATTAAAAACGGGCAGAAGACATGAACAGATATTTCTCCAAAGAAGACATAAAGATGGCCAATGGACACATGAAAAGATACTCAATATTACTCATCATCAGGGAAATGCAAATCAAAACCACAATGAGATATCACCTCACACCTGTCAGCATGGCTAAAGTCAAAAACACAAGAAACAACAAATGTTGGTGAGGATGTGGAGAAAAAGGAACGCTCGTGCGCTGTTAGTAGGAATGCAAACTAGTGCAGCCACTCTGGAGAACAGTACAGAGGTTCCTCAAAAAATTAAAAATAAAACTACCTTATGATCCAATACTCACATCACTGGGTTTTTACCCAAAGAATACAAAAACATTAATTTGAAAGGATATATGCACTTTTATGTTTATTGCAGTATTATTTACAATAGCCAAATTATGGAAGCAACCTAAGTCTCCATTGATAGATGAGTGGATAAAGAAGATGTGGTATATCTATAGATATACAATAGAATATTACTCAGCCATAAAAAAGAATGAGAGCTTGCCATTTGCAACAACATGGATAGACCTAGAAGGCATAATGCTAAGTAAAATAAGTCAGTCAGAAAAAGACAAATACCATATGATTCCACTCATATGTGGAATTTAAGAAATAAAACAAATGAACAAAGAAAAATGAGACAACAAAAAAAAACCAGACTCAACAATAGAGAACAAACTGGTAGTTACCACAGTGGAGGTGGGTGGAAGGATGAGTTAAATAGGTGACGGGGATTAAGGATCATGAAGAGCACTGAGTAATGTATAGATTTGTTGAATCACTATATTGTATACCTGAAACTAATATAACACTGTACGTTCACACTGGAATTTTTTTAAAATAATAATAAAATAAATCAATCACAATAATTCCACTTACATTTCTACAGAATTCTACATTAAGAAGAGAACTGTGAAAGAAAATCCAACAAAAGCAACTGAAAAGGAACAGCCAAACAGAGGGGAAGAGAACTGTGAGAAAAACAATGTTAAAGGAAGAAGGGAAAAGGAGATTCAAATGTTGCACAGGCACCTTGAAGGATGTTCATCAATGAAAAGACAGAGTTTGGAAATTAAGAAATCATTGATAATCCTAAGAATAGTTTCAGTGGAGCAGACTGGAATGTGGGAAGCCAAAACAGTTGGTTCAGAATTTAATAAGTAGTAGTTAATCAGAATAGTGAACATCGAACAATATTTTCAAGATACAGAGAAAAGTAAGATAGTAAGTAGCTTGAAGGGTGGCCAGTGGAACGTGAAGTACCAAGAAATGAGTGTAAAAATGGGTGAATGTGGTCATAGGTTCAGGATGGGAAGGAAATGTGAAGAAATTGAGAATTAGATTAAGAGAGAATATAACAAATGAAGAAAAAGAATATCCAAGGGAGAATAAAGCACAGTCCAGGAAACACTGGGACATTGTGTGGGAGACTTAGTAAAGAAGAAAGCCCACATTCCTCCTTCCTAGGGCACATCAAAGAGAGAACAATTGTCAGCATGGCGACACCTTTCCTGGGGTTGATAATACCAGGCAATTTTAACGGTTCCCATTCAATGATTATTTGATATGACACATGACATGTTTCAGATGGCAGCTAGGAAAAGGAGGCCTTTTGGGAACTGGACTCATCTTCAAAACATCATCTTGCTGAAAAACTAATTAAGCAAAGAGTGAATTCACCAAATTTATCAGTTTGTTTACAACTTCTTTCTCTTAACTATAAATTTACAGCAATTAGTACCGGATGAGATTTTACAGATTTTTGAAGATTTGGGGAAAGTTTTGGTTGACTGATTTTCATTTTGTTCTTTATGCCACCATTTTAAGGAACACTTAATCTGTCAAAAGCAAAGTGTCATGGAGTGCTTTCATCTAATTATGAACATATATAATATTCAGAAAAGTTTATTTAAATACTAGTAATCAAAATGTCAGTGTTTCCTATAGGGTTTTAGATTATACTGATTCTAATATACCTTACTCATCCCTTACTTTGCCCACTGTCTGTCCTATTTGAGAGCCTTTTGCCAAAATACCAAGTAGGAGAGCCCACTTACATTGTTATTATAACAATTACTAACCAAAATTTAATATGTGATATAGTTGCTCTTACTGATTCATAGTTACTTTTCATCCTAAAGAAAGTACAGTATCCCCAAGATGCAAAGGATCAATGAGCCTGTCAGCTATTGAATAAAACTCATCACAAAGATTTGCCCCTTGTATTTGTGCATCCAATTCCATCACTAACATTCCTGCAGTGGCCTTCAAAAGCTAGAATTTTTTAAAGTATATGTCCATCACTTAGTGCATAGCTGTGTTAATTTGGGCTCTTTATGACTGCTGGAAGAGGCGAGTTCGGAATTTGCCCCAAGAGTACTGGGAACCAAGGATAGCATCAGCTACAACATCACTGGCGTACCTGTGATTCCAAGACCAGGATGTGTGATCAGCTCCACAGAAAGCTGGGACATGAGCTCACCGCAGCCCACGAAAAACCTGAGCAGGAGTGACCACCTGGGGGCACTTTTAACTAATGTATTATTTGATCTCTCCATCACAATGTTGTATTTCCATTTAATGTAGCTCTAATCTGAAGTCCTAATCACTCGGTCCTTTATAATAATCCTATCTAAACAGGCTCACTTTCTTCACATCTTTGAAGAGTTCCAACCTTTCCTTTTTCTGCAACTGCAACAAGTCTATGCTTTTGGATGCTTTTACAGAGAAGCAAAAACATTCACTTCCTAAATGAGCGCCAAGACAAACTTTATTTGGGCCTAAAATATACTTCTCATTAATGAGAGAATAACAAATTGGATTATATACACATATTTATAGAGTCCTTAGGGGATGGAAGAGGCTACCTCTTGACCCATCCATTTCCATGATGGGCCTCATAAGGAATCTGGTGCATGGCCCCAGATCGGAATGCTGGGCCACCACACTCATGAAGTCAGCCAGCAAGCATGCAGATAGGATGGTTCTCCACTGTGGTTAAAAACTGGAATAAAGCTTCCCAAGTTTAATTTCTGGTCACTAATATGTTCGTATAACTTATTACTTAATAGCTGACATGTTATTTCATCTCTTTCTGCCTTTGTTTTATCTTTCCTGAAATTGGTAAGAAATAAATGAGTTTGTGTGTGTATTCTATACATGTATGTGCATACACACACACAAACACATACACACACACATATGGCACATTTGGCACATAGTAAACACCCATGTTAGTGGTTTTGTCCACCCTGGAAAAGTCTCTAGATCACAGCTTAAGGTCACACACTTTACTGTGGAAGTTCTTCCCTTCTTGCTTTTCACAAGGCAAACCAAAAAGTTGAACTTAAATTAAATGCTATTACTTCTCTGACATATAATTTATTCATCCATTTGAGAACTATTTATTGAGGGCATACCACATGTCATGCTTTGTACTGAATGATAATCAAATATAGTGAAAAATAAGCGCGGTCTCTGTCTACCCTCAAAGGGTTTACAGTCTAGCAGGGAGAACCTCAAACTATCAATAAAGCACAGTGAGAATGCACATGGTGGATAAAAGGAAGGAAAAGAGTGGATGTAAAACAGACATAAAATTCAAAGCTTCCATCAGGTCAAACCTGTGCTTACGGTCGGTGGCACCCAAAATAGCCGCTGGGCAAGAACAGAAGGACTTTATTCTTTTCTGCCCTAACAGATCCCCTCACAGAAATTAATCATGTCCAGAGTCAGTCCCCTTTAGTACACTTGCGTCTGTATATGTCAAGCTCTAGCAAGATCCATGTATCTCATGGGAGAGTCAGCTATTAAGCAGTGAAATCCTTCCCTAAAACAAAGGTACAAATAGAGAAAGAAGTGGGGAATATGTCGTGAAAGAGGGGAGCAGAAAATGAGGAGAGATCAGAAAACACTCCTCCCACCCTATGCTCAGTCTTCTCTGCCCTGAAGCCACACTTCCACGCTGTTTCTACACCCTCACAGGCAGCTAGGAAGGCTGAAATGTGCACTTCGAAGAGTCTTGGGCTCCTCCACATCCCTGACCCCTCTTCAGTGTGGGCTTCACAGAACTCACGTGTCAGGGGAAGCACGGGTACCTTGGACACGGTTGTGACGGACCCAAAGGAAACACAGATTTGCACTGCAGTACTGCTGACCAACTGTCCTGCTTTGTCTGGGACTGAAGGGGGTCCCAGGATAGGAGACTTCCAAAGCTGAAACTGGGACGTTCCCAAGCTAACCAGGACGGGTGGCCATCCTAACAGCGGAGAAGTCCTACAAAGGCAGGTATGCTTTCTGCTCTGGAGCCCCTAGGAATGCAGGATGCTGGTTAAATATGCGGGTGCTCTGGGTTCAGACAACGTGTGCTCAAAGCCAGATCCCACTTACAAGCTGTGGAACCTCAGGCATTTTACCCTTCCTCTCTGAGTCTCAATTTCCTCAACTTCCACATAGTGACACACTTGATAAGTCGCTGTAAGGATTAAATTTTTAGAAAATGGATGCAAAGCTTTCTACACACATTGCCTGGCACACTGTCACCATTGGCCACTAATTTTACTACTTTGTAGATCCTCAACAAATATTTGTTAAGTGACCATATAATTGCATATGCTTTTGACAATTCTATCATGTTTCTAACAGTTACAAATGTTTTTTTCCTTTGGAAGTTGGGTAGTATGGAGTAATGAATATGACACCCCCCACAGCCCACCAGATCCATCTCAGACCACTCCACACCACAGCTCTCCTTACACCTTTCCACAATTCTTCTGGATCCAGTCATATTCCTTCAGAGTCTCTACATCCCACCAAGGCATGTCTTAAGCAGAAGGACACTTTGTTGTCCTAGCAATAGACAGAATCACATTCTCTCCATCCCTTCCTTACCCTCAACCCACCTCCTCAGGAGCACCGGTCTACCTTGTAATCATTATTACTGTTAACATGGGAAATATGTGGTTGATTCAGCCAGGATCCAAGGAGTGAACAGAAAGGAAAGAAGACAGGGCAGGACCACTCGCACTCTTTCAAGGATGTGGGGAAATGTACAGCCAGGAGCCAAGTCACATCTAATGTGTCAGGAGAGACAGGTTGAGTTTCCTCAGGAAGCAAGTTGGCCTTGAACCAAACCAAAAAGATCAATATGGCAAGGGGATCGCTGTATAAATGAAGCAACCAACGTGTATTATATAAATAGTAAGTCTAACAAGGAAGCACTTTAGCTTCCAAAGTAAAAGATTTCTGGATTCCTAGGAAGATGTAGGAAGTATAGAAGGAAAGATTAAGAAAAGTACAGAAAATACATTAAAATACTACCCATGATTTTTCAGAGTTCTTCTCAGAGCATGTTAGAACTACACCATAATTCTATAACTACACTCAAATTCTGATACCACTCTTTAGAATCTTGTCCTCCCACATTCACACATATATACACATCCCATGAACGTCACTGGTGTTGTGATCCATGCAATTTGTGTCTCATCTAACAGGAGTGATGCCAGTGGACAAGCATGACTGGTAGACAGAACACGGGACTAGCAGACCAGAAATCTTAATTTCAGCTCAATCCATTTGTGACTATGGCAAATCATTCACTTCTTTGTTCTTGAGCTGCTCCGACTCTAAAAGGATCACAGCCATCTCTGTCCATTTCTCCTGCATAGGGAACTCATAACAAGGAATAAGATCAAAGACATGGAGACACTCTTCAGAAGAGGGGAACATATGCATACCTTATATTATTAATAATAAAAATTGGATTCAATAAGTCTGCTTAGAAACCTTTGTCAAAAGGCCAGGTAAGGGTAATTCCTCTGTAATAATGCCAGCAAGGCTTTGGAAATGTGAAGATATCTTTAAGCAACAGGAGGTGCCTGCATAATCACTCTCTACTAAATATTTTCAAGAGCCTTATTCAAGTTAACTTTAACTTTATTTAAATAATCAGTTGGAGCTTTAAAACAGGTATCAATTTTAAAACTCCCTTTCTACAGCAGAGATTACAGAAGCTTATTCTTCCTTTATAAAGCATTCAGTGCACATTGAGAGAAACAAGTAGTTTCTGATTATAAAGCATATTGAAAAATACAACCATCATCAGATAGTGTATGTTGGATAAATAACACTCAATCCTATGAGTCAGCCAATGACTGTGGATACAAATATATTTTTTGAGTCATGCTGGCTATGAATCAGTGGGAACACCAATGAACAGAATGAAAGATTTCACCCCAAACTGACTGTTGACGTGTGTCACAGACTATCGCCCATTCACTCTCCATACAATTAGTCACACTGCTAACTTTGATAAGGCGTTTGGTTTCCTATACCTTTTCTGGGTTCTTGTGTACTGAACAGCGTTCTGTGGGGAGAGCAGAGCAGCATCTGCTTTCAATTCTGCTTGTGATTGGAAACTTGGCTGACATGAAAGTCACACCTGGAAGAACAGGTGGGGCTGTACTCTAAGCCTTTTACGAGGATATCAGTTCGGATGTATCGAGTAAACATCGTCATCACTAAAAAGCACACACTGTTTTCTGAATCACTGTGCCTGATAGCATTCTTTTGGAAGAATGTCAGCAGTAAGGAGTCCATATTTTAACCTTACAGAACCAAAGGCCAACTTACCATATGACTGTGCTAATACTTAGACCTGCTACCTATTTATGTCCGGGTTCCTGACTGGTTTGCTCCCTTGAGTGTTAGACACCAGACAGAATTAGCAATGCATCAGTAAGGATTGGTAGAGTGCCTTTTTCAGGAGCCGAGCACTGATTTTATCCATGTGGATTTGGATGTGGCTCCTCTGTGAGATAAGATACTTTTCCTCCTCTTGAGGAAATCATGTGGGGGAGCCAAAACAAAGACCTGGAAAATCAGATGACCATGCAAAATGGAATAATGCGGCTGGAATGTGAGAAATGTCAAAAGACAATAACTGAATAAATGCTAAAGGAATGATATTAAGAACAATGGTTTAGGGGCACCTGAGTGGCTCAGTCAGTCAAGCGTCTGCCTTCGGCTCAGGTCCTCATCCCTGGGGTCCTGGGATCGAGCCCTGCATGGAGCCTGGTGTCAGGTTCCCAGCTCAGCAGGGAGTCTCCTTCTCCCTCTTCTGCCCCTCCTACCCTACTCATGCTCTCTCTCTCACTTTCTCTCTCTCTCTCAAATAAATGAATAAAATCTTTTTTTAAAATTTTCTTTTAAAAAAGACCAGTGGTTTAGAAGCAGTGCTCCAGGGAACCCCAAGTATTCCGGTGTGGGGAGCTCTCAAGGCTGCAGCAGAAAAGAAGAGAAGCTCCAAGTAAGTGGGGCTTCAGCCACGACCCCTCCCACCCCGGCCCACATCCTGGCCTCCACCTCCACCAGAGTAACTCGTGTGTTTTGTTTGTTGTTTTCCGTCTGTGTTTTTTCTACTTTGTATAGTGGATCTTCACATACAATTTCACATCAAGAAAGGATCTCAAATTTGCATTTTAAAAAAGCCACTGATAATTTTTAAATACTCTAAATTTCAAAATCCTGTAGTGTAATCACCATGACCTAGTATGGTGTCAGAAGTTTCCTTGGGGGAAGAGGACTGAAGACTTGCCAGAGGGAGAGGAGTTGGGCAGTCAGAAGGCTTCCAGGTTAGTGGTTATATACAAACACTAAGATGCTCTAACAAGTGGCAGTCCCAGGAGCTGGTCCATGGTTAGGGGATAGTGCCAACTGCCCACAGACAGTGAGAAGGGCGACTTCAGAGGCATGATCTTGGAGAGGAGCCATATCAAAATCCAAATAGCCAGTCATCATCTCATAGGAAGAATCCATGTCCACAGATACAAGACAGATAACAGAAAGCTCAGAAGAGAGTAGGCGGCTTCCCAGTGAAGGGGGCAGAGACTTGAAGGGCTGGATAAGGAGTCAGTACGGGCGGGGCTCCTGGCCCAGCTAAGGCAAACATCAGAGCTAGATCAGTTTCAGAAACTAAGAGCGTGAGCCCTGGCTTGCCAAGAAACACTGGAAAGGCAAAATACGAGGATTGGGTCCTTTTCTCTCCAAAATCCTTTGCTCTTGAATGGAGTAGGCAGCAGAGGAAGCTCTAGAAGATGTCCTGACACCACTGCTGTCTTCAGCCGACCTTTGGATCTAGCAACCAGGGAGAATCGATTCTGCTATTCTGACTAAAGAGACAGAGCTGTAGGAAGTCAGACACATTCCTTAGCACTTACAACTAACAATAGCAGAACCGGTATCTATTATCTAAAAACACAAGTAATGTGTTTTTCTAAATTACACAAATAGAACAAAATAATAAACAAACACATCCTAATTATTCTTGGGCTACAAGCACAAAGCATGGATCATTTAAGCATAAAAAATTATTAGAGGAATCCAGGACTGTCTTGTAGAATCAAAGTTGAGGAACAACCAGTCTTGGAAAGGACAGAATGGGGCTGACATGTAGGGACTCTCAGCAGCAGAAGCCTAAGGAGCCCCCTTGAGAGGGGCTGCCTTTAAGGATTCAGCTTGCTTCCCTAGCTGCATGACTCCAGTCCCGTTTTTGCAGAGCATCCAGGAAGAATCACTAGCTGTCACCAAGGAGTTTTAACTCATGATGCAATCAACCTACAGCGAGGAGAAAGGGGAAGTAAAGCTGGAGGAACTCCATGAGCTGCAACACCGCCACGGAAGTGACCACTGTGTATGCCATTTCTAACTGGCCTAGAAGTGATGGAAGAAGCCATCTGTGGGGTACTGGAGTCCAACGAACTCGGCCAACCAAATACAGTGGTCATGATGACCGTGATTTTGAAAAACAGAAATAAAGCGAGTTGCTCTGCTTTAGACTGTGTAGACTGTTTACTGAAACAAGTGCTCCTCCAAAGGGTCCTTATAACATGACCGTGCTTCCCCCATTATTGTATATACTATTATAATTACCTATTTACCTTTTTTTTTTGTCCCTGGACTGGAAGCATCTCAAATATAGGGGCTCTGTCCTGCTCACGTTTGCATCTCTAATGACTGTACCAGTTAGGTGATCGATAAACATTTCTTACACGTCTGGAAATCATGCCTGTCAGACTCGAGATGGACGTAGCTATTCGTCAGGAAAGGTATGTGTTCTTCAGGCAGGGGTTTTGAGTAAAATAACAGCAGAATACTGGAAGATGAGACCCTTGCTCCACGATTCATGCCATGACTGTGGTTGGAAGGCTAATTAGAAATCAGTCAATACGAAAAGTGTGTGGGAAGCGGACCTCCACAGCAGAGGCTAAAGCAAATGAGCCCTTGGAGGCCGTCCTGGTCCCTGCCCGCCATCCTGGCTCCTAAGGCAAAGCCTGGCTAATCTTATTAAAGGTTGGGGCTGTTCTCTACAAACAGTTCTGCAACATCATATTCTGGGTTCTCTTCGTTTTCTAAATATTTGTCCTAAAACTAGGACGTAAATGGAGAGGTGCTATGTGATTCGCCTTGAGCTTCATCCCCCACCCAAAGAGAGAGATTTCATATTTATTTTCTGTATAACCCATCCCATCTATAAACTGTTTATGTAAAACCAGATTTCAGGCAATTTGATGATATCTTCTACATCTCAGGGGGGTTTCTTCCACTCTAGAGGTGAGAAGCTTTCCTCTTCAAAGTCAAGGATCGTATTAATCATACCCCACCACCACAGATGGAATTCAATAATTGTAAAACCATGTCCAGCCCAGCAACCACTGAGGCCCATGGGAAACCATGGCTTCTTTGAAGAATGTTGCCAATACAGCTGACCCTTCCCCCAAATATTAGCAAATATCCAAGTCATCGGTGATCATCCTTAGAGTTAATGGAGGATGTCACCTCATGGCTCATACTCATCCACTCAGAACTGTTTTAAGATAGAAGAACATGGGTTACAACACTATGAGCTCTTTATGCAACTTCTTAACAATACTGCTCATGCTAATTAATTGCCAGATCTTTGGAATATGATCAAAACCAAAGTACCCTAGTGGCCAGAATGAAGGTCCACAGCTGATGCAGAAAACAGAGAGCCCCAGAGAAATGTCATCTGTGTTGGCAGGGAAACACAAGAGGGAATTGGGGTCAGAAGGCAGACAGCTTCTACAGTAACATTAGCATCAAAGAAAAGGATGAGAATACTATTAACTATAGAATAAATACATAAAATGTAACAATATTTGAAGCCAAATAGCAGCTCTGTCCTTTAAAAAAGCATTATATTGCTTTCTTGGGAAGCATATATCTAAAATTACAATAATTCAGATTGCTTTAGGTTTCACTCAGAAACATTTTGTTAAAAGATTGCCTTACATCATATTTGAAAAACATAAGCAGACTTTTACCAAATATAGAAACAAGGATCATAAACTGAAAATAGAAGCCAGAAGACAGACTCAGTGGAAACTAAAAGAATATTAACATTGTATTACACTTGGCAGTGAAGAAATAGAAATATATAGTGATTTACTACCTTTACAAAAGAATAAAAAATTAGGTGAAAAAATATTCAAACTATCAGAAATCATAAGACACTTTTTGGCAGGAAGTACAGAAGAAGATTTATTTAACTTTGGAGAGGGCTGGCAGAAAGGGACTAAAATGAGAAACAATAATATCACATATTAACTTTGTTCTTAAACATCTACATTTAATGTATCAACTTTGGCTGTTGTTATATGCCTTGGCAATTCAATAAAGTTACTGGAATGGAAAATTGAAAATTTTTATTGTGATATTTCCAATTTCTCCACTAGTGGAATAGTTTAATAATAAGCCATTGCATATGCTTTCAGCATTCTCATTAAAATGAGTGAGCTATCATTTTTCTTTCTATTCCTAGTTATCAGCAACTTTATTTACCAGTGCATATTAAGTAGAACACAAAGCCCAGCTAACCATTTGTGGTTATCCTCTCTGAACAGGCAAGGATTACCTATTGGAAAGGCATAAAGGTTTAAAGCTGGAAAGAATCCTAAGTGGTTTCATATTCCATATTTCATAGTGTCAACAAGGAAACTGAGGCTGGTTAAGTAACTTGTCCTAGGTCAACAGCTCATGGATGGCTGAGTAGATGTTATCCTTCTAAAATGTCCTATGACAGCAGACTATCCCAGAATCCAAATATTATTTCAGTAGGAGCCATTGAACACAGGCCTACACATTCTTGTCTGGCAAAAAAAAAAAAAGAAAGAAAGAAAGAAAGAAAGAAAGAAAGAAAGAAAGAAAGAAAGAGAAATGGCCAAAGGAGAGTCTTAATTTATTAAAAGGCTACTTCAGCCATATCACAAGGAGTTCCAGATTGCAAAGGAACTAGATTCCATTTACATTCATCCTTACTTGGGAATGAATATTTTTCCTTTTGGCTTTTCTGAATCTGTCCCTGGTTTTTACATGTTTTAATGTTTTCTAGAATGTCTCTCTGCTTTCACTTCAGACTCATGGAGTACTGAGGACTCCCCAATTTGTAAGGTGATCTCTTCATAAAGCTGCATTAATTCCTTTGTTGGTCTTTGCAGAGTAAATCTACTTCTAATCAGTACCTGCAATTAAGCTGCTCATATAACAATTTATTCCCTTTTAAACAACAGTTTGGGCATGTTTTCTTTGGCTCAGGCACTACGTAAAACATTTATGTTAACTATTAACCCTCCTGAGGCAACGTACTTGATAGGAAAAGAAACAGAGTGGAGCTGAAAGGACCAGGGTGGGATCCAATTCTCAGCAGAGTTGCCAATAAACCATGTGGCCTTGAACAAATGATTTCTCTTCCCTGAACTTTGTGTAAAATGTACAAGGTCATTTTCATGACCCTGAAGATCTAAAACCCTGCATTTCTAAATTAATCATTTTTAAGCCGACCTTAACGATAATTATTATGCCTACACCCTAAACTTCCACCCCACTTACTTCTATGCACCTGGTATGTATTGTGGTCCCACCAGTGAGAAAAGTAAATAAACTGCAATATAATGTGATGTCTCCCTTACTATGCCGTGAACTCCATAAAAGGTTAATTCATTTTTATAGGCTTGGTGCCTGGCAGAGTTGACATTCTATAAATGTTTGATATATGGATGGATGGATGGATGGATGGATGACTGCCACAGCATAACAGTAAGGAGAACTTAAATATAAGTTTACGTTATCACTGTAAATAGCCCAGAGATCATTATCCTGAACCTTATCAAAGAACTAGCACTTATACGTAATTTTGCCTATTTACAGCATAATGTTCATAGTACATCTCTTATAACCTGATCTCTTCTTGCCTAATCTCATACTCCTAACCTCCCTTCTTGACAATAAGTCTTTTGAGAGAAAGATCTGTGTCTAATTCATCCCACCACTCTGTACCTATTCATTGAGCTTATGAGGCTTCCATCAATTTTAACTAGTTAAATGAATTTAGAAATTAGTTTCAGTACAATAGTAACCAAAAATAAATGATACATTTTGTACCAAAGTAAAAATCTTTTCATGAAAAGGGTTTGGAGCTAGTTATCTGTGATAATAAAATTCTGACTTTTTTGTCCTTTTACCCTTTATTAATCTCAAAATTTCACCCCCTATAAAAACCATTCCTTCTTAGTGACTTTATTTTGCTTCATATAGGGTGGGTTCATAATTAACATAATAAAATTAGGTCTAATGTAACCTAGTAAGATGTCACTGGAGAAGAAGCACGAAGACCTGCAATTGCAAACAAAGTCAACATTAGAATTGTATTTGCATGGTTTCAGTTTACATGAAATCCAGTGGGAGGGCAAAAGTATTCCCCAGACCTTGAATGCAAATTATCTCTATGTTGCTTCAATAGAGTCTTTGTCAAATGTTGACAGTCCACAATTGAGAGTGATACAGAATAGCCTACCCTCTTCTGACTTATTATCATGTGGATTACAGGATATTTACTTTAGGAAGCTGTCCTTTTGTTCTCAGGCGGGTCCATTTCTCCTGTCAAGGGAGACTTTCCCTACAAGCGTTCTCTTTTTCAGGCAACATAAATTTCTTGATTGCTATCTTGTAACTTTCACAGATTCACAATTTCATTTTGGCATAAACAATCTATATTAACACATACATAAAGTTAATATTTTCTAACTCAGTTTTTAAATAGTCATCACAATTCTAATTATGCTATTAACCCATTATAATTATACTCATTATTACAAATATGATTTGTTCATGGCGGTCTTCATTATTATAAACAGTACATTACTGTTATAAATGTTATCAATAAACCATAATTGTTAGAACACCCTTAATGTATTTACTATTTGTTTCATCAGGTCCTACATAATTCACATGGGCATTTTTATGTCTGTATAAACTCCAAAGGAACCAGATCATCTCTTACTCCCATTGAATTACTGTCATGTTAATAAAAATAATAGCTAAGATTTACTGAGTGCCTGTCTTTTGTCAGTTACTGTGCGAGCACTAAATGTGTTAACACAGATCATCTCATTAATGTTCCCAAGGATCCTATGAGGTAGAAGCTTTTATTAGCCCCATTTTACAGATAAGAAAACTAAGGCTTATGTAGGTTAAATAACTACTCAACTGTTTAGAGCTAATAGATGGTGGAGATAGAACTGGAACCCAATTTCGCTCCAGATTACTGTGTTTTGGATAGCAGATGAACTTGCTCATTTTGGAAGATGCCTCACTTTTTGTATTTGTATAATTATTTCTCTAAACTCAAGTTTGCATATCGTTTTCAATTTTTGTCTTAAAAGCAAAAATGTATACAGAATACAAGTTGAAATATTTGCAATAGGAATTACATGCTATCAAAAAATAATGAACATTATTACTATGAAATTTAGCAAGTATACTATATCAAAGTAGGAGGATAATAAATGTATTATATAATTATCAGCATAGTTTTCTGTGAATTTGCTAGTGTTGACTGATTAATTTTACAGTTAGTAAACCTATTAACTGTGTACCTTAACAGCTTTTTCTTTTTAGTGTGTAAGGTTTAAAGTTTAATTTCTTTTCCAAAGATTAAAGATTTTCTAGCTGCCAAAAGATAATAAATGATTAAAAGTAAATTTAACCACAAAGGTTTTGATAGTGCCACATTACATCTCATCCATTTATGAATTGATTATTTATAAAAAAGCAAATATGTAATATCTGATATTCATTTCCTTCATTATTTTCCATTTGCTGTAGCCCAATTAGTATCACATTCATTAAGATTAAGTGCATAAAATAGATTTGAAACCACATTCTCTCTGAAAGTTTAAAAAAAATCTATGAGCATTTTAAAAAATATGCCTAACATTATCCTAATAAAGATAGCTTACAAATCAGAAATATTTCCTGGCTTTATGACTGAAAGCCACAACTATATGAAACTTAAGAGCCATATACTTCTTGTTTTTAAAACTATGAAAACTAAAATGTTTAAATATTTACACTGGGAAGCAAATAAGTACTTTGAGACTATAAGAATTCACCCAAATAGCATTTAGAACACAACAATGCATTCATTGTGATCCGTTTCACAACTGCTGCCATATTTACAAATCAAAAGCTTATTGAGGGTTTGTCATATTCAAGACTCTATAAAGCATACTCTACGGGATATGTCTTCAAAGAGCTGTCTTTGGGACTGTTGTGTTTATTTTGTCTGTTTTTAATTGTGAAAATAAAACAGACACCTGTTTCACAACACGTAAAGAAAGGATTAGTATTTCTTGGCCTATTTTCATTACATAAAAATCCAGCTGAAGATACTGGAACCAATAACTCAATTTTTCATCTGGAATTCCTTACACTCAGACCTTCTGAGGCCTATGGGAGTACTACATTTTGGTTTGCAAAGCCATCTACTAAAATCTCCCTTCAATTGAAATAGAAACAATACTTACGAGAAAGGATGATTTTCCATGAGTGCATTTTTAAGAGGTATACTGCTTTTTAGAAGAAACTGAAAAGAGAAGCAGGGGTAACATAGTGAGTGGTATGAACTCAGGGTCTGTAAGAGGTGGAGCCAGACTGCAATACTGGTTTTGCCACCTACCAGATACACAGCCTTGAATAAGTCATTTGATTTCATTAAACCTCAGTTTTCCTCATCCGTGAAATAGACATAATTATGCTATTTCCCTAGTAGAGGTGCACTTAGCAGACTGCTGAAAACAAAGCACATATTCAATAAATGGTAGTTATCCTCACAGTTAGAAAAGAGGCAAACAGGTAAAGCCAATATGTCTTTTTTCATGGATGTTGCAACAACAACGAAAAAACCATAACAGAAATAAATTAGATGGCAGTTGATCCTTCCTGGTGTATTACTGTAAAATGACTAAATTCGTGTTGGACTAAAGAAGGAAGTACAAATATCTTTTATCACCATTAGCCATGCAGTTAGGAGAGATGTGCAATGAGTACTTGACCTAAGGAAGAACCACACGCTCTGAGGAAACTGTGGATAACTAACTTGTTAAATAATTCACAAAAATGAACCACTTGGTCATGGCTGAAGAGGTTGTAGAAAACAATGATGCTTACAATTCAAAATTCTATGTGCAAAATTCCTTACTTGAAATGACCTCACAGATCCTCGTGCAAGATCTAAATTAGGGTTACACCAAGGCAAATGGGTTTTAAAAAGGGGAAATGACAATACTGTAACCATTTTTTATACTTAAGATTAATTATAAGAATGAACCATATAAAACAGCTTTTGTATGTTAAATTTAAATATCAGTAATTTCATAATAGCAGAATGTGAAATAGCCTAAACCTCTAACTCGTTTTAGAATCACCGCAAAAATGGGAGGTTAGACAAAACAGCAAACACAAAACCAATTTTCTAAAGGAAGCTAAAGAATATAAGTAAGGTGACAGTATGAAAGTAGACTTGGCTATTTCACATCTGCCATAAAAATGTATTTTTTTAGTGCAATCCTTGAGTAAACCTGGAACCACCAACTATGCTTAAGAGGCCAATAATCCAATTTTTCCAATTATAAATTTACAAAAGTGTCAAGGCCCTCTTTTGAATAATTTTGAGCTCTGAGCTAAATTCCTTGTTTTAAAAAAAAATTCAATTTCAGGGAATAATACACACAGCTAGTCCACACTAACATCAGGTGCCTCGCTCTTCCAGGGCACACGGAAAACCTCACTTCCCAACGCACTTGCAGTTAGGTGGGACTACACAAATAGTTTTGGCCAATGAAATGTGAGCAAGAAAATAAGTATCACTTCTCAGTGCTGAAGAAATGCAAAGTCCCATATGGTTTTCCTTATTAATGCACTGCAATAATCAAGGAGGTGTTGAATTGAAATTACAGAGATACCAGATAAAAAGAGCTTGGATTGCCGAGTCACCTCTTAGAGGATAACTACCACAAACAGACACCCAAACTCAGTGGGTCTTTGTTTGAGCAAGAAATGAACTTTTGTTGTGTTAAGGCATTGAGAGTTTGGGGTTATTTATTACCACAGAAGAACCTAATGTAACTTAACCAGCGGGGACAATTTTAGATCTCTAACCTGCTAGTGCAAGCAGGCTCACCCTTGCAGCACAATCACACATCACAGCTAGATCTGTTAACAGACCAGACCTCTCCTGGACCCCATTACAGTTGTGCATCACAACCAGGCCAGGGGACATCCCAATTTACCCTGCACTAGAATAGAGCCAAGTGGGGCACAAGCCCCACTCACTCCTCCTGCTGTAAACATAGCCCCTCCACAGCAGACCAATGGGCACAGTGGGCACAGGAGACAAACTTTGAGGGGCCCAGCTCACACAGAAGGGATTGCACTTCTGGGTTGCATACGACATTTCCTACACAAAGCTCCTCCTTTTTTTTTTTTTTTTAAAGATTTTATTTATTTGACAGAGAGAGAGACAATGAGAGAGAGAACACAAGCAGGGGGAGTGGGAGAGGGAGAAGCAGGCTCCCCGCCGAACAGGGAGTCTGACACGGGGCTTGATCCCAGGACCCTGGCACCCACAAAGCTCCTCCTTCAAGACTAAGAGAGGTGGTTGATTTGCCTAATACATAGAAATAAACACAGAGTCAGGCAAAGTGAGGAGACAGAGGAATATGTTCCAAACGAAAGAACAAGACAAGCTGTAAAAAAAAAAAAAAAAAAAACATTAATGAAATGAATTCAAAATAATGGTCATAAAGATGTTAACCAAACTCAGAAGAATGGACAAACAGAGTGAGAGCCTCAACAAAGTGAGAAAATATAAGAAAGCCCCAAACTGAAGTTATAGAGCTGAAGAATACAATAACTAAACTGAAAAACATTCAACAACAGACTGAATGAAGCTGAAAAACAGATCAGCAAGCTGGAAGATAATACAATATAACTCAGCCAGGCAGAACAGCAAAAAGAAAACAAGATTTTTTTTTTTAAAGGGGATAGCTTAAGGGACCTTTGGGAAAACATCAAGCAGATAACATTTGCATTATAGGAATACTAGGAGAAGATAGGGAGAAAGGACCAGAAAACATATTAGAAGACAGAATGGCTGAAATCTTCACTAATCTGGAGAAGAAACACACAGGCCCAAGAAGTCCAGTGTTCCAAAAAAGATGAGCCCAGAGAGATCTACACCAAGACACATTATAATTAAAATGGGAAAAGTCAGAGATAAAGAGTGAATCTTAAAAGCAACAAGAGAAAAACAATTTATTTCATACAAGAAAAACCCAGAAAATGATTGCAGGCCAGAAGGGAGTGGCACAACCTACTCAAAGTGCTGAAAGGAAAAAAGTCCAACCAAGAATTCTCTACGTGGCATTCAGAATTGAAGGAGAGATTAAGAGTTTTGCAGATAAGCAAAAGCTAAAGGAGTTCATTACCACTAAATTAGCTTTACAAGAAATGTTAAAGGACTTCCCTAAACTAAAAATAAATGGCACTAATTAATAACAAGAAAACATACAGAAGTAAAAATCTCACTGGAAAAGGTAAACACATAGTAAAGGTAGTAGACCAATCACTTTTAAAGCAAAAAAAAGTCAAAAAACAAACACAGTTAAATTAACTAAAATTACAATAATTAGTTAAGGGATACATAAAACAAAAGGATGTAAAAGGTCACATCAAAAATATAAAACATAGAGGGGCGCCTGGGTGGCTCAGCTGGTTAAGTGGCCAACTCTTGATTTTAGCTCAGGTCATGATTTCAGGGTCCTGGGATCAAGCCCTGTGTTGGGCTCCACTCTCAGTGGGGAATCTGCTTGAGGATTCTCTCTCTCCCTCTCCTTCTCTACCCCTCCCAACTCACGCCCTCTCTCTCTCTCTCTCTCAAATAAATAAATAAATAAATAAAATATATACATATATAAAACATGGGGAATATGTTCAAATTTAAGTTGCTATCAACTCAAAACCAACCATTGTATACATAGGAAGCTATTATGTGAAACTCACAGTCACCACAAAGCAAAAACATATAGTAAACACACGAAAGTAGATGACAGAGAACACGAAAGAAACAGCCAGAAAACAATTAACAAAATAACAATAAGTAAACACGACCAAAAATTACTTAAAAGGTAAATAAACTAAACTCTCCAATCGAAAGGCAAGGTGTGGCTGAATGGATTTAAAGAAAAAAAAAAAAAAACAAGACTAATCTATAAATTGCGTACAAAAGACTGACTCCAGTTGGAAGGCCACACAGACTGAACGTAAAGGGAAGGAAAAAGATATTCCATGCAAATAGAAATAAATGAGAAATAAAAGAAATTAAATAAAAGAAGAAAAGAAATAAGATAAAATAAATAAAAATAAAATAAATAAAATAAAAATAAATAAAATTTAAAAGGTAAAATACAAAGTAAAAGAAATAAAAGCTAGTATAATTAACAAAAGGATGGATAAAAATTATATGATGATCTCAATAGATGCAGAAAAGGCATTTGACAAAATTCAGCATCTGTTCATGATAAAAACCAACAACGTGGGTATAAAGGGAACATATAAACATAATAAAGGCCATAAATGACAAATCCACAGCTAACATCAGACTCAACAGTGAAAAATCAAAAGCTTTTCCTCTAAGAGCAGGAATAAGACAAGGATTCCCACTCTTACCACTTTAATTCAACACAATATTAGAAGTCCTAACCACAACAGTTAGACAAGAAAAAAAAAAAAAAACAAGAAAAGGCATCCAATTTGGAAAGGAAGAGGTAAAACCCACTATTTACAGATGACATGATACTACATATAGAAAACCCAAAAGACTCCACCAAAAAAAACCTGTTATAAATAAGTAATAAATCTATTCAGCAAAGTAACAGGATACAAAATCAATATACAGAAATCTGTGGTGTTTCTACACTCTGCTAACAAATTATCAGAAAAAAATGTTTAAAAAGATCCCATTTACAACTGCATCAAAAAGAATAAAAATACCTAGGGATAAGTTTAACCAAAGAAGTAAAAGATCTGTACAATGAAAACTATAAGAAACTGCTGAAAGAAATTGAAGAAGACACAAATACATGGAAAGATATTCCATGCTCATGGATTGGAAGAATTAATGTTGTCAAAATATCCATATTACCCAAAGCAATCCACAGATTCAATGCAATCCCTACCAAAATTCTAATGATATTTTTTACAGAACTAGGACAAATAATTCTAAAATTTGTATTGAACCATAATAGCCAAAACAATCTTGAGAAAGCACAAAGCTGGTATCTTGCTCCCTGATTTCAAACTATACTACAAAGCTACAGTAACCCAAACAGTATGGTATTGGCATAAAAACAGACGTCTGCACAGATCAGTGGAACAGAAATGAAAACCCAGAATTAAACCCACACGTATATGGACAATTGATTTATGACAAAGGATCTAAGGACATACATGGAGAAAGGACAGTCTCTTCAGTAAATGGTGCTGAGAAACTTGACAGCCACATGCAAAAGAATGAAATTAGAACTATCTTGCTCCATACATAAAAATTAACTCAAAATGGATTAAAGACTTGAATTTAAGACCTGACACCATAAGATTTCTAAAGAAAAATATAGGCAGTAAGTTCCTTGACACTGGTCTTAGCAAAACTTGTGTGAATGTGACTCCAAAAGCAAAGGAAATGAAAGCAAAAGATAAATGGGACTACATCAAACTAAAAAGTTTCTGCACAGCAAAAGAAACCATCATCAAAACAGAAAACAGTAACCAAAATACAAAAAGTGTCTTCTCCTACTGAATGGGAGAGGACACTTGAAAATCGTATATCCAACAAGGGATTCATATCCAAAATATATAAAGTATTCATACAACTCAACAACAAAAAAGCAAAAACCCAATTAAAAAATAAGTAGAGAAACTGAACAGATGTTATTACAAAAGAGACATACAGATGGCCAACAGGCACATGGAAAGCTGTTCAACATCACTAATTATTAGGGAAATACAAATCAAAACCACAATAAGATAACACTACAAGTGTTGGCAATGTAGTGGAGAGAGGAGAACCCACCCACGCTGATGGGAATGTAAACTGGTGCGGTCACCCTGAAAAACGGGATGGAAATTCCTCAAGAATTTAAGGCTAGAACTACCGTATGATCCAGCAATTCTGCTTCTGAGTATTCATCTGAAGAATACAAAACCACCGATTCAAAAAGATAAATGCGCGTTTATGTTCACTGCAGTGAAATGTAAACAACCTAAATGTCCATTGACGGGTGAACACACAAAGATGTGGGGTATATACACAATAGGCTACTTCTCAGTCATAAAAGATAATGAAACCTCGCCATGTGGGACAACACAGATGAACTCTGAAGGTGTTATACTAAGTGAAATAAGTCACACGGAGAAAGATAAATACCATATGATGTCACCCGTATGGTGGAATCTAAAAGCAAACAAAACAAAAAAAGGCAAAACAAAAATAAACTTGTAGATACAGAGAATGGAATGGCGCTACCCCAAGGGAGTCAGACGGTGACACAGGTGAAATGGGTGAAGGGGCCAATTATATGGTGATAGATGGTAATCAGACTTTTAGCAGTAATCATTTTGGAGCGCACACAGATGCCGAATTCTAATGTTGTACACCTGGGGAAAAAAAAAAATTGTAACTCATAACATTCTCCCAGCTACCACTACCACACACACTCCTCCCACAAAAGATTTGGTTTTGTGGTTGTATGGTTTTGGTTTTGGTTTTGGTTAGTTGATTTAGTTTTAGGGAAAAGTTATTTGGGGTTTTAGACTAAAAATTTGGAAGTGGGAGCCAAGATGAATCTAAAACCCTCAATCGTGTTTTCTAAAAAATTTCTAGAGAGGACTGAAATAAAACCGTTGGAGGCCCACACACTGGAGATACTTTGTTTGACCCTGACCCCTTCACCCATAGGTAATTCGATATGAGAGAGCAAAGTCCTATATATGTGTAAGGAATTCTAACAAAGTTCTGACTTCTTTCCCATGATAATTATACTGTTCCTTCTTTTTCTTTTTAATTTTTTCAACATCAAAGATTAAATCCTTTTCAATCGGGCTTTGTTTGCCCATTATTTGCTAGTGCCTATATTAAGTTGGGACCAACTACGATCAAGTGATTACAGTAGGTTTAGCTCACCTTCAAGTTTCAGAATGAAATTAGAAAGACAATAAATATAAGAGGATAGTTTAAAGAATAATCAATGGGGCTCTTCTCAATTATTTAGAACAGGATATCCAAAATAGTTTCAAATATTAACCAACAAAGTAATACACATTCCAACTATGAAGACAATCTGTTTCTAGCCTTGTTCCTGGGATTTTAAGCCAATAGGGTTATCCATGTGCAATCCTACCAATAAAAATGGGCTCTGGGCACTCCGATCGATTCTTTTGGTGGCAATTGTCTTAAGCCTTCTGCCTTTGTTTTGATTTTGCTTCTTGCTCTCACCTGCTCTACCCAAATTCTTATCTTTGGAGGTTTGTACTTTGAATTTAATCAAAGAATTTGCTTCCTGGCTTTTGACCCCCGGATTCAGAGTATACTTAGTATCTGGCCCGTCCTGTTCCTTTCCTACTGTTTAGTGAGTAACGGTCATGTTAGGCCTATGATAGGCACTTTGTATATATCACTTCAACTAATCCCCACAACAGACCTCACTGTTAAGTTTTTTTTTTTAAGATTTTATTTATTTATTTGAGAGAGTGAGACAGACAGAGATAGCAAGAGAGAGCATGAGCAGGGAGAAGAGGGAGAAGCAGACTCCCACAGAACAGGGAGCCCGAGGCGGAACTCGATCCCAGAACCCTGAGATCATGACCTGAGCTAAAGTCAGATGCTTAACGGACTGAGCCACCCAGGTGTCCCACTGATTAAGTATTTTTATCACCTTGTTGTGATTGAAGCAACCGAGGAACTTGAGAAAGGTTAGACAGCAAGAGGCCAGTATTTAATCGCAAATCTCAATCCTACGCTTTTAACTACCGCTTATACTATTGCTGCAACCGTATTCTCACTAAAAATAAATATTTACTGGGCACCTACTATGTTCCAGGTTCTGTTCTAAAGAATGACTAGACATATGTGAACAATACAGATAGGGTCCCTAATTTCTCGCCAATTGTGTTCTCATCGAGATCATATTGTAAAGCAGCAAACATAATATCATTTCTGAAAGTGGTAAGTGCTATGAAGGAAAAAAATAAGTTAAAGTGCTGGATAAGGGCTGGAACGGGGATGGCAACATTAGATGAGGAGGAGGAAAGGAACACTGGGAAGGAACCAGTCACTAGAAAATCTGGGCTAGGAACATTCCAGACTGAGAAACATTCCACTCATAGGTGCAGGGGTCAGGAATTAGTGTGCTGTCTTCAAGAAACAGAAAGACATCTGGTGTCACTGAGCTTAGTGACCCGGGGGGGAAGATATATAGAAGAGATGAAAATGGTATGCAGAGCCAAGTCCTACAGGGCCTAGCTGCCAAGGCTAAGAGAGCTCAATTCTACAAGGAATAGGAGCCACATTTGAAGGAGGGAAGTGACATGATTACAACGTAATTTTTTAAAGCACAGGTAATGCGCCATTTTTAACAATGAATATGGAGAGAGAAACTAGAAAGACACTGAATGCTTAAGGGATTCCAAAAGGCCAGGGCTCAAAAACTCTAAAAGCAAATGGACTTTCTGCACCCTCTTCAATCAGTTCTATTCCAGGAAATAAGGAGCTCATCGGTAATGTAGCATCAGATTTTAATTTACTAATATTTAATTATATTTATGAGTGTCATGTCTTCAGGTTGGGGATATCCTCCCAAGGTGAAATGCCCTCTCTTGTATTGGCACTCTGAAATTATGGTTTCAAAATTCAAGACAGCCCCTGCAATAAATTCCAGCCTCTCCTGTTTCTATTCACAAAGCATGTTATAGGTGGAAAACAAATAACACGACCACCATAAAATAATTTCATTAAGCACTGCATACTGAGAAAGAGAAACATACAGATTCCTACAATCAAGGACTTGTCTTCTCTTATGAAAGGAAAAAAGACGGTGTCACTTGTACAAAAGGCATCTGGACAGACATTACAGAGATGTATTTTACCATTCAGTGTTTTCTTTTGTAATAAAGCCCAGAAGGCAAAGTACTGTAAAAATATAAACTTTACAAATTCTGAGACTTTGCTAATAAGAAAATATAATAAAATTTTTGTGCAATCCATGGAATTTCGTTATAGAATTTACGTCACAATGATAAGACTACAGATAAATTTCCAAATTCCTTTCAAAAATATTCCACCCTACTGCAACTTTCAAAGTTTGAGATGGGGAAAATATCCAAGTTCGATAAGATTATAATCAAATTTTAACATTTTCTTCCTTTAATTCAGGCCATAAAATCTAATATTAACCAGCTTATCAGGAATATCATGAGAAATACAACTAACAAATTTAAAATCTGGAGTCAAGAGCCAGAAATTCAAATGCAGGCAGAAAACACAAGAACTAAGGTGAGTTCCAGAATAAATATGAGTGTCCTAGAAGTAACAAAGAAAAAATATTCAGCGTATTTTAACAACTAAACTGCAGGGTAACTTCATGCCCCTGGGAAAAAGAAAATCTTTATTTTCTCATAAAAGAATAAAGAACACACACATTTTGAGAACCATAAAAGCTGTAACTAAGGAAAGGCCATCTGGGCAACTAGATTATCTTTACAATACACTCTTCACTATTTTATTTGGTCCTATTTTATGTACCTCAGGAAATTAGGTTTCCATCACTCTTGAAAATTTTCTACCAAACTATTAGATATTATTGCTAAGTAGTAACCAATAATCCCCACCAAGTGGTTTAAAGGACTCTGCCTGCCTGTGTCTTACTGATATTTTTATTATTATTTTTCATTAAGACTGTATTACCAAAATAATATTATTTCATGAAGGTTAAAGTTCTAATTAGCAAAATAGGAGCTGGCAGTGGCTTAGTGCAGAGTTAAATTTTGAGACCCCCAAGGAGAAAAATAGAATAAATAATATAAAAATAAAATAATTTCTAAGGTCTCCTCTCACCCTTTATTAATTGCAAAATAAACAAATCTCTAGGAAAGAATGATCCCTTTTCCTTCATGGGCACCCTCTGGGGTAGGGCTCTTTGGGGAATTAAAACACCCTGGCCTGCCAGACACATGTGTACGGACACAGTGAGGCATAATCCAAGGTGTCCTACATTCTTGCAAAGAAAAACGACATTCTCACCCAGCTCACTCTGCAGTAACTTATCACAGTGAAAAATACTCAGAATGACAAGTGAGAAGGTTTGGAATCTAGTCTTTGCCAGGATCCAGGGCTCTGACCGCTGGCAGGCCCTGTGGTAGGTGTTCCAAGCCTCGGCTTCTTCTTGACAGCCTCCCTTGACTCTCCAAATTGTATGGTGTCATGATACTCATCCAAGAGAACAGAACTAAACAGTCCTCCTGCTAAAGATATGCTGACCTCAATCGTTACACAATGCTGTGGCTGAGCAACTGGAAATTTATAAATGCATCCCACAGATAAACATGGTAAGTCTTAGGGCGGGGAGAAGGGAAGTTTTGGGGAGCTTGAAAAAAATAGGGCAAACCTTTCTTAGGTGTAAGCAGTAAGAAGAGTTTGTGTTTTCATATTATTTCAAATCCCAGGTTCTGTGGGTGCATTCCATTCTAAAAGAAAAGCTAACTAATTTAAAGAAGACAGGTGAATATAAAGTCATACTATTAGACTAGAATAGCAGGGTAAGCAACACTCCTAAGTAGACCCCAAACTACTTCTATTTGGCAAGTTTAATCTCCTCTGCCAAATACCATAGTAAATTAACAAGGTCTCTTCTTACTTCTCTTGAAATTGTGGAATGATCACAAGACAGAAAAGAGAAGGAAGACAGAAAGAAGGGGCTGGATAGGGCATCTGGGTGGTTCAGTCGGTTAAGCACCTGCCATCAGTTCAGGTCATGATCTTGGGGTCCTGGGATTGAGCCCTGCATTGGGCTCCCTGCTCAGCGGGGAGTCTGCTTCTCCCTCTACCCCTCCCCCCTGCTCATGATCTCTCACTCTCTCTCTTTCAAATAAATAAATAAAATAAAATTTTAAAAGGTGCTGGATAATACATACCCTGAAGAGGTATTCTGTGATTAAGAAGATTTTTATTTGTTTTGTTTTTTTTTTCTTTCAGGAGCAGGATTGTGGGTTCTAATGAATTATTTTACCCCTGGTTATATAAATCAGTGTTTCCAAACATTTCTGATAGACAATCCACAGTTAAAAATGTTCAGTATATATCCCCAATATTTATTCATTTATTAATTTATTAATCAGGTCATGTATTGCATATGCCATTATACATTATAAAATATAAACACAAATGGAATTGTTAAAAAATCAATGATGAACTAGATCATATTTGTTATTTTCTTGCTAGTTACACTGCTTCATATTATCATTAGCCTATGTCTCAAAGTATAATATATACTTAAGGTAAGGCTCATTGCTAATAAAATTAGATATAAATCCTTATTTCATATGTCTTCTTGATCATTTCAGTGAGAAGCAGAAGCTGACTTCTGGTAAGACTGAATTAAGTAAATCGTCAACATTGTTAACCTCACATTATGGCAAAGAATTCTTACTACAGTCAGAAAAGCTTCAATTCTACCAATTTCCTGTTGTTTGCTTATGCTTGTATTATTAGCATTATCTTCTTTACAGAAATCCTTTTAAGCCACTTTGCCATTTTCTGACTGCTGGTTTGGTTAATACTGAATAATGGAACCCTTAATTCCTTAAGTGAACACACATAAAATCAGTAAGATGCAACACAATGGAAATGAAAAAAAGAGCAGGGATCACATGTTAGTGCCCCCCCCCCATGTGTGGGATCTCCCAGTATTTCCTCAAAATACCTCTGCAAGGGTGGAGAGGAGACCAACTGGTGCCAGTATCAGTCCGTATATTATATATTTGCAAAAGCTTAGGGTGTTTTTTTTTTTAATAAAAAAAATGGAAGTTCTAAGTTTACTGCCCATAGCCTGTTTTGGAGATAAAGGGTAGAAGCAGTTGTGGTAGGTAAGGAAAGCTGTTATCTGAAGTATCTGATACTTTGCTTGAATATCAATGGGCCATGACTATGTTCTAGGCACACGGTAGCATAAGAGCCCTTCCCTGGACCAGTATGAAACTTTTATGCAGTTTAGAGGCTGTGCTCTCTTGAAACAGCATTTTTCACCATGGTGACCATGATCAGACCATTCTTACTCCTCTGAGCTTCTGCCATTCATGACCTCAGAAACAAACAACAAGTTGTAAAAGACTTTTGTGTACATTAAATACTTATTCTCTGTTACATGCAAACAATGAATCATGGAACACTACATCAAAAGCTAATGATGTACTGTATGGTGACTAACATATAATAAAAAATAATAATAAAGTAAATAAATAAATACTCTATTCTTGGGTCCAGATAAGATTAATATTCAAGCCTCAATTATTTTAGGAAGTGCTGCAAAGTTTGTTAATTGGCTAAAGGTCACACCATCACACCATTTCATGCATTAGTAATCCTGAAATGATTAGTTATAATGTATGAGTATAGATTGTATCTAAACTCTTTCTTTTACATTCTATGTAATTTATCTTAGTTGGCTAAGGCTGTCATAGCAAAAAACCATAGATGGGATGGCTTAAACAACAGACATTTGTTTCTCACAGTTCTAGAAGTTGGGGAGTCCAAGATCAAGGTGCCTGTGGGCTTGGTTCCTGGTAAGAACTCTCTTCCTGGTTTGCAGACAGTTGCCATCTCTCTGTGTGCTCACATGGCCTTTCCTCAGTACTACAGAGCCCTTCCCTTACAACTTCATTTAATCTTAATTACTTCCATAAAGACCCTATTTCCAAATTTGGTCACATTGGAGGTTACAGCTTCAACATATTAATTTTGGGGAGACACATTCAGTCCATAACATAATTTATATGCCTTCTTTTTTTAAAGATTTTATCTATTTGAGAGAGAGAGAGAGCACAAGTGGGGGGAGGTGCACAGAAGGAGGAGCAGACCCCCCACTAAGCAGGGAGCCCAATGCAGGGCTCAATCCCAGGACCCTGAGATCATGACCTGAGCCGAAGGCAGACACTTAACCCACTGAACCACCCAGGCACCCCAATTTATATGCTTTCTTTCGAAATATTTATTTTGTGTCTTCTACGTGAATGACACTATAACCAAGTTGTTCTCATTCTAAAGGAGAGACAACAAACAATAAATGTGTGCATGTGTATGTGTGCACATGTATATTACAAGGAAAACTTAAGTAGAACAAAGAGAAAGTGAGAGGGTTTTGAGAGGAGGCTATTTTAGAATAGGTGGTCAGGGATTACCTCTCTGATACAAGGACGAGGGAGCAAATATCTGTTACTGAGGAGCAAACCTCTAAATATTTAGAAGAAGAGTTCAGGCTCAAAAAGTCCAAGAGGCAGGTGCCTGAGGGATGAGAGAAGAGCAGAAAGGCCAGAGAGGGTGGCCGGGTTGGGCAGGGGACAGTGTTGGAGATGGAGGTAAAGAGAGGTGGGTGGCATTTAAGGCCTTGATGGCTAAGGTCAAGTTTGTACCGTCACAATGGGAAGTGACTGAGAGTGATGGGAAGGGGGCGCCTGGGTGGCTCAGTCGGTTTAGCATCTGCCTTCAGCTCAGGTCATGATCCCAGGGTCCTGGGATGGAGTCCCACATCCATCAATCCATCAGGCTCCCTGCTCAGCGGGAAGTCTGCTTTTCCCTCTTTCTCGGCCCCACCCCAGGCTCACACATGCTTGCGTGCACTCTCTCTCTCTCAAATAAATAAATTCTTAAAAAAAAAAAAAGTGATGGGAAGCCGTTGGGTGGTTTTTGAGCAGAGGATTGGCATGAGCTAACACATACCATTTTAAAGGGTCACCTTAAATTCTCCATGGATAATAGACCATAGGGGCAAGATTGAGAGCAGGAAGACAAGAACAGAGCCTTTTTCAGAAAACCAATTAGGCAATGCTGCTTTGGGAGAGTGGTAGTTAGGGTTAGAGTTGGAAAACGTTTTAAAGTTGTAGCTAATCAGGGTTTCCTGATGGACTGAATATGTGACACGAAAAAAAGGATAGCAAAACAAAACAAAACAAAAAACAAAACTTTGCAGCACTGAAATAACTCTAGCATTCAAAACAAAATAGGAATCTAAAAGTCAGACCACTTGGAGGGTGTCCTCTCCTAGCACTCCATACTTCCACATACTTTTCACAGGTGCAATTATGTTTGCACCTGCCTGTCTAGTGGCTGTCTCTCCTCCCATAGAATGTGAGCTACTAGAAGATAGGACTTGTATCTGTCTAGTTCATCTTTATATCATCTGCACCAAGCTCAATGCCAGGCAGTTTTTGAGCCCTCATTAAATACTGTAAAGAATGAATGAATATCAAAGCTTTGAGCAATCTTTAAGTTACAACTTATTAGGAGCAATTAGAAGAAAGAGGGAAGCTAAAAAGGCACTATACTCATTAGATGGCAGGTAGGACTAGAGAGATTCTGTTTTCTACCTTACCTTTCTCTATCATTTAACTTCTAAGACAAAACCAATTTTATCTCACCAAAAAGATGTTGTGTCTCCTATCAGCTGGTGAACACATTTTTCTGTAAAGGGAGTTTTACCCTGATCCGACATCATAACCATATTATACATTTAATCTGCCTAATAATTCTTAGAAAAGTATTATTTCTGCTAAAAATAAGATACCACTAGCCTTCCACAATTCAAACTCAAGCAAAATGGTAAAACTGATGAGTGAGATCTACAGATAATTTTCGAATCTTATTTTCAATGATTGCAGACTGTCTCTCCCATAAACTTTTATACCAACCGTTAAAAGCTCTTCGAATTGTTTTTGTTGCATTTCATTTTCACCCCTCCTCCATATAGCCAGGGAAATAAAAAAGACGACTAAAGAGAGGGAAAGTTCTGGAGATTTGGAAGTGCAAGGTAGCGACCAGCCTATGTAATCCTGGTCACTGAAAGGTCTGAGTTATTCAGACCTGACCATGCTTGGAGCTTGGGACAGAGCTAGCTTGTAATGTATTGGTTTCCAGCATCCACTTTTTATTTAAAAAATTAAGTTCCTTTAACCCTTCCACTGAAATGTCACTCGGCTGAGGTTCTGAAGGGCGAACGTGCAGCCGGCTGCAGTAATGATACGGAGTCTTTGTGTAAACTACCCAACACGACACCGAGTGATGTGTGGTTTGTGATGTCAGCAGAAACCGCAGATAAAATCGCTTGGGTTTCTATCTCTTGGCTAGAGAACGTCCCTACAAGAAAAGACTGACCCTTGACTCCGCCAGAAACTTTCCCCAGACTTGGCCTCCATTGGTAGAAGGAGTCGCCCCCCTCCTGGCACCCCAACGGGAATCCCAGAGGTGGGTCGTGGGGACGCCGACACTGGGGCGCAGTACCTCCGGCCCTGCGCAGACAAGGGCGGGGTCACAGGCACTTGGGCTGACCAGGGCTCGGGGACGCCGAGGGTGGGGGGTGGAGCCGGCTCCGCGGAGTGCCAGCTCCGGGGGGGGCAGGGGGGGCGGGGGCTGCCCAGGGCCCCGCCCGACGGTCTCGGAGCAGGCCTCGAGGGCGGGGAAGGCCCCGCAGCCCCCGCCCCGCAGAAAGGCGGCGGCCGGCCGCGGCGAGGTGGCCCAGCGGGGCGGTTGCTGGCGGGCGGGGGGCGCCCGAGGTGGGAGAGGGTGGGGTCGGGCTGCTTAGAAAGCCCGAGCGTCCGCCGGGCCCACGGCCGGACCGCCAGCCGTAGCCGCCGCCGCGCCTCCAGCGTCTGCAGGTAGAGTCGGCGCGGGCGGGGCGGGGCGGGGCCGCGTCTGGGGGAATGGGGAACGCGCCCGGGTGGGGGGTGTTACTCAGAGGGTCTCTCCGTGCGCGCTCTCGCGGTATCTGCACGCTCGGGGGCCGCGAGGGCTTGGAGCATCCCTTTGCACCCCTGAAAGGGGGGTGACCTGGTTACCTTACGCTGACCTCCTGACAGCTGTCTAGCTGCACTGAGAAAGTACGGGGCCCCAGAGGGTGCTAGCTTCCAAGATACTTTGGGTGTTTTCTGCACCCTCCAACCCAACTGGCCTCCCACACACACACACAACACACACGCACACGCACACACTACGCAGGAGGAGGCGGAGGCCTGAGGGATTAGAGGGATAGAGACCCTGTCACTCAGAAGAGATTAGAATCTGGGCAGGACGTGTCCACGCTGAAGTCTTCAGAAAGTAGGTGCAGCATCTGCGGCTCCTCGCGTCCAGCCCTCAGGTGATGCGTGATTGATTTTTCTTGGTTTGGTAGCTCTGGAAGCCCTAGGCTGTAAA
This sequence comes from Ursus maritimus, assembly GCF_017311325.1. Taxonomy (NCBI): domain Eukaryota; kingdom Metazoa; phylum Chordata; class Mammalia; order Carnivora; family Ursidae; genus Ursus; species Ursus maritimus. Next base: position 62,761,761 of record NW_024426885.1, read on the forward strand.
AGGTTCGGGTCAACAATGCGATTTTAATCCACAGAGGCTTTCTTTGCCCTGCTCTCCCAACACCTTCTCGTATCTGGAGGAGGGGCACATTGGAGGATCCTAAAAAGTTTGAAGTGAGTGTTCAAAGTTGCTTCGTGTTTTCCATTTGTGACTTTTTGAAAAAAGAAAATACAAACTCTTAGTTTGAGTAGGTTTTACTTCTTTAATATACATGCATGCATTCATTTGAAGAGAACTGGTGATATCATTAGAGAGTGAGTCCAGTAAGTACGGCATCATTAGAACTGACAACCAAGTTTACTGCATAGTTTTAGAAATATTGCTTCCTAATGTGTCTTTTTATGTGCTCTGTTACTGGGATGCGTCTTTATTGGGAATGCTGTCAATATCACCTTGGTGTCTTGTGAGGTTTCCCCTGATGTTGGCCACCTGACCTGGGACGGAGCCCAGTATGCTCCCTTCTCTTTGTGTTTCAGGTGGGCACCAAACTGCTTGCAGGCCTCTACCCTTGGTCTCTGGTGAGGGGAAAAAACTATCAAAAAATGTGCTCTTGGCAAGTTTGGGAGCAAGGAGGAATGCAGTAGATTTTTCCCCCTTTTAAAGTTTTCACATATTGGCAATTTAAAACCCAAAGCATTGTTTACCACCTGTCAGACTCACTCGTAAGTGAAAGGATTAACTAATAAAAGATTTGTAAAATGCTTCCTGAATATAAAATTCCATAAATATGCAAAATAGTAATAATCCACCCATTGTTAAATTTATGTAGCTGCTTCTGCCATGCATACAAGATGATTTAGAATGCATGTTTCCTGTCAATTAAACAATGAGTTTGGAGTAAAATAATGAGTTCAATTCACATCCTATGAAACTTTGAAATAAAATTTCTCCCATAAGGCACCATCGGCAGAGAATCATAAAGTAAGCAGCATTTCAAAAAGTTATATATGGAATGGCACTTACCTTATGGCTGGGGGAAAAGGGACCCAGTGAACTTCTGAAACTAAGAAATATTCAGCCCTGTTTCAAATGTGCTTGAACCATAAATATTCCCTCACGTTTTGGGTGCATCTAAGGGGAGAGCAAACAGGTTTTGTGGGATGGCCTTAGAGCTAGCTGTCCGCTTTAATCCATGAAATATGCCTCTCAGTATTTTAAGGCTTTAGTTCAATCTGTGGTTTTGTTCACAATGAAGAAAATCTTCATAGTTACTTAGATAAATTATTCATTCTTCCAATATCATGGGCTTGGTTTTTAAGTATCCTTAATACCAGCAATCATTTTAATATCCTGCAGATAATTAATTTGTTCCCAGTGGATTGAGTGACATGTTAACATCACACTTTTCTCTTTATGTGTATTTAATAATAAAGCATATCATTTTTCTGCTTACTGGTCTCCTAGAGTAAAACCTGTTTCTTCATGCTAATTGTAGTATAAATAATCCTAGGGATGGTCTTTTCTGTTTTATGAAGACAACTGTAGATTCCCCACTAGCAGAGTAAGCTGTGAGCAGAACCACGAAGTTGGGGATGTTTTTCCTGACATCTTCCCACCTTCAGTGGTCCCTCCTCATTTCCTCCACTCAGCCCTCAGATGGGTAGCTGCTGAATGGGCCCCAGCCTGGCATTCCGGAACCTCCCCTCTTCTAGCGCTCTTCCTTTATCCAAATAACTTAACCTCTGCCCTACTTATTTTCCAACAGTTTGGTATGGGTGAAAGAGCACTCGGTGAAAAATCAAAGGAGTCTGTATTTATCAAGCACCAAGCCTGTGATATACCAGGCACTGAGCCACATTGTCTCATTCAATCCCTGTAACAATCTGATGTGCAGTCAATGTCATCTGTGTTGCACACAAAAGAAAACTGAGTCTCAAAGAAGCTCTGGTGCCCAAGGACGAGCAATTGATGAGTCAAAGAGCTAGGATTTGAACCAAAGCATTGTGGTGCTTCCTGCTGCATTGTGATCCTGATCCCTCAGAAGGGCTCACGTTCTGGACTGAGGCGTGGAAGAATTCTCCCATTGACTAACTGGCCATTTGACCTCAGATAAGTCCCTTAAATCCTCGGGGCCTCTGATTTCCTTTCCCTAGTTTTGGATTAAATTCTCTCTCAGAGGTGGAAGGGACATTTGGATGCAAAGCACATAAACTGCTCCTCCCACGGGATTCCAGAATATCTTCTTCCCTGCCCTGGCCTTTCCTCCAATCCCCTCCCCGGTCTATCTTTTTTCTTCTTGCGGGTCCAAGTAAATATCGCCCCCTCCAAGAGGCTCTTCCCAAACAGTCTTCTATTATTTTCTATCTCAAGCTCCATGGTCCCTTTAAAACACTGATTACAAACTGCACTTATTTTATTTACACATCAGTTTATATGTGGCTGTTGTTCTTATCTTCTCCATCATTCCCCCCATCAGACTGTAAGCCACATGAGGCCAGAACTCTTTCTGCCTGACCTTTTTCCATTATTGTATTCCCAGGGTCTGGCACAGTGACACACAACATATAGCTGTGATCAATACATGTGTGTTGAATAATTATTCATTATAATATGATAATTATATAATGAATAATTATCTCCTACAAAGGGCATGTGCTAAGGGCCAATATATTGTCCCATCCCTGGGAAAACCCGAATGAAGCACCCTTGATCTTACACTGTTACAGCGAGCCTGAGTTATGAATGGGGATCCAAGAATAGTACTGGAGACGGCACGACAACCCTGGGGCACCCTGGACAAATAGACACACTGCATATGGTCCAAACCCCATATTTTACAAAGAAAAAAACTGAACCTCAGAATGATAATAGGAACTTGGGTTCAGAAGGCACACTGGAGACCAACTACTGGTCTAAACCATTGTTTTATGGATGAGGACACATAGCACATATAGAACCCATGCGTCCTGACCTCCACACTAGCACAAATCTCACCAAGGAGTCAAAAATCCCAGGGACCACCCAGTCAACAGGGGTAGGGAGCGTGAGGCAATGACACTTTTTTTTCCCCAGAAATTCCAAAGAGCCTTCGGTTTCCCAGACCAATCCTGGATAGCAGCATTAGTACACAGCAGAACACTCTACTTCAGATCATCTTATTTTTTAAATTTTGTACGGCCTGTTTAAATTTCAGTGACTCATTTACTATTTTAATGATCCATCAGGCAGCCTTTTAATACCTATCATTAGTTTACCAGTTCTGTTTAAACACTGGGGAGCTCCAAATGGCAAATCTACAGGGCTGAGCATTTACCACTAGCATGATAGATTCAAGATACGTTTAAAAGATGATTGATATTTTGAACTCCAAATGATGATGGCTTGTTTTTAAGGACTAAAATAACTTTTCTTCTCTAACTTAAAGAGCAATCCTTGCTAGAGTATTACATCCCATAAAAAAGCAGTCCTTAAACTTTAGAGGGCATAAAAATCATCTGGAAGGCTTTTAAAAACTCAGATTGCTTAGAGCCTTTCTGCACATTTCTGAATTAATAGCTCTGAGATTGGACCCAGACAACTGCGTTTTTAACACCTTTCGTGATTTTCCCGATCAAATAGTCTGAAGACCTCACTTTGAGATCCAATAATAATTTTAGTATGTTTTGAATTTTCCCAGGTTCCTTGTAAGTGGATTTTTTTTAAAAACAAAGATAATTGGGGAAAAGTCTGATGTGTTTGAAGCTAGCAAATAGCATACTAGTATGATGGGAATTTGTTTTCTTGTAGGAAAAGCCATATGCCATATGTATATAATCATGATACAGCTACTGGGTTTGATATCAGCCCCAAATCAAGAATGTTCCAGAATGTTTCTGTTGGACCACAAAAGTAAATCAGTAATTAGCAATAAAAGTTAAGTGTTAAATTCTGTGGAGCAATAATGAAGCCCCTTGCCCTCCAGACGATTACATTCAGTATAGTAGAGAGATAAGATTAATATCCACAAAAGTTTCAAGGAAAGGGTTGCAGATCAAGTACACGATGCCCAGTTAAATTTGAATTTCAAATACACAACAAATCATGTTTCAGTATAGGCATGTCCCATATAATATTTTTATTTGCTAAATCTGGCAACCTTGCTCAGTGAACATTAGCATTTAATGCCATTAGTTTCCAGAACTTGGTGGTGGGGAGGGGAGACAGTAATGTTGAGTGGTTGTTAAGCTTTGAGAAACTGGTAAAAGCTCTGAACATGCTCCTGAGAAAAATGCCCAACAGCACTTTCCAACAGAACTCTCATAGTATTCCATGGATCCCAGGCTACCAAAGCTCTTGGGGACATCAGGATCATCTGCAATGTAGACAGTAGAGGCCAGCTCTTCAAACTACTTCCTCTGGGCTGGTGAGTCTAGAAGGTAGCTTGGATAAGTGGAATGTGAACGTGGCTTTTTTTTTTTTTTTTTTTTTTTTTAGATTTTATTTATTTGTTAACTTGACGGAGAGAGAGTACAAGCAGGACGAGCAGCAGACTCTCCGCTGAGCAAGGAGCCCAATGTGGGACTCTATCCCAGGACCACAGGATCATGACCTGAGCTGAAGGCAGACGCTTAACTGACTAAGCCACCCAGGCCTTTAAGCGCAGGAGAATTTAGCTGGATTGTGGGTTTAGGAGACTTCTTAAAGCTTTGACAGAAGGCAGGTTCCCTTAGGCTTTGGGGATATTTAGTAAGGAATATTGAGAAATTAGTTGGGACTGGTTTTTAGAAAGTCCAGATTGTGGACAGCCTTAAATTCTAAAGGGTTTTTAGACTGCCTATATTGGGAAACAGTTCATCCTTAGTGATGTATCGGTTAGGGAGGAGAAGATGATCAGACAAAGGGAGATGTCAGAGTGATATTGTAGGCAGCCTGGGCTCTAGGGTCAATAGGCCTGGTGTAAACTCCTCCATTAAGCTGGGAAGCCTTTGGTGTGTGTGCAATTTCTGTGGGCCCCAATCTCCTAAAATGGGAATTGGGAATAATAATAGGAGCTACTAACAGGGCTGTTGTGAGGATAAAATGAAGTGCTTGGCACAGTGGGTGATACGGCATAAATATTCAATCAGTGGCACCTAGTGCTGGATATACTACCACTGCTACTACTGCCCTTGGCATTCCAGGGGGATCGGTGGCTCAGCAGCCTGTAAGAACGGTTTGGGGGAGTAAAAAAAAAAAAGGAGAGAAAAATGATTGTTTGATCTGGATTTAGATAAAGCTTTAAAATCTACCTTTTCTAAGTTAAAATTTCATTATCAAAAAACAGTAAGTGCAGAAACAAGTTAGTAAAATAATGTTAGTACTTTTAATTGAGGATCTTAAGATGAAAACATTCAACTCTTCATTATCTTTCCTAGGAGAGGGAATATTATGGACAATCTAAATCATATACTCCGATCCAAAGTCAAGGAAACTTTAATTGCATGCGTTACTCTTCATAGCAGATTTGCTTTTGATCCAAAGTCAAGGAAACTTTAATTGCATGCGTTACTCTTCATAGCAGATTTGCCATCTTAACTGTTCCGCTTTGGCTAATATTTAAATTAATTTGCACACGATAAGCTCAGACTAATCATTCAGAAAGTTGCTCCCCAGGGACGCCTGGGTGGCGCAGTCCTTAAGTGTCTGCCTTCGCTCAGGGCGTGATCCCGGCGTTATGGCATCGAGCCCCACATCAGGCTCCTCCACTATGAGCCTGCTTCTTCCTCTCCCACTCCCCCTGCTTGTGTTCCCTCTCTCGCTGGCTGTCTCTAATAAATAAATAAATAAATAAATAAATCTTTAAAAAAAAAAAAAGAAGAAGAGGAAGAAAGTTCTCCCCAAAGCCATTTAAACCGCAAAGCAGATCAGTTTATCAGAGAGAATTCAAGCAACCACCTGACTGATAACGCAGGAAATGGGATCATCAGGGCTCTGGAGCCCGACCGTTTAGGTTCCAACCCCAGCCTTCTCCTGTGACTAGCTTTGTGACCAGGCAAATCACTTTGCTTCTCCAAACCTCAGTTTCTCCCTCTCTGCAAAACAGAACGAACAACAGCCCTTCCCTCCCAGGGCATGAGCACAGAGCTCTCACGTGGTTTCCAGTACCCAGTAAGTGCCCCATAGAATTCTGTGACCTCATGTCATCTTCATCTATCGGTATGTTATTTCTTTCACATATGCATAAAGAATTTAATCCAGGAAAACATCTAATAATGTGGGAGATATTTAGGATCTTTAGTCACATCTTAATTTATTGATTTACACAGCCAGGGCTATTTAGAGCATTTTCCAAACCACAGAGTACAGTACTCTTATTTCAAAGAATGTTTAATCCCAGTTTTCATGATGTGTCGCTTTCTCCAGCTCATCCATCTTCAACCTTTACAGGGTGATTGGTGCCTTTCTAAAGAGCTTTGGGTTTCAAACTGTATATTAAAGCATCTGGGCCCTAGAATTTACTTGGCTCGTAAACCTATGGTACGGAACAATAAGGGATTGGTTTACGGTACATTATAGCTACGTGTATGGCAGTTATATTTTATTTGGTCTGTGCTGAGCACCTTGAGGGCATCTCCCACAGTGCCTTAAAGATGGGAGACTCAAACACTTACTGAATGAAGTTAAAGTATAATAAGTTATATCACATTCTTTTTCTGAAGATACGTTTCCCTCACATTAGGAAATCTAACTTTAAAAAAAAATGAAAACAAGGGGAAGACTTCTGACTTTCATGCATTAGAGCATTAGTTTGATATTTCTAGACTGAAGTACTGAACGTGAATCTGGAGATCTACCATTCATATTTCCTAGAAGAGCTATGGATTATAACATCTCCCTTCTTCGCATTAGTTGGTCCATCTCAAATAGTCTCCCCTCAGATACTGCTTGTTTGTTTTATGTTCGTTTTTTTATTATCTACCCTTACCCCACTGGACTAGAAGCACCCTGAGGTCAGAGGTCAAGCCTACACATTTATTGCTGTTTACTGCTCTAATAGCTACTGAGTATCTATTACAGTGCCAGGCACTTAGTGCGTAGTCAATAAATAGCCTGTCAATTAGTAGAGTGTCAGAAGACCAAGGTCTGGTCTTCTGTGATTATTCCACTGCAAAGCAGTAACCTTTTGTTTTTTTATCTTTTGGGTCAAAATCACCTTTCAGAATCGGACTAAAATCATGAAACACCTCATTAATAAAATTTTACATGCTCAAAATTTTGCATATAATTTGAGTCCACCTCAGGCTAGGAATCCCAGTTCTAAATCCCAGTTTCTAGATTAAGAAAAATCTAACTGAAATATTAAACTAAATATCACAAAATATTTAATTACTATGAATACCAATGTGTTAATATTCATGCATCTATAGTAATAAATTATATGTTGCCTTGGGAAAATTCTGCAACCCTCCAAAGGAAAAAAAAAAGGCATCTATAAATGCTGAATGTTTTATTTATACTCTGGAAAGGATTTAAGGCTTATAGAGAAAGGCTAATAAAAATACATACTGTACAGCAATATAAAATATATTTCAAATAGGTAAGAAAAAAATGAGTCAAAGGAAAAAAATAAGGCTGAGAAAATAAGATGGGGCCAGGAGAGAGATTCATACTCAAAATTTATGCCATGAAATTCAACACTCTGGCTAGAAGATAGTAACAAATTTTGTTCTCAGTTTTTTAGCAGCCAATGCGAAGGAGAAAAATATAATCAGTTATGTCCTGCAGAAGGTCATGTTTTATATATACTTATATATTAATGCATGGATATGTATTTAATAGCAAACTGCTTCTTAAAAGAAGTAAGTTTCAGTATCTTAATAAAGAATGGAGATTATATTTCCAATGTTTATTTGTGGCAAGTGTCCTTGTACCTGAACCTGAAATGACCCATAATAAATGTTCAAAAATAACTGGCACTTTGGAGGTTTACAATGAAGATGTCATGGCTTTCCATGCAGAAAGAGGCTTCATGAGGTCAGTGAGACCCTTGTAGAGCTCAGAGGAGAGGTGAGGGACAGACAAGGAAAACAGAGGGCTTTCTCCATTGTCTTACACCCCATCAGTCCCTGCAGCAGTCCACCCTTTCCACTGCCGCACATTATTTAAATAAGATGCCTGAAGCTCTCGTTCTTTCCTTGAAGGCAAGGTTAGGATGTTGACTAATGTAAGTTATTCCCCCTAACCTTAGTTTCCTTGGATAACAGTCTGTCACAGGAACTTCTACGCCTTCTCTCTTTGAGAAAGCAAATACAATAACTAGCTTCTCGGAACATTATGTGGATTTGTGGCATTCTCAGAGGGGCTATAAATGGATCACATTGACAGCTTTATTTGTCATTCTTAAATGGAATGTGTTTTTCCCCCTTTGAGTTAAATCGAAATCAGATGGCATTTCTTATTTCAATGTGGAATGTTTTTACTCTCATAATTGCAAAATGGCATTCATAACTGATACTATTCTAATTTACAAAATTTGTGTTTTATTATTGGGGAGTTCTATTTGCAAAGTAACTGAGGGAAAACAACTTATGCAACATTTTCGTTTTGCCTATTTATTGAGATCCTGATATAGTTGCTAGAATTTTGTCGCCATATGGAAGCAGAGACAATTATATTGCATGTAATGACATGGATTTTAGAAGCAAGGATATAAAAAGGCATACCCAGCAGAATACCCACAATCCAGAGACTAAAACATTTTTGAAACCTCTTCTCTCCTTTGCCTCCCCAGCATGTCCCTGGTCTCAATCTCTTCCTCTCCTTACAGTGGCTCTTGTTCAATATATGTAGGGGCAAAAATGGCAAGAATAAGGTTGGAAAGCACTATTTTCATACCTTAGCATATTTCTTATATTCTTAAGCCAGTTGCTTCAGTCCAGGTGGAATTTTTCATTAAAAAAATCCCCATCACTGGGGGTCCTGGGTGGCTCAGTCAGTTAAGCATCTGCCTTCGGCTCAGGTCATGATCTCAGGGTCCTGGGATCGAGTCCTGGCATCAGGCTCCTTGCTCAGTGGGGAGTCTTCTTCTCCCTCTCCCACTCCCCCTGCTTGTGCGTGCACACTCTCTGTCTGCGTCAAATAAATAAAATCTTTAAAAAAAAAATCCCCATCACTCCCATCAACCCACTACTCAATCTGTGTGAGAAAAGAAGCCCTCCTACTTTAATTTCTTAAATCCTCCAAAAGTTCCCAGTGCTCTTGTTACCGATCTCAATGTTGTGCTTATCTTTAGAATTTTCAAATGCTACGCAATGGGTACATTTTTCACACTGAATTTATATGTGTTTATTTTCATGCTCATTTTATACACGTGTTCAATAAAGTCAACTTTACCAAGTACCCACTAAGTGCCAGACACCGTTAGGATACAATGAACGGCTTCAGGTATCCCCTGCTCTCATTCGGCCTACAGGCCGGCTGGTGGGGAAGATAGACAGTAAAAGAATGACACAAATCGGTATGAAACTGAAACTGTTGTAAATATGACACAGAGAAGAGACACAAGGTTCTGGAAAGTGAGCTCTAAATGACAGAGAGGAGTCAACTAGACAAGGAGTAGAGGCAGAAGGCATGCTGTGGAAGGTGTGGAAAGCTGTGATGTGCGGCAAGAAGAGAGCGGAAGCAATGTGAGAGCCTGAAGGAAGGTCAGGTGGCTGGAGTACACAGAACAGGGGTGAACAGCATGGGTCTGGAGATGTGATCAGGGGCCATCACCATGAAGGCTTTTTAGCCATAGCAAAAAATATGTCTTCATCCTAGAACCAATGAGAAGGGTGGGGGGGGATTTTAATTAGTTACATCATCAATTTGGTATTTCAAAAAAATATTCCCAGCTACACACAGAGTGTGGGTTGCCAAGGGGAGAAAGTCATGCAGACCAGTTGAACATTTTCAGTACAGTTACTGGTAGCGTGGCCTAGGGGAGGAAGGATGAGGTGGTGGTGATTTCCAAAAAGTGACTGGATTCAAGAGACATGGAGCGGTAAACGGACAGGCTGTCTTCTGCAATATTGATGGGGCGCCCATGTGGAAGTGTAAAGGAACCCTGGGGAAGGAGCAGGTTTGCAAAGACAGATACTAACCTCAGTTGGACATGCAGAGTTTGAGTTCTGTAGGAAACATTACAGGATGGAGCAAAAGACATTGGATTATGGGTGTGGAGCTTGTCAGAAAGCTCTAGGGTTTGCATGTAAACTTGTGACTCATCTTTAATGCACAGTTCTGGCTCTGACGAGTATGATCCATAGATGGATATGACTGCCTACAGGAAGATTATAAAGTGAGTGGTGGAACCAAAGTCTTAAGGAATTCAAATCCGTAACAGCCAAGTAGTGAAGGATGAGCCTGTGAAGGATGAAAGGAGTAGTGAAACAGAAGGGAACCCAGGCAATTGCTGGATCATGGGGGGCAAGGGGGCAATGAAGCGAGGATTTCATTTCAGGAGGGTGGGAGTGGTCAGTTGGCTTAAATGTGAAAGATTGAGAACTGTTTATTTTATGTAGCAAGAGTGGAGAGCACCGATCAGGAGAGAATTGTTTTGAATTAGAGAGAAATCTCTAAGGGATATGTATGGGAAATAGAGTTCTAACTGAGTCTATTTGCAGTCATGCCTGTTGGAGAATATTTCACGTTTCATATTTTACATCTCTCCTAATGACATAGCTAGGGAGCTAGCATGATAGAGAAGAAAGCCATTCTGACATGTTGGTGACCACGACAGAGTGGCACTGGGGTGGAATTTGAGCACAGAAGAATCTGAGGTCCTGGGGTCTGAACGGGAGAGAGAACGTGAACCTGACAGCAAGGAATTTTATGAGCACAGACAGCACTGCCTCCTCCTCCACCCAGCGGTGCGTGTGCGCCCAGGGTAAATAAACCAAATGTTCATGAAGCAGTATTGATTCGCCTCACCCACGTGCTGGCATCCCTGTTTAGAAGAAGTATGCTGTGGGCTGACACATCACACAGCACGTTCTCAGCAACCTCTCTGAGGTGAGCTGCAGCCTCAACTTCCCTCCCAGCGCTGGCTACACCACAACCATCTGCGCATGCGGG
>NW_024426885.1:62772782-62874168 GCF_017311325.1 Ursus maritimus
AGGGAGCACTGTGATGAGACAAAGGTCAGACTGCAGAGGTGTGAGCTGCCAATGGGAGATAAGAAAAGAAAGATGACTACTGGTAATTATTTGCAGTAGTTTGGCTATAAAAGGGAAACAAGAGATTGGAGGGCAGCTGGACAGAGGTAACTGGATGAGCAAGTGCTTATTCAGTCAACAAATATTAAAATATCTTCTATGGGCCAGGCACTAAGACAGGTACCAGGAAGATATTTTCCAGCCCTAATGGGAGATCTGCCATGAGATACATTTCATGTATTAATCTCAAATGCACAGTGACTACCTGTTTTGTGACCTGATTCACTGAAACAAATGCAACATCTTCCCTGAGATATAAACCTTACTTGATCTTTATAAAATGATTAAACAAATTTGTGTTAAAATAAAAAAGAGAAAAATAACATGTCCATCTGTATTTTTTTCCTAATCCTCTCTCCTTCCATTCCTTTAAGTGTCCCAAGTTTGGACAGTCTTGCTATTGTCAGTTATTCAGAAAATATTTTCTAGAATGGTGTTCTGAACCCTATGTTCAAGAGCCTCTCATAGTGCTATTTGATGTTTCAAAATCATCTAATCTATAATTTATAGAACACCCACGTAATGAAATATGAATATTACCCCATGGAAGTTAGAAATGTGAATAAATCAGGGTTTCCCTAGCTAGACTATAAGCTTTGTGAGGGCTTTTGGCACTGCTGTGTTAAGAGCATATAGTCAGAGTACTATAAATGGGATTTTTGTGGTAAGGTTGCAATTAAGGATCCCTGGGTTTGTAGAGAAAGGTACACTAAATTCTTACACAAGAATTCAGGAAGATCCCTGAAAGAGGTAATATTTGGGTGTTAAATAATGGGTGTTAAAAAATGAGCATTTCAGATAGCAGAAAGCTAGTCAGCCAAATCACAGAGGCAAATCATTTTTTGGAGGAGAGGAAGAGTGAAGAGAAAGGGTTTGGTATGGTTACGTGGAAAGTAGTAAGTGCACTGATCTGGGATCTTGGGAAGCTCTGCTGAGGAGTGCCTGGACTTGATCTTACACTGACTGGAAGTGTCCGAAGTTTTCAAGCAAGTGGGGAAGGATGAGGTTTAGGAAGGAAACTGGGATCATTAGGAGAGCTAGGAACTGATGGGGACTGGAAGCAGGGAGTACATGAGATAGGAAGGCCACTGTCTGGATGGGAGATGGTGGACGGCAGTGAGTTTCTGCCATGATGATGGCCTTGGACATGTCAAGGGAAGTTGAGCTTCTTGTGCATGAAGTCATTATAATCAGTTAGATGTGTGGGTTTGGGAGGTGCAGTGATGGGGGAGAATGAAGAGGACATCACATGTTCAAGCCAGGGAGAGTGGCAATCCCATTGATTTTAGGTACGGAAAGAAAAGCAAATTCAGGAGATGATAGGGATGAAGATCCAGCCCAGAAAGCATGAGAAAAAGGTATTAATTTAAGACATGGGTGTGAGTGAAATTGCTGCCAAGTGGAGACCCTTGACGAAGGCCCACATTAAGGAAAGGAGAAGAGCCAGAAGAGGAAAATTGAAAGGAGTTTCCTGCAAAATTGGAAGTGAGATTTCAAGGAAGCCAAGAAAAAAACATGTGGATTTCAAGGATGAGGACTCAAGCTGTGATTTGTTTCACTTATAAAGGTGATCTTTGAACAACGTGGGTTTGAAATGCAGGAGTCCACTTAGAAGCAGATTTTTTTGATAAATACAGTAGAGTACTATAAATGTATTTTCTCTTCATTATGATTCTCTTAATAACATTTTCTCTAGCTTACTTAGTTGTACAAATACAGTGTATAATGCATGGAACATACAAAATATGTGTTAATAAACTGCTTATGCTATCAGTGAGGCTTCCAGGCAACAGGAGACTATTAGTAGTCACGTTTTGGGAGAGTCAAAAGTTATATGCAGATTTCTGACCATATGGAGTCAGCACCCTTCACCCCTGCGTTGCTCAGGGGTCTACTGTATAATCACCAACTAGTATTGTTTTAAGCAGTTTTCCTCTTGACAATGAAACAGTCCATGCTTCTATCTCCTCCCCAGATTTTATAACATTCAAGAAGCACATGAAAGAGGCCTCTCTCATCAAGTATTCTTGATTAAGTCACGAAAATGGAATTGAAGCTTGTTCTTCCCCTTCATATGGTAAGTAACCACTAATTTGGGTAACGGGTTTGCCTTTCCCCTTCTCCTAATTTCCTTATGATTTTTACAAAAGAAATGGAAATGCTTCTGGTGTGAAGGTAGCATGATTTATGAATAATATCCAGATCTGTCTTCAGAATATTTCATTAAAAAGGAGAACATTCCATTTTTAGTGCAATTGTGGTTTTTATAAATTCTAATTTAATATGTTTTATCTGGCTTAGAACTGGAGTCATTTTGAACTACATATGAGTTTTGATAATTAAAGTAACATAACTCTTCTACCCACTTTATACACACTTTTAATTCTTTGGTGCAAATTGACATGTGGACTCTGAAAAGTCATGGCCACATAAAAGGAAGATTTAGAAATGCCAGATTGATGGGCAGTGGCATTTCTCTTCATTCCAGAAGCCCTCGTTTGGAGTATCCACCCCTTTTGGCCTGGGCACTGACTGTCTTTAACTGGAAAAACATCTCACTTTGCAAGTGACTAGAACTGAGTCACCCCACGTGAGCAAAATCAGCCCTTAAAGAAAGGGCAACATCATTAAGTTCTTTCACCAGGATATTGTGCCTGCAGGACTTAAAATGATTTGAGACAGTTCACTCCTTTGTCCACCCACAAAATCATTTGTTATTTTTAACCTTCATTGTACATTACTTTTCTTTATATGTTCTAATGCATGTTTAAAAGAAAAATTCTGTATGTATAGCTGTGAATATTCATTAATGCATTTCATTTATTCTGACAAATTAGGAAGGTGGACATCTCTGAATTTGTGGGCAGGCTGAATTAAAGATAACTTTCAAATAAATGTGGCCTTTATTCTTTAAACTACATATAGTAACTCCAACAAAACATTACAAAGTAGAAATCCTTAAGGAAACCTGTAATAATAAATCATATGAACATTTTGTTATTAGCATATAGATTGGATGTATGTAGGAGCTTGTAAAGTGCCTGAGGTTCACTGAAAATAGTTTATTCTGTGTCTACAAAGTATATGCAAGATTGAAAATAAATGTTTAAAACACCATATATTATCTACCTATAAATAAAGTGTTTGCAAAGCAAAGGTAAACGTCAGCCCAGCTCATGAAAAAAATATCAAAAGATTTTAAATTTATTGAAGCCGTAAATTAATGAGATATTACCATGTGTGCATAAATAACTTAAAGAATAAAATTTGCTGATCCTTCTCTCATATGGATATTTGTGCTAATGAATCAGGATCCTATTTACTCTATTAGTCCCCAAAGTAATTGCTTATTTGAAGAAGTTCTGTCTTATGGGTTTTCAGTTAATTAAATCCATTTGCATTTTATGCACACATTTTAAATTCTCAAGCCCTATTTTTCATAAGCCAGATTCAAATATGTTCATGTAATAATACCTCTCATTAAGGCATTAGTCTTTCATTTTTAAAGGAACTTTCAGAATAGCCATATGCATAAAGTGCTTATTAATGAAATCCAATCAATATTTTAGAAAAGTCAACCCATTAAATGTTATTTTTTTAGTTTAAATTTTCCTATTTGTAATGGTGATTACTATGCTGAACATACTTCCAATTTCTAATTTTTCGGTTAGCTTAATTTATTCAACGATTTTTTTTTACTTTGATTTTGCATGGCAGGTTTTAACTTCTAATATGCCTTTAGAATTACAAGCAATACTTTTCCCAAAGAGTAGCTTTTTCAAGGTATGTGCATATTAACTGATTGATCTTGCCAACCCAGTTGGGAGATCACTAAAACATGAAGCAAAACTTTCCTAAATCTAATACTGAAGAACAGAGTATGACAATTCACCAAGTTAGGGATATTTTTAAAAGTATCATTTTCTCATAGTTTTCAAATATTTGAGAAGTTGGGAATTAAAGTCCATAAAGTACTTCCTGGCTTGGAAGTTTGAAAAAGCTACCAAATTTAGGAGAGTAGAAGAAGTAGACAGAAGAGAGGTCAGAAAGAGCCACGGGATCCACACAGTGGGCCCAGGTCTAAAACCAAAGCATGTGGCAAAGCCAGACGCTGGGAAAGGCACCCGGGGGCACAGTCTGGAGAGCTGACTTGAAATCCAGTTTTGAAATCACACACAACTGAACTATATCTAGGTGGTCATTAGACGTTTATCTAGTTTACAGTTTATCTAGGCTTAGTAGTTTCTCTGTGCAAAAAAGATACAGAATGCAGAGTCTGGGTGCATTCAAGTTCCAATTCCAGCCTAAGATTATATCTGAATCAAAAAAGGATAGAGTATCCAAATGAAGAAAAAAGAAGAGGAAGCAAAGGAGGGAGGGAAACAGGAAGGATATCCTGAAGCCAGGATGAGTATGAGTTATTTTGACCTTTTTGGCAATATTGGACAGTAATGTACTTTTGTTGACCTCTTAACAGGAGATATAAGTAGAAAACGGAAAACATTTTTGATACACTGAAAAACTCTTACACTTTATAATAAACACATTTCATTCAATTAAATCTTATTAATTCATTGAAGCAATGATCTATGTAAAGTGTAATGCCAATAGTATCCTAAGAAGATAACATTTTCTTGGTAACTGGAATCGCCCTAAGGAAGCATTTCTTCTCATTTAGACAAAGTAAGAATAAAGCACTTGTATTACCACTTGTATAAATTTTTAATACTGAATAAAATATTAGTGTTTAGTGTAATATTGATTCTCAACATAATACTCCTCCATAATAGCATGCTAATTGGTTAGAATTAAATCAGACAGATTCAAAAACCCTGAGAACAGACCATCTAACACTTGCAATTTTTTTTCATTAGTTTCCAGAATTCCAATTAAGATGGAATTAATCTGCCAAATAAAAGGCCACGGTACAATAAAAGTTCCGCGTACTATGTCATGTGCACGCCTTCCTCCTTCCTGGGGCTGCACCCCCAGGATGAGATCTAGAAGTGAGGAGGGTGGGAGAGGGCACATCATGACTTGTGGGTTCCAGCCACACCGAACAGCCTTCAAAAGAGGCAGGCAGTCTCTGTGCGTTCTAGCTCTGTCATTTCCTACCAGTGAGACCTGAGGCGTTTTACTTGAAACTCGTAGAACCGCGGTTTCCTCACCAATAATATTACTAGTCTAGCAGTACCAGCCTGCTGGAGGTGTTGAGGAGGTAAAACAGAGGTTCATGGCAACTGGGGTGATTTTTTTTTTTCCCACCAGGAGACATTAAGTAATGTCTGGAGATAGTTTTGGCTGTCACACCTGGAGGCAGTGGGCGTGACACGGGTGTCTGGGGGTCGAAGCCAGGGATGCTGCTCTTCAAGATGCACAGGATGCCCCCCCCCATAACAAAAAGTCCTCTGGTCCAAAAGGTCAATAGTACCAAGACTGAGAAACCCGGGAGTACAGTGACATCATGTCTGTGAAAGCATAATGTCTGATACACAGGAGGCCATCAGAAAATATTTGTAGAATTACATTGTTATTGTTGTCATTATTTGTTGGACAAGAACTCCGAATCACCCTCATGGTATCAGGACCGAGTCCTATGAGCGATTCCGTCAGCCCGCCGCAAATGGAGTCGGGCATGCCTATCTGCTAGGTCATCCAGCTGGACTGCTCAATTGTTAGGGGCCTTCGGGAATGGACTGACCCACTTAATACTTGACTGGTCTACCAAACGCATGGGCAGGACTGTACCAAAGTTCGTGGGCTATCATTTAATTTGCACCTTCTTAGAAATTAGAAAAAAATTAGGAAGAGACAAATAAAAAGTAACCTACAGTACCCGGGGGACTATTACTTTTTAACTCCTGCTGTTAGAATGGCTCAGGAGTCTCCTAGTGATCTCTGAGTTTACAAAATAAACTCATGCCTGGACAAAGGGCTAGGAAATATGGTCTTCTTGTTAATATAAGATCTCAACTATATCATACACAAATATTATCCATTTCAAAATAAATCAAATGCGACGAAATGGTCTTAGCTTCGTGTTAAAACAGTTCAGAGGGAAAACTCTGGCTTAATGCAAGACTTTCAAGTCAAACAGACCTGAGTTTGAATTTCAGCTTTATAACCTCCAAGCTGTGTGACCTTGAATAAATTGCCTTCTCTGAGCTCAGTTTCCTCATCTGTCTAATAGGCAGAAAGTTATGTCATTGGGTTGTTGAGAGAATTAACGATACAGCATTTGACATATGTTAGGAGTGAATAAATGGTACTTCTTGCTTTTTCTGGAGACCTTGCATTGCCTTGGGGTTCTTATCATAGCTGTTGGTTCTCATTGTAAGAATGGTAACTATGTGTAGGTACTTTTTATTAACAGAGGAAGCTCAAAATACATCCATTACCTCAATGAACAAAAATCTGAGACTTACTTCAGTAACAGTGATTTAAGAAGAAAAAAAGAAAAGATACATATTATACCTGGAGTTTCTCAGTGAGAATTTTTTTTCAAGGAAAAAGTGGATTTCCTAAATTAAAGAATGAATGATGTGCACATCTTTCTGGCATATTTTAATATAGTTGATAATCCACTTTTTAATTAGCCACCTAATTATAATTCAACAGAAATTTCCCTAGGTGAATGTAGTAACCTACTTCAGAGAGAGAAATGGAACTCTGAGTGGGCGCTCCTACTGTGAATTTTGACACTTTTTTAGGTTCAATTTGTTCTAAGCCTAACTGGCCCAGGAGAGATGGGGAGAGCTCTGTTTCATAACCTAATAATTCTGACTGCCAGGAAAGTTGACTATAAGGCTAAATTCACCTTTTATTAGTATTTTTATTTTTCTCTTTTCTTTGTTCCCTGGAGAAAACCCAACTCTCTTTATCTTCCCATCATTCAAATGTTTTAAATTTGGAAGTAAAAACATTTATGCATAATCCACACTATGGTTCCCTTCATTTTCTTGGTGGTTTGCTTTCTTCTTAACTCAAGGTTCCCTTACTTCCAACTCCTGAGAAGCAAGGGACTGAAAGGCATGTGAGGAGACCATCTCAATGTCATAATCCACACCTGCTTAATTCCACAATTCAGACCATGCTAAGGAGGGAGATTTTTTTATCTATTAATTAGCAACAGATATTTGAATTTCCCAAACCCTAACGGTTATTTTTTATCATTAGTTGCTCGTGACCTTAATTTAAAATGTTTTCAAACTCACCAACTGGTGTTGTAGAAATGAAAATGATTGCTTTATTGAATTCTCTCTTTCAACCAGTTTTAGCTTTGTGTAGTTACAACTTCAGTATGTTTGCCTATAATTGTAAACTTTTGTCTCTCATTAATTTCTGGCTCATATCCATTAAATGTATGCAGAGAGGAGAGGTGAACTGTTCATTTTAATTAATTGATCTCCTTGCTTTCACCCTTGTGTCCTACAGTCTATTTTCAATAAAGTAAGAGTCAGATCATTTTGTTCCTTGACTCAAAACTCTCCAGTACATCCATTTCAATCTGATTAGAAGCTAGAGACTAACAATGGTCCTCAAGGCCATATATGCTTTAGCCCACCACGACCACCATCTCCTGCCCCGACTCCCACATTCACTCCACTCCAGTCACTCTGGTTTCCTTACAGTTCTGCCAATACACCAGACATGTCCCTGCCTCAGGGCCTTTGCACTTGCTACTTCCTGTCTGAGACAGTCTTCAGGAATCCACATGATTTGCTTTTCTTCAAGTCTTTGCTCAAATGTCAACTTCTCAATAAGACTTTCACTGACCACCCTTCTAAAAATGCATCCCCTTCCCACACTTAACTATTCCTTCCCTGATTTATTTTTCTCCATAATACTTGTCACCTTCTAATAGTTTCTATAATTTACTCATTTATTTATTTTCTGTCTCCCTCCACTAGAATGTAAGTTTCATGAGGGCAGCAATATTTGTGAGTTTTGACTGGTATATCCCAAGCACCTACTCCGGTGCCTGGTATCTGGCAGAAACTCGATATGTATTAATTAAACGGAACTGAAGTAGAATTACACACTTATTGATCTTACTGCATTTCCCTCAAAGCCTTAATTCACCGTCTGTTAATAGCCTTTATCTTCTGCTGTTCTGCCACTATAGCTACTTTAGGAAAACTTTGATCCCCCAACCCCCAATTGGATTTTGGAAATGGAAGGAACATTTTTACTGTGTTTCCTTTTGATCACTGATAAGCTTTAAGTGGGATAAGTTTGCTTTTTAGCCATATTCCTTTCCTATTAGATGAGAAGACTATTATCACCAAAATGGTGAACTGACTGGGATATAAACTAGGTTCCTGATCAGAATTCTTCTGGGTGAATCCTGATCCAAAATAAAGGGGCGGGGGATGGGAGAGAGATACAGATAGAAATGCTAAGCTTTCTGAAAATAGCTAAATGAAAGAAAATATGGAGAATTATTTTTCTTTGGACTCAGGTATACTTTTCTTAGCACACATGTTCCTAGCATAAATATTAGATCCTTAAACATGATTCAAGAAAATATGTACTTCCTGATGACAAGAAAGCCATAAATACAGTTCATGACCAAAGATTAGTCACTGTTTATTATTGCTGGTGACACATGATACATTGGGGAGATTGGACAATATTTCAGACATCTCCAGTCAGCCATTTATCATTTCATAGTGGAAGATGAGGAGGTATTTCTATATTAACAGCCCCTATAAAAGGAAGTGAATGAAGAAACATGTGATGTGTTTTATCATTGAGAGTCAAAGGGATATTGACAGTGTTAAAAATGTGCTGAGTAGATTACAGGTTTTGTACAAGCTCGTCTTCTAAACAATAAGACTCCTTTAAAAAATGCAGAAGAAGAAGAAAGGAACTATGTGCTGTGTTGCTTAGTTCTCCCTCGTGTCCCTGAATGGTATTTCTGGACTTGAGCTGAGAAACAGCAGCTTGATTTATCTCTAAAGCCTGTAACATTTTGAGCAGCGAGATGGCCTCGGGACCCTGCTGCTTCGGGCCACGCTGCTGTCCCAGCACGGGATTACCCTGCAGTTATGCAGTCTGCAGAGACCCAATGCTCCCACCCTGCACCCAGTCTGACAACACTTCCCTATTTCAACCTGTAATTTAGAATAAACCAAAGCACAGCACATGTTAACAACTTCCGCCTGATTAAAAAATTCAAGCTTATGTTCCCTTCATAACTACTATATCCTTGCAAGTGAAAGACATAAAGCTATTTGGAAGAGGACCTTAAAAATGGGATCAGGGATGTGAATGGCCAAGAACTTTATCTTAGAAATGGTGGCACCAAGCCACCAAAAAGTTTTTAACATAACCCATAACTTCTGCAATGCTTTGCAGAACTCTAAAGACACATTAAAAATTAAATAAAGAGCCTCAGCTTGGTTTTGTGTATGCTTCAATAGGCAAAAAGATATATTTAATGCAGAGGGTGTTGAATCTGAATTAGTACAAATATTATTAATTTAATGTTCATACTGCATTTTATGGTTTATAAACTGCTTAGCAATAATTTTATATATTTCCCCTCACAGCACCACTGTAAAATGTATCAGCATTTTATTTTTCCCATTTTATAGATGAGGCAACCTTTAATAAGTGATCTATTTCTTTCCTGTGCATGTTGGTTAACTGGTAAATGATTAATTTATGCCTGCATGAACTTCATCATGCAGAGTATTTATTTTAGTGTGAGTTGGTATTTATTTTACCCGCAAAGCATTACAGTATCCAATTATATATGCATGTTTTAAAGGCAGTAAAGCAGCCACCAGTAGTTAATGCAACATTAAGTCAGAGATTTTAAATCCACAGTAAATTCTCAGTTAGGGTATTTAAATCAACCAGCCTCCTTGCTCCCTGCTCTCATCGATGTGGGTAAGCAACGGCCCTTCTATAAAATAACCATGTGGCACGTGTCCAGTGACATGGAAAAGACATGTTGAGATTTTCAGAGCTTAAAATCTTAACCATAAAAGAAAGAACCAAAAGGTTTATAATTACATTTGGCACAAGGGGAAGACTAAACAAATCCAATCATTGACATCTGCCCGTGGAACAGCCTGCAGTGGGGGGCCTTCATTCATTCCTTTCATTCTCTTCATCAGCTTTTGCATCACTGAGATGGTTGTTGTGGCTGCTAGTATGAAGAAGTATGACCACACAGGACTGATAGGTTAAGGTTTAATAAAAAGGATGCCATCCCTACAACTCTATCATTTGCATTATCTCTCCGAATTGCACTCTCCTGAGTTGTCAGCACTTCTCAGTGGTTGTGAGATGGAAGTCCAAGGTTCTCAAAACACTCCCAAAGCACCAACTCAGTACTACCCCTCTAATACCATTTCATACTTTAATCCTGTAGAGGACAAAGCACCAGAAAGTTCATTCATTCATAAGTCAAATTTTTTAATTAATTAGAAATATACTTTCTTTTCATAGTAATTTATAACATGTAATTTTCCCTTGTTTATTGATCTCAAGACTCTTAAACTTAGCCAATAAAGCTAAGAATTTTTTAAATTCATGGCAAAGATTCCAGCCCTAATTTCACATGCAGAAGTTTCTGATAAAGTCTAAATATTGGCATGTTAGCTGTCAAAGGCAGATGATTTAAAACACATTGTGTATGTTGGGTACTTAAATGCTTTCAGAATCCAGAAATTGTCTCTTTCAAAATTAAAATGTACTTAAAGATCCAGGAAGTGATACCCATTTTGTGAAAATATTTTTATTATTAAAAATTTGGTACATATTGAAATACAAACTCCATCACATCAGATCTACCAGTAAGATAATATATTATGAAGTAATATTTTTTCATTTGTGTGATTTGCTATGGGGCCTATTGAACAGTGCCTACTTATCAGGGCACAGACGTTTTAAAAATAAATTTTTTAAAACAAGGAGCATTGGGGCACCTGGGTGGCTCAGTCAATTAAGCGTCTGCCTTTGGCTCAGGTCATGATCCGTGGTCCTGGGATCAGGTGTGTGGGAGCTTCCTGCTCAGAGGGGAGTCTGTTGTCTCCTCCCTCTGCCTCTCCACCCCCCCACCCCCACCCCTGCTCATGCTGTCCCTCTCTCTCTCTCTCTCTCTCTCTCTCAAATAAATGGATAAAATTTTTTTAAAAATAAATAATAAAATAAAAATAAATAAATAAAAGCAAGGAGCATTAGTACAGAGGAATATTATTGAAATACTGTCCTCAGGCTTCCTACTTAGAGACCAGTTAAAAAAGGAATGCACACTCCAATGTGCTGCTTTCTAACTCAGAGTTAGATGCACTTGGCCCTTAAATGAGTACAGTGGATTATTTTCATATAATGAAAACTTATTCATATATATGTCTATATACATATATACACATATATATACACACACACACACACATACATATATAAGGAGATTTTAGCCATCTTCTCTGTTATAAAAATAGAAAAAATAATGTGTGATCAAAAGAAACATTCCAAATACTCGAATATAAGTTAAATGTATGAAGTATAGAAATTTCATCTTTTTAAAAATCCTTCCAACTAATAAAATAGCCAAATGAAATGCTATTATAGCTCTTCTTACATGCCACAGTTCCAATATTTAACACCCCAAGGCTTTTCCCAGTCTGAGACTTTTCCAATGGCATTTATTATTCCAATTTACATTTATTTGACCCGTATTGCAGCTTCTAAATTGGTTATATCCTTTTCCCTGAGAACTCGGTGTCCTCACGTAGCCTTACAGGAGAACTGTGAAGTTATATCACTTTCTGATGCAACAATGAACTAAATGGGCAGAAGACCAGATAAGACTCCCTCACACCCCCTCGTTTTCCACCACCCCTCACAGAACATGAAATACAAGTGAGCAGCCCATTATTGTAAATGTTGAACTGGGCTTGATTCCCAGTTCTCAGTCTTGTAGTCCCAGAATCCATTATTATGGTGTTTCTGTTTTCATCGATTGTCATCTTTTTATATAATTCTGTTAGCTTTTGCCAAAAAGAAGAGTTTCAAGGAGGGATTCTTATATGGAAAAACTGAAAAACAATGTTTATGCTAAGTAAAAGCACTTATTCTTTTTTAAAGAGAGAACTTTTCACCAAGTATCATGATTTTCCAGAACTGCATATATGGACAAGTTGCTGAAACTCAATCTTGCTTCCAGATAAAATCAACACAGCATTCACACAATTATTACCTAGCATTTCCATGCAAGCTAATAAAAAGTATTTCAGCTTAAAATTTCAGCTTTTAGTCTATACTTAACTTAAAAACTCTTACAAGTAAAAACTCTTGCAAGTAAGCATTCTTGTCCATCAGAAGTTGGTACAGAAAAAGCAAATTCAAAGGTGCAAATATGGGAGGTGCCTTTCCAGCCCTAATGGGGTAAGAAGATCCTGGCCCAAGATCACGGATCTCTAGACCATGCAGCAAATTTATCCCTGAAGAGAGAAAAATCCATTAGGTTGTCATGGCTTTGAAACATCAGCCATTTACACCTTCCAGGTTATGAACCCAGATTCACTTGGTAATCAGTTCACTGATTGGAATTCTTCTTCCCAGGTACTTATATCTATATATCTAAACCTACAGGGAGAAAATACAGCAATCGGTCAATATAACTCATTAGCTTATTGGATATATTTCTTATTGTAAGTTAATATATTGGAATTTTGCTATAAAGCAGCTTTTTAATTAATGTAAATATTGTCAATGACATCATTTCAAAATCATAAAACTCTCAGCCAACAGAAGTAGAAAAGCTCCATTTCTGGAACATGAGACTAAAGAGAGTCATGTCTTATCCATGTTTGCTTTTAAAATATAGCCACTCCCATACATGCTATCACAATGCCTTCCCCACCCCACAGGAAAGGGAACTAATGCTTGTAAGAAATGAGAAGCTTACACACTGTCCTCAGAGTGTATTAATTAGGCAGGTTTACCCAGCCAGAGATAAAACTCAGGTCTGACAAATGCCCCTTCAACTAAACTTCTGTCTTTACTTAGAATCCACTAATAGCAACACAGGCCCTAACTAGGAGAAGCAGATAAATGTCCCCTGGCTGCTAGAGAATAAACACTGGTCCTATTGGCTATTTCCTCTGAACAAGTCTAAACCCAAATCTCACACCCAAGAAGTTCTGTAACTGGCACATTTATCTTCATAGACATGTGCAAAAACCTTGTCTGGTAATTAAGCTGTATATAAATTTTGGAGTCAGGTTTTTAAAATAATGCAGCACAAAGACATTTGTTCATAGTAAACTTAAAAATTCATTGTATACTCCCTACCAGGGATCTGGAAAAGCAAAGAAAAATGTCCATTAGTTTACCAAGCAGTTTCATAGCTGTCTTTCATTGTCTATTCATATCTCTTTATTTGGTCTGACAACACAGTTATGTGCCCAGTTCCCATTATTACATTTTGTTAATTGAAATACAGGTTTAATTGTTTCCAAGTATACATTTATAGTATTTACCTAAAACTAATCTGAAAAAAGATCTTAAACCCATTTAATTGGAACTGGTAGGGACAGAGGTGACGGCACTCCTAACTAATTATGAACTTAGTGATACACAGATGAAATATTTTGGATTTTGACCGTGCATGTCAGATATTAGGAGTATTAACATTTCTTGGGGTGCCTGGGTGGCTCAGTCAGTTAAATGTCTGTCTTTGGCTCAAGTCATGATCCCAGGGTCCTGGGACAGAGTCCCAGGTCAGTTGCCCTGCTCAGCAGGGAGCCTGCTTCTCCCTCTCCCTCTGCTCCCCCCAACTCATGCGCGCTCTCTCTCTTTCTCACTCTATCTCAAATAAACAAATAAAATCTTTTAAAAAATAGGGAATATGATATCTCCTGTTATGAAGATGGACAGAAAATTCTGGAGATCATGTTTTCATTTTAAACAATCATAGTTATCAAATGGTATTTATTAGGTCAGTTTGATTTCATTTAATGAGGCCATCCTTCCATTTCCCAGGAAACGATTTTGCCTAAACTAGTTCCAACATTAAAACCTTTCTTTAAGAAAAGACCATCCAGGAAGATGGACACTGTGTAACACAAACAGGAACTCATTGCAGTGTTTTGCATACCTCCTCGATTTGAATAAGTTCTTCCTGATATCTAAGTAGAGTCCCCCCCAAAATGGCCCAGACCCTCTCCTCTGCAAGTCAGGTAGTACTAAGTCATTCTCCTTACTCTGGGTTTTTCATCCCTTTCATGCTTCGTTTGAATCCATATTCTCTCCCGTTCTCCCAGGCCTCCTTTCTTTACGTGTTTTCCCGTGTTTGCAGACGTCAGGGTTGTTTCTTTTGAGTATAAAACCCAAAGGGTGTTGCCCTCCTCACTATTTCGATGTTTCTATGATACAACCCCCTAAATAGTTTTTTCAAATTTCTTTCAGAAACGAAGTACTTACTAAAAACAAAGGGCAAACAAAAGAGGGCTATATCAGACAAGGCTCGAATGCAGTTTATGCTGAAAATTTTCAAAAAAAGGATGATCAGTTTTCTCTCTTGGATGCTATTCTGAATGGAGACAGGAAGATGAACTAAACCACCTCTTGATGATCCCCAGCCCTGTGATTTTGTGATAATCTTAGCTTCCAGCATCTCATTTTCTCTAAACACTAAAATCGAATCTGCCCCAAGATATGAGAGTGTTTAACAGATGAAAACCTTTTAATGGAGGAAAGATTCTCCTTGTTTTCTTGGAAGTAATTTTCTTAACAATTGCTTACATTTATATTCAAGGCAGCCTATACTGAATCATTAAATCCAAAGAAAATCATAAAAGAAAAATTAGCAGACATATTATATAACGATATGCAATTTATTTCTTGACTTTTGCCTTTATTGCTCTGCATTAGAAACATTTACTCCTATAGATGTGGTTCAAGGATTCATGAACTCTACTTTCTTAAACCTAAAATCATTCTTGCTTTCTGTACCACAATTGTTTCTATTTAAAAAGGAGACCTGTGTTAACACCAGTAGACATTTTACTTCCAAACGAGGCTGCTTTCTGAGCGGGACTGCCATAGAGCAAATTACATCTGACAAGGCTGTTTAGTAAAGATTAGCAATAGTTAGATTAAACAGACCTTGAGCCTGCCATTTAATCCCCCACTACTGGTTATGTGCGCTGAGCCAATGATGAAACTTGGAGGCACAGCAATTAGGTTATTAGTTTGCATTACTTTTTAATCAACAGTTTTTGAACCAGTGGAAAACTTTAGATATAAAGTGAAAAACAGCCCTCTCACATATCAAACGATGATCTCCTTGACTCTAGATTCAGGTGCTAATATTATTAATTACACTATCACTACTAATGATGATGATGATAAGAGCGTTCCATAGAAACCAGCTGCCCGGAGCTAATCTCTGGCAGAGCTGTCCATAGATTATTTATAATAAATCATCACAACAGTTCCCTGAAGTTTTACCAAAATAAAAATGGTGAGTTATGCATATATTCTGGGACATTTTTTCTGATATTGACTTGGAGCAACCATGAATATTTTCACAATGAGTTGTTCAGCACTCAGTTGAGTATTTTTTGTTGTTGTTTGGTCCAACTGCAGTTTGGATGATATAGAATGAACACAGAAAACCATAGCATTAATCTTGGACTGTAAAAGCCCTATTTGTATTGTGACACAAATATAAATGTAAAGCAAGCAGAAAAAATGCTACGTAAGCTCTTTTGTGAGCTTAGTATTGTTCGAAAATATTTAACTCTTGTGTTGTTTGGTAGTTTTTCTATTGTGTGTACTGTAAGTGCCAAAAGGAGTATACCAGACTCAAAAATGAGTCTGAAGTTTCATAGTGAACTATTTTTATCAAAAATGTAGTAGTTCCTCCAGTAAATGGGCAGCACTGAACTTTATACAATTACCAAGAACCAAGAAATACAGAATTAATATTCAACATGGACCTGAGTTGTAATGATCAGCAAATATTTGACATAAGGTACTAAAAAGGAAGAGCTATATATTATCATCATCCTATTCCTTGTCTCTTGAATAAATACATGTCTCATGGGTAAAGTGGTGGGTCTATATACCTAAAGAGGGTAGCATTCAGTTGTTCCAAATATAAGCTGTGACTACCACTCACATCACCTAAGCCCCACTGTATTCAAACCCGGGGAAGCATTCTTTATGCAATGTGCGTAATTGGAATAGAACGGCCAACAACCACAACCTGTATGTTTTCTTTATTATAGCAGTGAGAGAAGGGTTGATATTGACTATTACAGGCAAACAACTGCAGATGACCATGACATTCTGCTAAATGACAGACAGCAAGCTTCATTCATAGCACTGAATGAGCCCTCTGCCAGATACCACTGGAGACCACACTGGAAATGCAGTTTCCAGGTGATGGTTTTATCCAGTTGGCCTCGTGTGTATCAAACAAGCAGTTGCCCTAGTTTTCCAATTCTTTCCTCACTGACATCAGAATTAGATTGTTAAAAATGTCTGAAGTCCTATAGTCCCTGGGCTTTCACTTGGGATAGAGGAAAGGATTATATGGTCTCAATTGCTCCACTTCCCCAACTTCTAAAACCTCAACCTGAAAGTCACCGAAAAAGCTAAGTCAATGTCATTGTACAATACATGGCTAGCAAGCAGCTCCAGGTTGAGAGGAACCTTAAAGGTAATAAATGATGACCCTACAACTCTTCTGATGACAGAAGTGATGTTGAAACACCACTAATGATAGGAATGAAACTCTTGGCCTCCCAACCTCAGACTGCCCTAGTTGATGGAAAGCCCTTACATTTACTATACTGTGGCTCCCTGTAAATCCCCCTTATTGGCCCTAAATGTAACCTTTGGGATTATTGAAATGTTTACGTCCTCTTTGATACCCTAAGAAGCTCCTTTCCAACACTTCCTCGTTCTCTCTGGTATCCTTCCTAAATGCCCTAGTCACTTTCCTCTGAACATGTCTGATTTTTTAACATTTTTCAAATTCAGAGTATGATCTGACTTGCACAGGATAAAATACAATTAGCAATAGCCTTATTCCAAGCAGTGGCTTACTGTTAATACTGAATTTGCTTTTGTGCCAACTATATCAGACTGATACTTGAAATTCCTAAGTGCTTCTCAGGTGTCAAAGCTAAGTCACATGCACCCCATCCTCTACCTGTGTACTTGGGTTTTTGTCGCTTTGCTTTGGACCATCATAGTTGACTTGACATTTATTACCATTAATGTTACCTCACCAAATTTGTTCCATCCCACCAACTTTGATTTCTTTTTTCATTTGTAATGGAGAATGTATTCTACTTGTATCATCTCACTTGTTCACTATGTAAAATCCTCACTGGTGTCATCAGTAAATCTGACTTCCATGTTCTCTATGATTTTTAATACCTGATCTTTTTAAATGTTGGCAATAACAGGACTGAGGCATCACCATCAGAAATGTCCTTCCAGACAGCCATTGACCATTCATTTCTATCCTCTAGGTGTGGCTATTCAATAAATTGCCAGCACGCTGGATTTCTGGCTCGTATGTTTTCTCCTTGGCCACATGGATGCTCTGCAATGCCTCAGCAGATATCTTGCAGAAATCCAGTTACACTAGTTACCCTCATCGGTTCGTCCATTAGCCCTTTCAGAGAAGGAAATGGAGTTCGTTATCTACTTGATCTTGTTTCTGTTCCGTGGTGAATCATCTGAAATCCAGCTGTGAGCCTCAGCACAGTGATTTGAGGCTCACTGATAAGTTTTAAGAAACTGCCTCCTCCCCCTTTTAGAAATCAGATCCACATTTGCCAATCCTCTACTTCTGCCAGTTTGCCAACCTCCACTTCTGTTTTCTACAGTCCCTCAAAATGGTCAGCAGTGGTTTTGCTGGTTTCATTTGCTATAGGGACCTCGGCTTATTCGTTGTCCCTAGAACCCAGCACAGTGTCTAGAACGTAAGAGTCATCCTACTATTTTCAAGAATCAAAACACTCAAAACTTGGTATTTTGGTGGTTATATTCATCTTTTAAAACTCTGAAATAGGGGTGCGCCTGGTAGCTCAGTCAGTTAGGCATCCAACTCTTGATTTTGGCTCAGGTCATGATCTCAGCATCATGAGATCAAGCCCCGCATCAGGCTCCACACTCAACGTGGAGTCTGCTTGTCCCTCTCCCTCTGCTCCTCCCCCTCCCCATTTTCTCTCTTTCTCTATGTATCTCAAATAAATAAATAAAATCTTTTTAAAAAGAGGAAAAAATAAAACTCTGAAATAGGAATCACATATGTCTAAAGATTATATTCATTTATACATTACTTTAGAATTTTGAATTGAACCAAGAACACTCTCACAACTGATCACATGCCACACTTGCTGAACACCCTTCCGGATTTTCTTCCTGTGGCAGTAAATGACATTTCCCAGGTTTCCAGAAAGACGATTTGGATTTCACTTGGAGACTTTCAGGCACTAGTATTTCCTGCTGAGGCCCAGAGGAAGCCATATTTGAATTATTTGGGGGTGGGGAGAGGGGAAAGGGTGGAGACATTAAAGAATGTAAGAGGAAAGTAAAGCAGGGCTTTGAAGAAGGGAGCTATGTTTCCAAGTCAGTCCCTTGAGGCCTCATCCCTCTGTTCCCCTAGCACTGCTCCCTTTTTCTGTTCTGCTCTCTGTTTCTCCTCCAGGGCCAAATTCTCTTAGGACCTGGCCCCTCCTCCACTAGCACAATATAACCTGCACCTCTCCTTTTATCAGACTCCTTAAGGAAATTTAAGCCAGAAGGAAAGGAGAATTTCAGGTGGAACAAGCTTATTAAGTAGGTGATAATAACCAAATCTCACATTTCAATAAAATCCTGGTAATTAATTGAGATTACTCGAAAGAATTCTAGAAACACCAACACTGTCTCTTTGCCCCAAGGTTGCAGTCACTTCTAAGGGACTGAAAAAGAGTGATGTGCAGGAACACAGCTGCCAGCACTGAGAATCCTCGAAGACATCTAGAATGTCGGCAACCTCTTACCCTCTCTCGACTCATCCTCTCTTCCCCCTCGGCAACAGCAGTCTATCATTTCCAGTGTCTCCTTGACACACACAAAGGAAATAGAAGTCTTAGGATTCTGTTCTCTTTCTGATCCATCAGTGTTTACATCATCTCTAAGCTGCACGTCCATCTTTTATTGGAACAGTGTGCTCCCTGAGCTTAAAAAGCAAACCACCACCACCACCACCAACAACAACAACAACAACAACAAAGTGAACAAACAGAAACCATATGTATCCTGACATTCTTTTCAATAGGTCTCAGGTCATCTGCAGGTTTCCCTTTATATTTGCTATCCTCCTCTGGACAGATTTTTCTTCACCTGCCTTTTCCCAAGGCCAGTTCTTAGCATTCGAGCCTCTGATCAAGACCGGCCCATTTCTCAAAGAGAGCTTCTTGATCACCGTGTCTGAAGCAACCACACTGTGTTGCTCCTTCTCCCGTACTCAGCCTGATTCTTCTTAAAAGCACCACTGCTGGGGCGCCTGGGTGGCGCAGTCATTAAGTGCTGCCTTCGGCTCAGGGCGTGATCCCGGCATTCTGGGATCGAGCCCCACATCAGGCTCATCTGCTGAGAGCCTGCTTCTTCCTCTCCCACTCCCCCTGCTTGTGTTCCCTCTCTTGCTGGCTGTCTCTCTCTCTGTCAAATAAATAAAAAATCTTTAAAAAAAAAAAAAACCACTGCTGCCTGGAATTAAAGATGCACTTTGTTTATTTGTCCTTCTCCCCCACTAGAACATTAGAATATAAGCCCTCTACGAACAAGGACTTGGCCTCGTTCACGTCAGTGTTCCCAGTGCCTAGAACGGTGCTGCTACACCGAAGTTTCCCAGTAAACATATGCCCAATGAATAAAGTGACAGAAATACACGAAAACTGGAAAAAAGGTCATATTAAGAACCACCAGAGGGGTTTCTTCTTTACATTCTCCAACTTTCTTTCACTTCAGGATTATGTGCAACTAATTTCTATAGGGTAGAAATGGCTTATTTTAAAGTAAACCTTATTTTGTACATTATAATATAATCAGAATTGCTTTGGGATCATCTGAAAAATCACTCTACAGCCAAGTTAAAAATACAGAGAGGTAAAATTTAAAAGAAATTACTCATAAGCCTAATACTAGAGAAAACTGGTCTTAAGAGTTTGGGGGTATGTTTAGAATTTCTGCAAACTCCTCAATCTTTTCAAGGCATTTTCCCTTTCAAATTCTTATGCTGTAGAATTCTTCTAATCTGTTCCCTGAACTTTTAAAAATCTGTTCTCATAAATTTGCCATATTTGTCTGATATTTTTCAGAACTTTCTATCCCCATCAGTTTTTAAAACTATATTTTTATTGTTCTATAAAATTCCTGTTACTTCCACATGGCCAGCCAGTTTCCCCTTATAAGTTAGAATTTGATTTTTTTGAAATATCACTTCCCTCATTCGTCTTCTCAAAGTTTTACACAATAAAATTGCCAACAAGGCAGGTCAAGAACCTATCAAATATCCTGAGTTTAACTGAAAGTGCATTTCCAGGATAGCTGGTTAGAGACTACCATCACCATGGCATCTCACAAAACACTTGCTCATTCGGTCTTAAGACTATTCTACCATTATGGATATACCATAAGAATTAAGGTAGTGGGCAAATACGCAAAAAAGACTTCCCAAAAAATCTTCATTCATACATCCATTCAACGATTACTTATTGAAGACCCACTATGCGCCTAACTCTGTTTGAAGCACTTGAAATACCAAAGTGAAGGCAAAGAATACAGTTGACCCTCAAACAGCACAGGAGTTAGGAGCACCAACACCCCACACAGTCAAAAATCCACATGTAACTTCTGACTCCCCACAAATGTAACTACGTATAGCCTACTGCTGACTGGAAGCCTTACCAATAACATGGTCAAGTAACACATATTTTGTATGTTATAGTCATCATATACTGTATTCTTACAATAAAGTGAGCTAGGGAGAAGGAAGGTTATTAAGAAAATATATTGGAAGAGAAAATAATATTTACTGTACTCTATTTGCCAAAAAAAAAAAAAATCCATGTTTAAGTAGACCCACAGAGTTCAAACTTGTGCTGTCCATTGCACACTACTGAGGTAAAGCACACCAATTAATTATTTTACAAATAATTACTGAACACCTACTAGGTGCCAGGTGCTATGCTAGGCACATAAACAGAAAGGATCCTAATGTCAAGGACACAGACACACTTGGGTTTAAATCTCTATTACATGCTAGGTTAGAAATTGCCGAATAATTTACTTCATCTATAAACTGAGAATAATAACACAGACTTAAAGGACTACTATTAGACTCGAGAAATTAAATCATCCACAGTATTATAATCCAAAGATGAGCAAAATTCCCTATTCTCAAGATACCTGAAGTCTAGTACATAATATACATAAAAACTGAGCATTTCAATACTTGTTGAATACAATTAAATACAGGGCAAAACGTGACAGTGTGGTACACTATCTTTGTACACCTAGAATCCCGAATGTTATGAGGATCGGAGTACTCAACAAATGTCAAATACGTGACAAAGAGATGTTTTATAAGTAATTTTTCCACCATA
Organism: Ursus maritimus; assembly: GCF_017311325.1. Classification (NCBI taxonomy): domain Eukaryota; kingdom Metazoa; phylum Chordata; class Mammalia; order Carnivora; family Ursidae; genus Ursus; species Ursus maritimus. Next base: position 62,794,517 of record NW_024426885.1, read on the forward strand.
CTGCCCTAAAACGATGAAATTCTCTCTTAAAGCAGAACACTTACTTCTAGAAATTTCATTTTAGTATTAATCATATCAATTCTCCTTTAAGATTTTAGAAATGAAAGAGCAGATTAATTTCTGCCTATAAAGTAGGATTATAATAGACATTATCCACAGTTTTTCAAGTTTTATATAAAGAAGTTTGAATGACCTGAGGGCATTTTAAATTGGACCTGCCGTGTAAAAATCGCAAGTTGATCTTTGCTCTTCACTTCGAATTAGTGAAGCTTCTTTGTCCAGAAATAAGTAACAATTTCACAACTTTGGAAATGTTTACACATTTTCCTCAGTACAAACTAACTTTATAAGGAAGGTCTGAAGGGGCTGGGGTTTCTGGTTTCTGCGGCATTGAGACCTAAAAGCTGCACGTATAAACAGTGACTAACGTGTTAGTCACAGTAAGCAGCTGTTTCTTAACAGGACAAGAAATAACATGTTTAAATTGCTGCAGGAAAATTAGGAGAGACAAAAGAAAGAATTTCTTATCTGCTGAAAGCAACTCTAACTCAGGTGATCCTAGAAAAACAGGCAACATGAAAATCTTTTTGGGATTAGACAGCTATCCTTAAAGTTATTTTAATTAGTTTTTAATTATGTCTTCCTTAATAAAAAAAAAAAAATGGGTGGATGAGATGATTTTCCAAGGTCTTCTCAAATTTCTGGCAGCTGAAGAGACTTTGCTTATTTTCCATGTGTCCCCTAGAGGGCAGCGGTGGCCCAAACAGGAAGGGATCTCACTCAGGCTTGTACCTCCTCTGGCGCCAGCCTTTCCTCCAGTCTCTTTACCATTCCTCACAGAACTGTCTTCTGTGGCAGTGGTATTTGAGTGTTGATTTCTGAGTACCTAACTAGCAAAATCATTCCGTATTAGAAAAGAACATTGCATGAAGTATATTTTTAGAAAGAAAAGAAAGTGTATATATCCCTTAATACACGTACACATCCTAACTGGTCCTTTCGTGTATCTTTCATGCGTTTGAGAGTAGGCAAAGGCTTGAGACAGTTGGGGGGGAAACTGTAAGATGTGTCAAAGCAAAGAAATCAAAGTTTTTTTCCTTTAGTTGGTTTGAAACAAACCATAGTATTACTGAATGCCTACTCATTTATTCACCCAGGAGTTACCTAATGTGTAAGAACCATGTATCAGATGCTGCATTTAGTAATTGTGGAACAGAGAAACTACTGCAGGGAACTTGTAATTAAGAAAGAGATACTAAATTACATGATACAGGGAAGGATGACAGGAATGTACCCAACTAGCTATGAACTGTAGTAGCAGTGTAATGTAAAAATCTTTGCTCCTTTTGCGCATGTTCTGGATTTCTTTTGGAGGCCCACAGGTCTGAAGAAACCCTTGTCCTATTCCAACAGAACACATAACTTTATATTTAAAAGGTGATGACGAACCACAGGAAGCTTCCCAAATAGGGAGGGAGAGCCTGAGTGGGCACTTTTCTGATGCTGAGGTTTTCTTTTTTAGTTAATGTTGCTGTTTAAATATTTTATTCTGCTCAGAGACATTTTTATGCAAAGGGTGCAAATTTCAAAAGAGACTTTGCAATATTGCCCTAAAAGCCTCTTATAATACCTGTGAATTTATCTTCTGGGATCTCTTTTACTGTATTTGGATTCTTTGCTGATTAAACTTCTTTATTCACTTTCATCTTGTGAAATTGGGAGCAATATGCACCTCAAGTATGTGAAGAGAAAGATTAATGATGTCAGAATTATAATTCAGTCAATATTTGCTGAGCCATTTGGGTTTTCTTTATAAAGCAGAAGGTAATGAAAATGGTCTACCTATACAGCAGTGAGTGGCTCTGAGAACATTCCTGCCATAACTTTCAGTCACACCAAAGGTGTGGTCTGTTTATGGGATTGCTTGTTTATGCAGATCACTCTGGCTGGAAATTATACATATTTGTGATATTTTCTGGGAGAATTCTGCCATCATATCTGTCCCTGTGGTCTGCATTACAACCAAGATGTTAGAATATGGACTTTGAGTCCTAACAATGTGTCTGATAATCATTTATGATGTTCTAACTCTAGATTAGGAAGGACATATTTGTTTAAAGTACTTTGAAACTGGTGGATAATTTAAGGGACATTGAAGAGGTAAAGTAGCAGGATCATAGCACTGTGTCAGTGAGGTTGATGAAGCCAGGACCAGCCCAGGAAGGGAATACAATTGTTACAACTGGACCAGAAACCATAGCATATTTAAAACTATTTCCATTTGCCCAGAACTAACGAAGCCAACTGTTGTTTCCAGAGCTACTGTGTATCATCTCAAGACCTTATCAAAGGACAGATAAGTTTCTAAATACTTGTCACGTAGAAAACTTCTTTAGAAGAAAACAGAAAATTATAACTGTTTGAAAAGGATCTAGACATTTACACTAGACATTTTATGAGGAGGAGAAAAAGCACTATATAATTTGCTTCTTCCCAAGGGTGTGGAAATTTCCCCTAAAAGGAAAAAAAAATTTTTTGTTTGTCGAAAGAGTAGGTGTAAGAGCCAATTTAGACTCCTAACTTTATTTTGCATTTGCAGTTTGAGAGGAGTCTATAAAATGGCTTCTGGTAAACAGTAATCATTCCTCTCTCCTCTGCTCTGTGTGCTTATGTTTAAAAGGAACATACAACCATTGTGTATATTTTGATATATTATCTGTTATAGGAAAGTGTCTCTTTTTTCTTTTGGGAAGAGTTATATTGGATGCCAGAGATAACCAGGTGATTTTCATGTTGGTTCCAATAAGAATTAGACCACTAACTGCATATAATCAGCAGACACTTTCTACCATGTGGCTCATTTTGAAAGTTTCCATTCACAGTGGTCCTACCAATGGATCTCGGGTGCAGAAAAATGGCCAATTCCTTTTGAAAAGAATAAATGATCACTACATTGAATGGCACTGCAATAACATATTCCTAGAATAACCTAGCTTGCTTAGATTTTACAGCTTGTAAAAGCACTTGCACATAGAGCAGTGCATTTGAACTCATGCTGATCCTAGGTGGGGATAGTTAAGTCCATTCCAGACATTTCTAAGAATTAGGAGCTTGGGGGAGTTTCCCAAGATCGCATAGCTAGAAAACAGCTGAGCCCTTTCTCAGGCGAGGTCTCCTCACTCTGCATCTAGATCTACGAAAATTCCAATGAGGCTGTGTTTATACCACATGGTTGCATTCGTTTTCTTACTAGCAGCCTACTGATAGGTTGATGTAACATACACACAGAGGTGCTGTTACTATGTGCAAGCAATGCACGGTTCTCCTTTTTAGGGAGGAGGAGGCAGAGCCCCACCGATGCATCCAGAATCATACAGCTAGTGAGCGGAGGAGTCAAAGTTCTGATGCAGGTGTGTCCAGCTCCACAGCCACACTGCTGCCAGAAAAGCACTTTTCTCTCCAGCACCACTGTTCTAATCAGGGCTTTTCACTCCCCTAATTGTTCTACTTTAAAACTCTGTCAGGCAGCTCCACGCTGACTTTTGCCTCACTACTGCATATTTTCACTGAATACAAGGCTTCCTACATGCCCCAAATTGGCATGGCCCAGTGCCCCTTGAGCATCAACGGAAGACAACCAAAATAATCCAGAAAGCCCAGGGCCCTTTAAGAATGGCAGCTGCCCCTCCCTGTTCTTTGCCTGACTGAGGGGTTCTGAGAAAAAGAGGGCCTGAGCAAAGCACTTGACTGTCTGAGAAAAGGACAGACTTAGGACTCCCCTACCCACAAACCCAACCCCAAGTCAATAAAAAAATGAGGAAGGGCTACAGAAAGAAGTTTGAAAAAGACTCCACAGTCCTGCTGTCAGCCATGTGGACACAATGGTGACAGGGTGCCTTCCCGAAATGGCAGGTCCACGGTTATTGGAAGTGATAGGCAATACCGTAAAAGCCAGTGGCACCCAGGGGACAGGCCCGTGGAAGTTGCCAAGCCACCAGTACTGCCCAGAAGATCCCAGAAAATGCCATCCAGCTGTAGTCATCACCAGTTCTTCATGACTTGGGCTATGATTGCCCATAAATAAGAAAGAATCCAATGTATGATAGGGCCATGATCCAAAGGTAATATCATTTAAATCTCTCTTGTGAATATTTTCAGTTTGAATGTATGGTCCAAACAAGTCATTCAAACTCTCAGATGGATGCTATGAAAATGACTTTCAGGAAAAGCAGTCATTTATTTGATACAATTTGTGAAGCTGCAAATGCAACTATTAAATTTCTAGTTCTCTAAGGGGGTACTCTGTTCCTGTGAGCAGCTTACTTACAGCTGGCAAAACCACATGTCTGTCTATGGACGTCAAACTCTGTTGGATTACTTAGATAAACATACTATTTGATTAAATTCACCACCATAATCAATAGGGGGTTCTGGTTGTCACATTAATTACTTTCTATGGAAATGCTATGGATGCATCATTTAATTAGATTTTTCACTTAGTACTTATCATAGTATAAGAAATGCCATCATAGTTTTTTGCACATGGTAATGAAATCATTGGTACATTACCAAGATTAAATCATGGAAGAATATCTACCCTTCTGCTTTCCTTCCTGCTAAAATTATCAAGCTTCTTACCGTACCACCTGTGATGACAGGCAGGCTACGCAGAATTTCAAAGCTTTCCGCGACACCTACCAATCTCCATGTCAGAACAAATTAGTATTTCCAGTCTACTGTTTATCATTATGGCATTTTAAAGGCTAATAGCTAATTCTTAAAAACATTAATAACATCTTTTATTGAGAGCTCACGATGTTCAGTGAATGTGTTAAGAGCTCCATTTACACGAGCGTATTTAATCTGCAGAGAAACACTTGGAGGTTTCCTTTCATTATACAGATGTAGAAACTGAGGCACAGGTCACACAGGCAGTAAAGGCTAGAGCCAGGACTGAAACCTAGATCTGACTTATTCTGTGGCCCACCTAGATTAATCCATGTATTTCACAGGTACAGAAATAAACCCAGAGCAGGAACCTGTCTTTCTACAGGGCACATAGCTGGATAGTGGCAGGCAAAACTAGGACTCGGGTTTGCCCCGTCATCTTTATTGCCATCAGCCATCACTATCGGCCTGAGCTATTCAGCTTTTTATTCTCTTATTTCTGTTACGGTATACAGCAGCCAAGCTCAGAGACATGTAAACAATATCCATTAGCACTGCTGCCTGTGATGTGTGGAGCAATCACATTTTTAATGGACTCTGTCTGAGTCCTATGCTTGTCTGCATAGCTCTTTAAGAGGTCTGGAGTAAATCTATTGCTCACTTGGCAGTCAGCATTTGGCACAGTTCCTCAAATGGTAAAGTTGGATGTCTGTGGATTTTGCTTTCTCCTGTATCTCTGGAAACTTCTCTTAGAGAATGTCATCCTGTAGCTCCCCATTCCAAGGCCAAGCACTGTGACTGCTTCATAAAAAGTCTTCTACTCCAAACAACGCTGATCTGGCCATGCCTTTCCCTTGCTTTAAATACTCAGATAAAAGGTTTTATCATGAATGGGTGTTGAATTTTATCAATTACTTTATTTATATCTATTGAGATGATCATATCATTTTCTATTCTACTAATATGGTGATTTACTTTATTGGGTTTTGAATGTTAAACCAACCTTGCATTCCTGTCCACTTGGTCTTGATGTATTGTCCTTTGTTAAGGTGCTAGATTTGCTAATATTTTGTTCAGGATTTGTGGGTCTGTGCTCATAATGTCCTGGTCAGGTTTTGTCATGAGTATTAATGCTGTCTTCATCTTGATCCAGGTGGTGGTCACTTGGGTATTTCCATATAATAAAAGTAGGGGCACCTGGGTGGCTCAGTCGACTAAGCAGCCAACTTTTGATTGATTTTGGCTCAGGTCATAATATCAGGGTTATGAGATCAAGCCCTGCATTGGGGCCTGAGTCCGCTTGAGATTCTTTCTCTCTCCCTCTCCATCTGCCCCTCCCCACACACACTCTCTCTCAAATAAATTAATCTTTTTAAAAAAGTAAAATGAAGAGGGGGAAATCAGAGGGGGAGACGAACCATGAGAGACTACGGACTCCGGGAAACAAACTGAGGGTTTCCGAGTGGAGCGGGTGTGGGATGGGTTAGCCCAGTGATGGGTATTAAGGAGGGCACGTATTGAATGGAGCCCTAGGTGTTATATGCAAACAATGAATCATAGAACACTACATCAAAAACTAATGATGTACTGTATGGTGACTAACATATCATAATAAATAAATAAATAAAAGTAATTGAGCATAAGTTGTAGACATTCTACTGTACATGAATTACATCTCATTTAAGTACAATTTTAAAAATCATTCATACAGGGGCGCCTGGGTGGCGCAGTCGTTAAGTGTCTGCCTTCAGTTCAGGGCGTGATCCTGGCGTTATGGGATCGAGTCCCACATCAGGCTCCTCCGCTATGAGCCTGCTTCTTCCTCTCCCGCTCCCCCTGCTTGTGTTCCCTCTCTGCTGGCTGTCCCTGTCACATAAATAAATAAAATCTTTAAAAAAAAAATCATTCATACAGCTTCACTGTGTCCTTAAGCAAAATTCATTAGAGTGATATCCAGGCTTTTGTTTGCTTGGATAGCCGGGTAATGTTTTGTTTCTTCACCTTGCACCGTGGCCACACAGACTCCTTTTAATTACTTTAAACTATCATATTCTTTCATTTGCTAATGCTCTTCCTTCCACACAGAATGACTCTCCTGTGTACCTCTTTCTCCCCCTGTGAGGATTCTTTTCATCTTTCAAGGCTTAACATAATTGATGTTCCTTCTAGGCCATTTCTTGGAAGACTCTTTTTTTTTTTTTATCATTAGGGTTTTTTTTTAAGATTTTATTTATTGTCAGAGAGAGAGAGAGCACAAGTGGGGGGAGCAGCAGGCAGAGGGAGAAGCAGACTCCCCACTAAGCAAGGAGCCCAATGCAGGACTTGATTCCAGGACCCCGGGATCATGACCTGAGCTGAAGACAGACGCTTAACCAACTCAGCCACCCAGGTGTCCCTTCTTGGAAGATTCTGATGCCTTCCCCACCCACAGGTAGAAGGAGTTGGTCCCTTCTCTATGCTGCCATTGCAGTAGGCACTCCTACTCTATTCTCTCTGTTGAAGGTATGGTTGATGTTGATATTTTGTGAGATTTTTCTGAAATAAAAATATTTTAGAAATTTATATCTAGACAGTATTTTGTTTCCAAGTTTTGCCTTAAAGATCCAGTTACGCTTACTCATCAAATAAAAATAATAAAGCTCTCCTCTGACCTGTGTAATATCAAAGTCCCAAACTCTGTTAAAACTAAAACCTGTTGAGTTTCTTTTGCAAGAGGGCCAGCTCAGAAATTTTGGGTTTTAAAAGAGAGTTTAGCATTTTTCAGAAAACTTAGGATTGCATTAGCATTCTTTATAATATGCTGTGCTTAAAACTAAATGTTTTCAGGCTTCAACTTTATGCATATAAAAATGAAATCCAGTCAATTTCCCTGTGATTTCTTCCTCAGAGGTGCTTGACTTTTCCACCTCCTTTAATTTGGCATTAGCCTTTTTGTTCCCTGTACTGAGTCTTTAAACCACATGTTCTGAGCATCCAATTACTGACTTTTTAATCCGATTAATAGTGAAATCTGTGTCTGGTCTGGCAAAGCACAGAAAATACACTCACAAGTGGTGTCTGCTCACAGTGAGTCCTTCCACTTTGCAGCAGTACTGGACCACAGTTAAACAAATTTCGGATTGAACTTAGACTTAAGAGTGCTAATCCTTGAACTCCTCTTCCTAGGGATGTGATCTTGCACAAGTGACTGAACTTCTCTCAACCTCAGCTTTCCCACCTGTACAAGAGGATAATAGTACCTCGCAGGGTTGCCCTGAGGATTGCATGAGACAAAGCATGTAAAGCACTGAACAGTGCGGAGCCATGGAGTAAGCATTCAATAAATACTGCTGTGTTATTACCACTGCACAAATTATTAAAAATACTCTTTCAGTTTCTCAGAACTGGATTACAAAATCTGTGATTATCCAAAAACTTCTTGGCACCCCCCCCCCCTTCTACTTACTTACTCACTCACTTGGACCTGCATTTTAGCATTCTCAGTATCAATTAGCATTTGATTCCGGTTGGCTTTGAACATGAGAGGAAGAGAATTTGAGTTGACTCCTAAGACTTAGTGGTGGTTACACCACAGCACCAAATTGTTTGGGAACAGCTGCAGTCACTCAGAAGAGAACTGCCAGCCTATACATAAATGAGTCCCAACTCTAGAACATTTGGGGATCCCACAGGAGAGTAGTTCAGTGTGTCCACTGAGAAAATGAATGGCTAAAAATTGTTATGAATTTAAAAATCTGTTTAAATTTAAACTACCTCATCAACCCTGAGAGCATGCACTTCATGTTTAAAATAACACGATTCTTTGCAAACAACAAACAAACTTGGAGCACATATGGGTTCCTATCTCCATTGCAATCAAAAACTGGGCCCTTCTGAGTATCTACCACTGACCACAAGTTATAGACCACAAATTCAGACTAACAGAACGCTTTCTAATACTGGGTCATTGCTTCTAGGCTCCCCGAAATAATTAGTACTTTATAATCAGCACAGCTGACATACACTGGACTGGCTATTTAAATGAATGTATTTATGCTATGTAATGTGGTATGTAATGTGCTATGTAATGGTAGCTGGCAATTATCTGTGGTTTGGGGTAACCCAGGATAGCTACTCCTTGAATAATTGACCACAGTGACCCACATGTCTGCCTAATCAGAAGGAAGCCTCCATGTTAAGTTCTTTGGAATGAATGACCCTACCCACTGTTTTCTATTATTTACCCTGATGCTCACAAAGTGTATTCAGTGGAATACTGTGGATTGTTGATAGGTATTCTAATATCAAAAGAAGGGTTCCCTCATCAAATAAGTATGGATAGCTCAACACAGACTTCTTCCCTCCTATCAATGCATAATTTACTGTCACATATAAACATCCTGAGAAGTCTTGCAATAAGAATTATAACTAAGAAGAGGATAAAATACAAGGTATTTCCCAAACTTGACCATTTATAAATAAATAAAGGACTATTCCCCTTTATTAACAGAGTTTCCTTCAGGGCCCGTCCAACAGGATATACTTTGAGAAATGCTACTTGATTAATTTATCTCCTGTTTACTATTAAATTCAATATTCAGTAATTCCAAAAATGCTTTTGTCTACTTTCTTTCCATCTAATTTTTCTCCCTGTTCCTCATCCTTTCCAACCCATTACATTGCCAGATTTAGCAAATTAATTAATCAATTAAAATAAAATAAAAACAGGATACCCAGTTACATTTGAATTTCAGACAATGAATAATTTTTTAATATAAGTTTGTCCCAAATATTGCCTAGGACACTGGAATGTAACTGGGTGTCCTATATTTTATCTTGCAACCCTAACTCCAAGCCAAATGAGGGCTATCAGTAATTAAAGAAATTCAGTTTAATTTACTAATAAGTACATGCAAAGCAGTCATTCGATGCTTGCTGAATATGTTTCTTGAATCTTTCATAATAACAAAAGTGTGAGGCAATTTTTGAGACAACTATATCTTTGGTCTTTTCATAATAATTTCAACATGAATAGTGGAATCACTCTGGAACTAAGACTGAAATAAATTCTTTCACTCCAGTGTGAGCTCTTTGATTTTATATAGATGAGGAAACTGAGCCCTGACAGGAGTGACTTGACTTGCCCAAGGAAATTCTCCCACAAGGAGTAGATTAACTGTAGTCTGGTGTTCTCATTACCTAACTCGCAAGCCAATGGACTGGACTCACAACAAGGCCATCTTAACTGTTATTCACTATATTTGGTAGTGCTAAAAAAAGTTGATGAACTGGTTAATCAAGTGTTCTAAATTATAGTTAGCTAAGTTTACCTAATTAAGTTAGCTACATTTTAGTAATGAAGCTTAATAAAATCATAATATAATGGAATACATTAAAATAAATTTAAAGCCTCAATTATAGTGGATAGAAGTGTTTCCTTTATCATTCAGAAGACACTTCAGGGGCGCCTGGGTGGCACAGCGGTTAGGCGTCTGCCTTCGGCTCAGGGCGTGATCCCGGCGTTATGGGATCGAGCCCCACATCAGGCTCCTCCACTATGAGCCTGCTTCTTCCTCTTCCACTTCCCCTGCTTTGTTCCCTCTCTCGCTAGCTGTCTCTATCCTGTCGAATAAATAAATAAAATCTTTAAAAAAAAAAAAAGAAGACACTTCAATATCTCCCAGTGCCTCAGTCCCTCATTATCGTATAGTATGCAAGAGTGCAAATTTACGAAGACTACCAGAGTGTCTTTTGTGTGCCTCGTGTTTCTATTTATAAACTATTGTGCAGGATACATATGCCTGTTTCATCCATTAGCCACCTCAAATGTGTTATTGAGAAAAAACATCAAGTCCAGCAATAATCTCACAGTACAAACAGTACTGCTTATAAGAGCAGGAGTTTTTGTTTTATAGAAAGTAGAACTATCTATATTCACAGTAGATGATATATCACCTTTTTAAAAAGAGGTATTGGGGGTGCCTGGGTGGCTCAGTTGGTTAAGCATCTACCTTTGGCTCAGGTCATGATCCTAGGGTCCTGGAATGGAGCCCCATGTCGGGCTCCTTGCTCAGCAGGGAGTCTGCTTCTCCCTCTGCCCCTACCCCTGCTTGTGTGCTCTCTCTCTCTCTCTCAAATAAATAAATAAAATTAAAAAACAAAAACAAAAAAAAATTAAAAGAGGTGTTGTTTGGATTGGATCCCACACAAATACCAATGTCCCTTCAGGTGCCATGTAACTTAGAGAAAGGAGTGAGGGACACAGGGTCTTCAACAGGGATTCCAGATTGGCCAAAAATTAGGAAGAAGCATTGCTTTCAAACTAATGAATTGTTATGTATAGAGCTTATTCCCCCACTAGATAGATGTGGATATTTAAACATCAAGGAATACTCTTCACTTGGCAATTGAGAATGATATGCTCACTAGGAGCCTAGTCCCTGCCTTATCTGTATTACCCATATATTTAAATCAGACTTCATAATCAAATCATCTGTTAAAATGGGCTGGGGTTTTTTCTGCATAACCTTCCCCTCTTATCTCATCAACCTGACATTGCTGGCGCAAGGTGAAACCATTATAGCACACACTTGTTCCATTAGGAAGTAGAGCAATAATTTAATTTCAAGAAATATCAAGAAATGAGCTAGAGATTCCATCGTATATTTTTCCATAAATTATGTGCTTTCTATGCCATGGTGGTAGTGAGAACATATCTCTCATAGACAACTGACCCCCAGGTGTTGGCTGTCCTGTCAAGGACCCCATGAATCCTGAAGTTGTCATCTCATAAAGATGAGCTCTTTTCAACTCTCCTCAACCTTTAGCCTACCAGGGGTGTTTCAAATACAAAGTGTTGAGGTAGTGTCCCTGAGTTTGATGTCAGAGTTTAAGAGAAGCTGTAGCCCATCAGTGTTCCAATCACACAATGCAATGTCCTACGTTGTAATCAGCATTACTTTGGATGAATAAGGAATCCTAAGTGTGAAGTGCTAATTATATGAAAGTAGAATCCTTCTCTATCAGGAGTTCCTATTTTATTTTTTTTTTAAGATTTTATTTATTTATGTGACAGAGAGACAGCCAGCGAGAGAGGGAACACAGCAGGGGAGTGGGAGAGGAAGAAGTAGGCTCCCAGCGGAGGAGCCCGACGTGGGACTCGATCCCAGAACGCCGGGACCACGCCCTGAGCCGAAGGCAGACCCTTAAGGACTGCGCTACCCAGGCACCCCAAGAGTTCCTCTTTTAAAATGAATAATACTGGGGCACCTGGGTGGCACAGCAGTTGAGCGTCTGCCTTCGGCTCAGGGCGTGATCCCGGCGTTATGGGATCGAGCCCCACATCAGGCTCCTCTGCTATGAGCCTGCTTCTTCCTCTCCCACTCCCCCTGCTTGTGTTCCCTCTCTCTCTGGCTGTCTCTATCTCTGTCAAATAAATAAATAAAATCTTTAAAAATAAATAAATAGAATAAAATGAATAATACTTAAATAGGGGTTTGACCTCTGGCAAGTGACCTGATCTTTATGGTCCTCAGTTTCCTCTTCTATAAAATGGGGAGGGTAGTGGTACCTCCTTCATAAAGTCATTGTAAGGTGTTAATGTGAGTGTGAAAGCATTTCCCACCCACACATAGTGGGTTCTTACTCAATACTGACTAATATAATTATGGATTAAAATGTCTGGTGGCGATCTTGGAGTTTATTACTAGTATTTGTGCACACTAGTACCTTCCCTGTTTATTACACTTTAATCTTTGCAAACCGTTTTCATGATCTCAAAGTGCCTTTTCAATGTAATATTGGCAGTGATGACAGTGGAACAAATGAAACCATGAAGGGCAGTTTTCCCTCAAAATTGAAGCTTTTTCATAAGTAACATAGATGCCTGTATATGTGAGCAGTTGGAAGTTAGAACTAAGGTGTCTTGTACAACTTTATCATTCACCATTATTAAAAATCATTCACTGTGGGCTTTCTTGCCCACACTGCTGTTCAAGCTCTGTGGGGATGGAAACATGATGACCCTGTCATGCCCATCAGCACCACCTCAGTTTTTTTCTAGGATGGACACAAGGATGGGAAGTGAGATTTTGTGCCTGACCCCAGGAGTCCTCGGCTTATGTTTACAAGCTAAGGAACTGGGCTCCATCAATATTGATCTTAACCTGTTTAACTGCTTATATCACTCACATGTGATGCAGTTAACTACTTGTCCATAAAGGGGAGTTTACCAAGTGGTAAATTAGAGGTCATGTGAAATATGACGGTAAACATAAATATTTACAGAACTCAGGAGAGACTTGGTTGTGTGCACGAAGACAGATGTTCTCATCTCCAGGGAAAGGAGTCAGCTCCTTGGTGCTTTCAGATAAGGAACCATTATGAAAAGGCGACTAACGCTAACTAAGGAAGCCTCTATGATTCAGCTTTTTTCTAGGGGCTGACTGGTGCGTCGCCCTCCAGGTTACTGGTGTTTCTCAAAAAAAAAAAAAAGTATTCCTTTTAAAGTGGTATCTATACATAAGTTAGTCTACTGTGCACTGAATTACCTCAGAATAGTTACTTTCACATGGTCTGACGATCAGGGTTAGCATTCTGGGTTAGAAAGAATTCTGGTCCCCCCTCTACTCACAGAGCAAGTCACCCTCTAGGAAACTTCATTTCCCCGTCTCCCATACTTGAGATAATAATTCTCAAGCTTGTCATGAAGATTAAGTGACATGTATATTAGAGATGCTGGGTAAGCAGGAAAATGTGATATGCATATAGGTGGAATTATTCTTCTGAAATGGTCTCTGTGTGTGTGTGTGTGTGTGTGTGTGTGTGTGTGTGTGTGTGTAGCCCGTTTATTTTTCTCGTTTCTGCATGTAGTTTAGCTCACTTCTACAGTGGGAGAAAATGCAGCAATTGCAAGTCACTGGCAGAGCAAAAACGTCAAGTCTCAAATATTACACTTTCTACCTTATAGAGAGAATTTGGCGGAGGCTATTATGTATAATACTGACAGTCAGCACTTGGGAAATGAGTTGCAGGAATGATATAGTTCCTCTATGATTGATCTTTGGTACTCACAAATCAAGGGATACACCGTGGGGTACAGTATTTTCAAACAGTCTCCTAATGAGTCCATTTTCACATTTACTTGTTTGTGTAGAGCTTCATACTTTACATTTTCCACAAACATTTTTTCACTTAGTCCTCTTAACAACTTTGTAGAAAGTTATGATTCTTAGCCTCATTTTATATAAGGAACTTTGAGGTGCAATGGATTAAAGGACTAGCACAGAATTATGTGGCTTGTTAGTGGGAGAGCCAAAATACAATTCTATTTTCCTACTGTTTCCACTACCTTGAATGTGTGTTTGGAATTTTTTTGGTTTTGAGGTTTTGGGGTTTTTTTTTTTTTTTTCACTTGTTTCATGAAAAGAAACACAGTTTGGTATTTTTTGTATGAAACCGTTGGTCAGGCAAGATAGCCTTAAATATGCTATGATACATAAATCTTGTCATTTATTTTTAATTAAGTAAAGTTGAAGTCTAGCATTAACACCTTTTTAATATCAGGAATACAGCTTATTCCTGAAACAAATGTCCCTTTCACATGCAGATTTTTTATCATAGTTCTACTTTTAAAAAAATCAAAGATACACATTGTGCATTAGACTGTTGTGTTTTTCTTCTTTCTAGAGGTATGATATATATGTTTTCATATTTTTATGAAAGAATCATACTTTTACTTTAAAAATAATATTTTACTTTAAAAAATCAAAGATAAACATTGTGCGTTAGTTTGTTGTGTTTTTCTTCTTTCTAAAAGTATGACATGTTTTCCAGTTAGTAACACCATACTAAACAAAGACATGTAGATAACCATAAAAGCTGTTTACTACCTCCTCATACACATGCTGAGCTAGACCAGTAGAACACCATCTTGGTAAGAGAAATTTTGACAGGAAGAAGAAGGTAGTTAGATTTGTGGAGCTTGCAAAATCACATTTTTACCAAACTCACCCCAACCCAACAGAAAACCAAATGAATGGATCTATACAGAAAGGATCTTTTTTTAAAGATTTATTAATTTATTTTAGGTAGAGCATGTATGAGCAGGTGGAGGGGCAGAAGAAGAGGCAGAAGGAGAGAAGTGGACTCTCTGCTGAGCATGGAGTCCTACTCGGGGCTCAATCTCAGGACCCTGAGATCATGACCTGAGCCAAAATCAAGAGCTCGATGCTTAACCCACTGAGCCACCCAGGCGCCCCCACACAGATTTTTATGCAAACCGGCACAAATACATTTAACATACTACAAGAAAAGAATACCTTTGTGTAGATGCCCAGCACAGAGTCTATATCTATCAGTGCCTGGTAAAATAGTAACTCCAATAAGAAAAACCTTTTTGCCATCACAGAAAAACAATATTTAATGCTTCTACCTTTAAAAGGGTAATCACAAAAATTCCAAGATTAGATCCACTAGATTATGTTGAGTATTCATCTATTCATCTGTCCATCTCTCTATACTTTCTAGATCTATCTATCCTTTAATGGTGCTTTAGAAAAGTTTGTCATAAAAACTAAATCAGGACTGACAGTGGTAACTGGACTACAAACTCAAGGCTAGGAGTTCATTTCCACTTGTAGTTTTCAGGTAAAGAACATCTCTTCCAGTTGATTTCCATAGCCAAGATTGGCTCAGATTTCCCCAAAACGGTGAACAGAAAATAGAAGCTTCAGAGATCTCCAGAGTTTGGTAACACCCAAGATCAATTCCCAAGCAGTCAAAAACCACACAGCTTAGCCACTTGGGCTTAAGGGTTTTCAGTATCTTACCCAGATGAAAAAGCTATGAACACACAGATTAACGCAAAGCCTGCCTGTAGTATTTGGGACAGAAAGCGATCTTGATGGCAGGTGCTTCCATGTTGTGGAAGCTGGGGAAGCTGGGGAAGCGCCCCTCCCCTCCATATGGAATGCTGGACAACATCTGGCCCCAGAGCAGTCGGACATCTTGGAGAAGCCGCTACTCTGGCAGAAGCACCAGAATTCCTGAATACAAGGAAAGGTCTCAGGAGACACAGAGGTCCTAGGAGGGTCAGATCATTTCCTTTTGGGGCCTTCAACGCTTAGCATGAATGAAGAGCGACAGAACAGTCAGTCTTACCTGCCTGTCCCCAGCCTTTCCGGCGACCCAGCTGCCTGGCGGTGGGTGTCAGAGCCGCAGTTCTAGGGCTGGCACGCAAGACGATACGTCCAAGCAAGTCACCGCTAAACCACTGCTCGAGTCCAGGGCCCAGAGCCCTTTTTGTGCTCTGAAGTCCAGAAGCGTTTCTTTAAAAGCCAGAAAACCCCAAAACTGATGGCCAGCAGATCGACTTATACCACCAGCCACTGTATCTTTACGGTGCCACAGTTGTTGGCTGTTACGAAAGCCGCATGGTAACGCCAGGAATCTGCTCCAACAGCTATTTTTTAACATCTTTCTACCAAACGCATCATCTGTAGTTGAAAGCAGGCACATGGATGGGCTGATTCTCTCCCACGTGCTCAAGCCTTGGTAGTACCTGGCCGTGAAAATTCTCAGTAATACCTGGAACTCGCCACCCAGGAAACTCTCCTCTAAACAGCCAACAACAACACCAAATTTTACATCCACGGAGGAAGAGACCGCCCCCGCAACGCGGTCCTTCTCTCTGGTGCCTCTGGCCTCACGCAGCTGCCTCTCCAGGCCTAGGTGCCCGGAGGCGCAGAGGAGCGTCTGCGCCTGCGCGGAGGCGGGGCCTTGGCCCCTTGGGCTGCAGCCACGTGCTGGCCGTTCTGTGGGCATCTGTTACCCACGGCTGAGATGCGGGTTTATAAAATAATCCTGAAAAGGCTCTCTCTATAGGAGTTTCATGTAAGTACTTGAGGATGCTTTATGTATCTGAGAATATTCTCTATAAAACTCATGGCAACAGAAATGTTGAACAAATGATTGAATTGAAAATAGAATTAT
Organism: Ursus maritimus; assembly: GCF_017311325.1. Taxonomy (NCBI): domain Eukaryota; kingdom Metazoa; phylum Chordata; class Mammalia; order Carnivora; family Ursidae; genus Ursus; species Ursus maritimus. The sequence goes on from NW_024426885.1 coordinate 62,811,155, forward strand.
CTTGCGGTCGTCTTTAATTTGCAATTTCAAAATTCTATGATCCTAGAATACATTTTTGAAAAAACTCTAAAAACTCAATAGTACAAAAAAAAAAAGTAATAATCCAATCAGAAAATAGGCCAAAGACATGAACAGATATTTCAGCAAAGAGATATGGATAGCAACAATGAACACGAAAAGATGTTCAAAATCATTGGCCATTAGGGAAATGAAAATTAAAACAATGAGTTTTCCCTACAAAATTACTCAACAAGTGAATTTAAAAAAAATAGTGATAACACCAAATGGTGAGAATGTGCAGAAACTAGACCTCTCGTACATTAGTGGTGGGAATGTTTATGGTACTCTGGAACATAGCTTGACAGTTTCTTAGTATATGACCCAATAATTGTATTCTTTGGCATTCATCCCAAAGAAATAAAGACTTGTGTTAATACAAATATCTATGTACAGGAAGAGTTATTGGTAATAGCAAAATACTGGAAACAAACATCCTTCAATAGGCAAATGGATGAACAAACTCTGGTACATCCATGTAATAGAAATTTACTCAGTAATAAAAAGGATCGAGCTAGTGATAACAAGCAACTCCCTGGATAAACTTCAAGGGCATTATGCTTAGTTAAAACAACAACAACAACAACTGTATGCTCCCTACTAATGTAACAGTTTCAAAATGGCAAAACTCTGGAGATGGAGAACAGATTAATGTTGGGGGAGGCAAATACAAAGAGGATAGCATGTGGAAGTTCATTTGTGATAATGGAACAGTTCTGTGTCTCAACTGTGGGAATTTTTTTTAATCCTATGACTTTGTAAATATTTACCATAAAAGCCGGTCATAAGTTTCTACACTGCTTTTGTGCAATACAATCCCAAAAGTGTTTAAATACACACTGTTGGTTTAATTCAGCTTAAGTACCAATTCTGAATATTTATTAAAAGCTAATAGTATTGATTGTATTAGTATGCAACAATTTTAGTATACGAATGTGGATTCTTTTATGGCAATAACAAGAACAGGGATACATTCATGGCAGTGACTCAGGATTCTTTGTATTGTTCCTTTTCTCTCCTTTCCTATTGGCATAATATAGTCTATACCTTTTGCTCATTTTCTCCCACTTTTCCAGAATCAGGGGTTTTATGTGTAAAATTTGGGGGCTACAAAGCACCATTAAGGCAATCTCTTCCTCAGATCACTATTCCTGTTTGGAAGGACTTTCTAGAACAGTGACTTTTCCTCTGCCTTATCTGAATTACCATTTACACCAGTTTATTTTTCTGAAAGTTCTTCCTATCAGTTTCCCTCAGATCGAGGCATCAGACTGGGTAGTTCTATGATGACTGTTTGTTCTTTGGGCCCTATAGAAGAAGCATCTTCTGAAGGACCTGAGCCTCGGTGCCTCCTGGGGATGGATGGCAAATGGTAGCCTGCCAACTTGGTATTTGTATAGGTGTCTTTCTGGCCCTAGCAACTGCCTGCTGCTTAAGAATGACGCTTAACTCTTTTAATTTATAACTGAGGAAATGAAAGTGAAGAAAGGCAGGATGTCAAAAAACAGGTTAGTGATAAAAGAAGGCTTTGGCACAAGCTAACACAGGTGCAAATGCAGCTGTCAAAATCTCAAAAACAAAATTTACTTCTGCATGCCTCAGTTTCTCATATATAAAATTGTTATGATGATAATACCATCTACCTCATCAGTTGTCGTATTAATTGAGAAAATTATTTTAAACCTCCTAGACCATTGCCTACCGTATATGAGCTCCACAATACACGTTCGTTCTGTTTCTTTTGAGTTTCTACCCTATCTCTTAGACCCCAGGGCAGTTTGAAGAGAAATAGCTTGCAATAAAAAGGGCTGATTGCTAGGAATGAACAGGGTTAATTAACTTTTCCCAAGAAATGTGTTCCTGAAAAGAATCTGTATTGATTAAACCTTTCAAGAAGGGGTCACTTTTAAATAGACTAAGGAAGTTTGTTTTGTGCCAAGTAAATTATCGCCCCCTCATGTCTCTGTCTTGAAGTTCTTAGAGTAGACCCCCATACTTGACTTTTCACTACCCTCTCTTCTGGGCATCAAAGATTATGAACCAGTAACTCCATTTCCAAAGACAGTTCAATGGGGATGGCTTAAACAAAACAGGATGCCCTTAAAAGGCTCCGTTTCTCCCAGCCCTTCAGCATCTCAGAAACATAGTACCTGAGAACTTCTTGGGGACTAAGGACACATTTTTGCCCTCTTTGTATCCCCTTGGTACGCAGCCGCCTCCACACAGATTTATTAAATGAATGAATTCCTTAAGGTAGCTGAACACATCGATACCTTTATCCCCCAGTCCCCTCTTTTTATAGGCTGGGGGTGAGGGCAGTTTAAGGGAGTTGAATGCACACTAATTTCAGCAGGCTGACTGAAAGCTGCTTGAGGGCCGGGACAAGGCTGGCTTTGCGCATTGTCACTTTCTTGAAGCTTGACAGGATACCTAACATACTGTGGGCACACAATAAGTATTTGTTCTGTGAATGCATACAAACTACCTCTGGTCCTATCCTCAGAGGTCATAGTCAGCCTAGAAGAGCAAGAAAAGTTCACCAGGAGGGATGGACTGCCCTGGGCTTTCAAGAATTCTGACAACCCACGAGCACCCAAAGCCAATTTCACTTCCTCTCTCAGCCATTTGCAGGAGGTTGTAAATCCCCTCCTTCCTCGGGTGGGGGGACAGCCAGGTCGTGCTTACGCCCCCTGCGGGGACCCCAAGTCACAGAAGAAGGTAACCCAGAGGGGGGAGCCCGCCTGCACGTGCAGCCTCCCAGGAGAGGAGGAGGCTGGGCTAACGCAGTACTTAGTCAGCAGCTGTGCTCGCTTTTGAAACAAAAGCCAATGTCCTCCCTCGGAGTCCGCGGCCGGTCAGCTCCTAGGGGGAAGAAAGCCATGCTGCCCAGCCGGTTAGTGGCCCAACTTACTTTTCCAGAGCCTGGGACAAAGGGCCAGCAGTTGTACGGGTGTGGGTGGGACGCCGGGGATAGGGACGGGGGCCCAGATCGCCCTGACCCGACCTTCCCGGCCGCCTGAGAGAAGGGTCGGGGTCTCCCGCGCTCCGCGCATGTTCGTCCCGGGCAGTCCGCCTCCCAGCGCCAGGCCCCCCGGGTCTGCGTAAAGCTGAGGCACCTTTGCCACCGGCGCCCCAGCGCACAGACACACCAGGCCCCGGTTTCATGAATGAAATCCAATCGTGTGGATATAAATAGCCGCGAAGGCTGCTAACGTCACAGTGCGAGCGGCGGCCGCCACGGCGGCGGAGCTCGGGGCCGGGCGCTCGGTTCCGCCCGGCTGGCCCGCCTGGGAGCGGGGTGGGGGCAAGAGAAGAAGGGGAGGGCCGGGGTGGGAAAGGGCGAGCCCCTCTCCCCCGGACGGGAAGAGCGGCCGCGGCGCTGGGCGAGCCCGAAAGGCGAGGCAGTGCCATGCTGCCTTTGTGCAAAGTTGGGCGGCGGGCGGCACGCGGCGCGCAGGGGTCCCGCACACCCGCGACCGCGCGCAGTCGTGGCTGCTGCTGAGTGGCGGGGACCCCCCCGCTCCCCCCAACCCTTGAAGGCGGAGAGAGCTCGCGTCTCGCTCGGCTTCAGGGTAGGTTTTGTGTCGTGAATGCGCTATGGTATGAAACTTATTCTTCGAGCAGCCGCGGAGCCCCCACCGCCCGGGCCCCCGGCGGGTGGCGTGTGGGGGCCCCGAGCCGCGCCACGCGGCCAGCAGCGTCCCGACAGAGAGTTGTGGGACCGAGCTGCTGGGGGAGCCGCCCTCGCCTCTCGGCGAGGCCGGGAACCCTCACATCAGAGGCAAGCAGAAGAGATTTCTAGGAGCGCCCGCACAGCCGCACCCCTTCTTGGAGCTGAGAAAATGTACAACAGGCACCCTTAGCGGGCTGGCTGCGCCAGGGAGGGGGTGGTGCCGCGTCGGCAAGAGGGCTCTTTTCCTTCGAAGAACAGTGGTGGGAAGCCGGAGGACCCGAAAAGGTGGATCGCTCGTCCCTTAAGCGCTTGCAGCCCCTTGAGAGTTGACTGGTCAGCCCACAGTTTGGCGCTCCCCACCCCCAACCCCGTGTCTATGGAGTCTGTTGTGAGTTGCTGTGACAACAGTAGGAGCTGCCATGAGGGGCTTGCAAAACACCTTACCTTGTCTCTGTGTGCTCAGCTTTTGGGGAGAACAATGGGGTGAGGGTGGAGAAGGGAGATGTTGCAGACAAGGGAATCCAACCCCCTCTCAAAAAAAAAAAAAAAAAAGGAAGTGGAAGGGGAAGGAAGGCACAACTATGCAAAAATATATCATTAGATCCTACTTTTAGCTGCGCCTTTTCTATCCTCAGCAGTATCAAACATCTCAACTGCGGAGCAATGTCAATATTTAGACTTGGACAAGCCAGAAAGTTAGAAGGGAGCGCCAAGCGCAGGGTTTTGACTTGGCTTTGCACGTCAGCACACAAGCTGTGCCTTTCGAGCTGACTGTACACATTTGCTGGGGGGAAAAAATGCATGAAGGTTGATATATATACAAAGGCACCCAGACCTAGGAAACTAGGAAGTTAAGACCTGAAGAGTTGCCTTGACTTTGAACTCCCCCCCCCCCCACACCTGGGCTGTTCAGGCAGTTCTGTTGGACCCCAGCCAGAGGCTGAACTTGAGGTTTCTCTAGTTTGGGGCTCCCCCCCTCCTCAACCAGGGTTGTGCTGTGTATTCTACGCTGTACTGTGTATCATCTCTAAACTGAAGACAATAATGTTATCAGTAGTTTTCATGTTTGTATAAAGTCCTCTCACTATCAGCAGATATAAATAGCCAATAGGCTGTGTTTGTGTGACCTCCGGCAAGCTCTAGGCTTTTCTAAACATACATTGATAAGTTTGTTTACAAACACTGTTTAGAAATTTGGAATTACATTTCCTTTCCAATAACTTTGTAGATGCCTAAGAGTCACTGGTTGCTAGAAAATAAACACAAGTTCTCTTCAGTATAAAGAATGTCTGACCGCTGCTCTGCAGGTGGGGTAGGCAGTAAATTATTGTATTGGGTTGACTCTGAGGTTCCTGGATCATATTTAGACATACTGGTGGGAAAGGGGTTTAACCAGTTCCGCCCAGTGTGGAAGACTTTGAAAAATCATTGGGAAGCAATAAAATCATGGTCAGCATTCTCCTAAACTTGCCCATTGGTTGTTACTTTCCCAAATTTTGAAAGTAGTGTAAATTTAAGTACATAGGGCTGTGTGTGATCGCAGAGGTGAATATGGAAACACAGGTAATTTGATGCCATTGTCTCAATAGCACAACTTGTAACTACAAAAATATAATTTAATAGGAAAATGTAGAATTGTTTCATCTTTTCCCTATGGTATTGCCCCAAAATGTTATTTTGGAGGAGTAGTGTGTCAACTTGTATGAGTTCTGTATGGTAAAATGCCTGGAAGGTTCTCCTTGTTCCCATCCATGGGTTTAGGCGAAGTGCTTTTTTTGTGTCATCCCCAAATGTTCAGAAATATATTTTCACAAATGCTACAAAATGTTAACCTAGCTATTTCAGGATATATTTGACCCAAAGAAATGCCACTTGAACACTGGCATTTAGCAAAAGTAAAGCAGATTCTGCCCTTAGGGGGTGGAGGGGAGAAAATTGTGTGTTGAAAATTGTAGTGGCTTCTCATGTGCTCCCGGCCAGCAGTAGGACTTACAAGTGTTTCTCTCTTTTATGTAGGTAAGTCCAGCTGTGAGCAGGGTGTTCTATTCTTCACTTCCAGAAAGCCAGGTCAGTGTCTCGGGGCAAACCCATGACTGTAGATTGATGACATTTTGTGTCTAATTCTGAGCATGGATTTCAGAACAGGTTTCTCAGTCATTTGTCTTAAAACAATTTCTTTACCATTTTTTCATGGACTCAGTTATGAACATCGCAAGTTCAGTAATTAATAAAATTATTCTCTTTACTCTGTAAGTAAAATGGTACTAAAATGGACCTTGAATCGGTTTGTACTTGAGGACTGTTTTGGAGGGGTGGGGATCAAAGGGTTGCCAGACTCACTGAGGGTGCTGGGGATCTGGGTGCTTGATAATTAAGGTTTTCCTTCTATCCTAATCTTAGCATTCTAGAGCTGAAAGAAACTTGTTGTAATAATAGCTCATATTTTTTTTAGCATGAACCAATGTGTTGCATTCTTTACATTTATGTTCTCATTCTGCATAAAAAAAAAAAAAAAAAACCTGTGAGGTGAAACTACTCTCTTGATCCCCAAAAGACAGGTAAAGAACTGGAAGTTCAGAGAGGTTAGATAATATATTCAATTCCTACTTCTAGGAAATGGAAGAAACAGGATTTTTTTTTTTAATCTGTCTCACACTAAAACCTAGACTTTCTAGTTGAAAAATTTTTCTCTAGTAGGGAAATTGGAGCCAAGAAAGGTTGAGTGAGTTGCCTAAGATAACTTGGTAATTACAGCTCATATAATAACATGAAATGACCCAACTGTTGCAAAAGAATAAATACCCTTCTCTTAAATAAAATGGTGTAATAGTAAGTATTCATGTGTACTTTCTGGCATAGCACTAAGATTTAAGAAAGTTTTTATCAGGAGATCTCTGGTCTTAAGGATCTTGCAAACAGATTTAAAAGCAAGATATTAAACATTCATGTATGAAAACTTAGAGGATAAATCAGATCATAGATGCCAAAAGGCTGAATTGGGAGGTCAGTGGTACATTTACAAGAAGTTCAGCATTTTCCACTCTGTGGGATTACTTTGCAATTCCATGTATGCGTGGAAAAAATTTCAAGCACATATTTTGTCTGAATAGATGATAAATGAGTGAGAGTTTAGGAAAAGACAGAAGGTAGAATTTCAACCCAACAGGGAGAGATTATGCAGTCATCTAGAACTGCTAAATTACAGTATCTCAAACTCAAAGGTGTTATTGCTTCAAAACCATTGTAACAAAATTGTGAGCTGTTTGAATTTGCACAGCGTCTTTGAGAAAGCATTACTATTTAGCATGATGCTTTACTCAATTACTTTTAGAACCTTAATTTGTCTAAAATGTGCCACGTAGATAAATTTGGATGCATAATAGATAAATCCCAACCAAAGTCCTGAAAATGACCAGTAAAGATTAAGCAGGACATTTTCAGTTTTTACCAGGATTGACAGCCTTCTCTTCCCATCTTGCCTACTTTTTGTAGAATAATTTCTAGCAGTTGTCAATCCGTCTTTGGGAGTATTATATAAAGGAGTAATAAAAATATGAAATGGGGAACAAATTAGTAAAGAAAACCTTAATACATCATCTTTTTAAAAATGTACTGATATCCCCAACTCAAGCTAATAGCCCTAAAAGCTTAATTAGCTAAGAGATACTTTTAAGCATTTAAGGGATTTTTATAAGCTGTCCTATAACAGCTTTGTCCTGTACAAGTTGTTCTACGGTGTATCATTACAGAGTGGATCACAAGAACACGGAAAGGATCCCATTGCCGGTTAAGACCTCACCATCGACTGATACTTAGTTAGCTGTGACAGTGCTATGTCATAAAAATATCAGTATAGCAACTATAAACCTGTAGTTATTTAAAAAGTAAAATTAGGGGCACTTGGCTGGCCCAGTCAGTAGAGCATGTGACTCTTGACCTCGGGCGCCTGAGTTCAAGCCCCATGTTGGGCACAGAATTTACTTTAGAAAATCTAAAAATAAATAAATAAAAAGTAAGATTATATTCTGAGTCATATGTTAGCAAGACCTTATAATTAGCATGTTATCCCTAATAATAATTTAAATAGCAATCGTTCGTTTGCTTTATTGGATTTCAGAAGGCTTTGGTTCATATGCTTGACCTATCTTGAAACATGGGTGGAAACACTTGAAATTATATTGTTCTTCACTCAGGAAGTTTGCCTGTAGAAAATAGAGGAATTTTTAAAAATCTTTTCTTTTGGTCTTCTTTTAGAAAACAGGCAGTTCAGTCACATTGTTTGAAGGCCTCACTCTGGCTTCATGTAATACGGTTCAAAGAGTACAGGTGATCTGAATTTGATTTTTGTGTTCATCTTCTTTTCTGCACTCAGGCTTCCCACCAACCTCACAACACCAAAACAAAACTTGGAGAAGGAAGGAAACTTAAGTCACAAAAAGTGGCTTATGTTGTAGAAAAGGGTAGGAGGAGGTGGGAGGTGGAGGGTAGGGAAGCTTTGCCGGGAAGGCCAAGAGGCAGTCACTCAAATGGATGGGATGTGTATGGACTGGTTAGTTATATGTCAACCTCTGAATTATTTTTTTTTCATTTATAAACAAAGTCACCGCCTCCTCTTCCTGAAATCCTGTGTTTGTGCACATAGGGCAGAAATTGGGAAATAGGCAAATAAAGAAACTGACATGAACTGTGGGTATGACAGCCAGTCTTTCCAGATGTCCCAAGACACTTCTGTCTCCAAATATTCCCCTCAGCTGTCCCATCAAGTACATTAGCGTGTCTCTGATAAGGCTCTGTCCACAAAGGAGTGAATTTGGAATTTTTACAAAGAAAGAAAGAGATCCCAGTAGATACAGAAGAAGCAATTACATTTCTCCACTCTGCACCTGTGTATTTATTGCATAGACCCAGGTTAATGCCACGTTCCCCGTGCTAACGAGGCTACCATCTCAGGCTCCAAACCTCTGTGAAGAAAGTTCCTTTGAATTGTTACTCAACCATAGTCCAAACCCCTAATGAGCACTGGAATAACAATAACCAGCAATTATTATGCTCCTACTAGATGCCAGACATTTTACTGCTTTTCAACTAAAATTATCAATTCCAGTTTTGCGGAAGCAAAAAAAATGGAACTCAGATATGTTAAGTTCAAAGAGCTAACAGAAGGTAGAGCTTAGATTTGTACCCAGGTCTGCCTAAGAACTTGAACACGTTTGCTTTAAATCAACTCCTGGAGGGCAGGGGGGAGAAACACTTTAAACCATTTCATTCCAGGTTATTTTTGCGGATGGTAGACACAGGAGGTAAATAATTATTCTTATGGGGTTTTTTGTTTTGTTTGTTTTGTTTTTGATCTAACTTGAGCCACATAGCAGGCTTGTCTGGACAAATTTTTTAACTCTCCAGGTCATTTCTAATATATTTTGACTGAAGTCAAATCTTACACAGTTGAGTCATGAAGGGTGGAATCATGCATCCAGAAAGGTCCTCAGAGATACTTAAGACAACCTCATGTAAGTGAAAAACCTGCCCCCCAGAGAAGGCATCTAGCTTACCCACTCTCGTGGTTGGTAATGGATGCAGCTGAAAGTGAACCCTGGTTCGAAGTCCTAGCCCAAGACTCGATTCTAGTACATAATACTGCCTGAAAAGTGCCAAGTCTTCCAAACCCTCCCATGTAGCCAAAATTACAACCATCAAGTATGAAATCCATCGGAAACCTAAGGTACATCCAGAAATGGGTGATAAGAGGACTCCTGCACTGTAAAGATACAGTGGGCACCAAGAGAAACCTCACTTCTCTGCATTGATGCCAATGCAGAGCTGTCTTCCCGCTCACTCAAAGCATAGCCAACCCACTCCCATCTCTTCCACCTTGTGTTTGTGGACCCATCTGTTTTAATCAGTGTGGAGCTTTCCAATTTTGTCTATGGACCTCTGGCTTTTTACTAACTATGCGACAGAGAAGTACTTCTTTGGGCCTCATTTTTCTTGTCTATAAAGTGGACAGTATCAGGTCTCTTACGTAGATGTTATGAAATCACACACATAAAGCACATAGTTGGTGCTCAGTATAGGGGTCGTTCTCTTCTTCACCTTCCTAGAGTATTTCAAGGGGAAATGTTATCATTTTTCCCCTAAATGAACTAGAGTTGTTTGAATTCTGACACTGCAAGGGGTTGTTATGGTAACGTATTTTCTTGGGTAAAAACGTGCCTAGTGGTCTCCTGGGGTCCCAGTGGCCCAGTCACCATTACCTTGGTTTCCTTGGCACTCTAGGGTTGCCACGGCGTTCCAGAATTATTTTATTGCTTCAGTGTCTCCTGCAAAGTAACACCAAGCTCCTCTTGGAGATTTGTGGCCCTGGTTTCCTTGCAGACACTGGTGGAAGCTTCGAACATGTTTTCCACATAGACCCTTGCATCCCAGAGCAGCTACTCTATTTTGAGCCAAGTAACTAAGAAATACTTCCAGGGAGTATTATTGCCGGTAGAACATTCTGGCTTTCAATTTCAAAATAGGTGAGTCTTGCCTACTATCATTTCAGTTAACTCGAGTATGAGGTGCCGTCTGCTCTGGCCCTGTCTTTTCTTTCCGTCCTGTGTTGCTGACTAATCTATCGATAGGAAAAACATAAGCACTACAATTTCCCCTTTCCCCCTCAGCGCTTGATAACTACCCTGGCCTAAATTACATCTCTGGGAAGTGTTTCATCACACTCCTCTCCCCAGCTGCCACACTGTGTCATGTGGCACTCACTGCCCTGCTTCGGATTTTTGGAACCAAGTCTTTGGCAGCATGTCCTGTGCGTCACATACACAGAGGAAAGCCGCTGTGGTGTTTTTTTTCTCTTATTGTACTTTCTCTGAGGGGCCCAGGATCGCCTTTATTTTCCTAGTGGCACAGTCTCCCTTTCAGTGTTTGACAAAGGTAAATTGCAGAATGTATGTCCTTTTCTTCGGGTTTAGGGCTGGCAGTTACACATTGTCCCCTGTGCTAAGTGGCTGGACCGGGGCTAGCTGCATCAAGATTACCACCTGCTAGATTGCCCCTAACCTGAGGACTAGGCTCATATTGGTTATATAAATTTCAGTTCATACCGAGGAGTTTATTTGTAAAGCAGGGCTTCTCAGACTGGAATGTGCATACAGATCACCTGGGCGTCTTGATACAGTGCAGATTCTGATTCAGGAGTTCTGGGGTGGGACCTGAGACGCTGCCTTTCTCCCAAGCTCCCCGTCAATGCCAAAACGGCTGGTCTAAGGATCACGTTTTGAGTAGTGAAAGTCTAAAGTCTAGGTGTTACTGTAGCTTATGCTGAAACTCACGCCTTCCAGGCTGTAAGACTCCCACCTTATTTTGTTTGCTTGTTTCTTAAATCATAATAGACAGTCGTGGAATCTTACACATGGAAGGGCTGTACGTACACAGCCGTGTGCTAGTCAATCAAACAGCTCTCTGGGAAAAAAAGAATGCATTTATGTGCATACATAAGTCGATTATAAATTTTACTGACATAAAGAATGTATGTAGCATACACTTTGCAAATAAAAAAAAAAATAGACAATACCATAAAGCCAGTTGGGTTTTACGGAATGCTGGTTGGTTTTTGCTGAACCCTTTTATCCGTAACCTACCTGTGGTACACTTGATGAAGGGGTGTAATTCCCATATAAATACTCGCTGATATTTTCCATTATGTTAATGAGCAAGATAAAAGATATGTCAGAACCGTACTCATTTATCAAAGATACGAATAACTTCTCTGCCGAACCGGATAATAGCTTTTAAATAGTGTCAAGATATTTCCTTAAATGTACTATTCACAATGTCACAGCTCCACATGTAACACACTTATAAGTTTAATCTGTGTTCTTAGCATTTTCTAACCTTAAGTTAAAACAAGCAACAGAACAACAAAGCAAGCCCTGAATTGTAGTGGTTGCCAGTTTCTGTGGTGTAAAGACTCCTATCACGGCCAATTTCAAGCTACCCTTGTGACTGAGTGTGGAGTTGGGGAGAGATGGCCCAGTAGCCCACTGCTGTCTAGTGTTTCCACCATACAGATAAAATTGGCATAAGTAACCTCAAAATGTAGGTAACAGTAAAATGGAATAAAATGATTAGAAAATGATGAGTTTTGAGCATTTCATACCTTTGTTTTTAGTATAATTTCCTTAAGCAAAACTTTATATAATTTAATTTTTAATACTGACCCTATTTTATTTATTTGTTTATTGAAGTACAGTGTAACCCAGTGTTACATTAATTTGAGGTGTACAACATAGCGACTTGACAACTCTGTACATTATGCTTTAATAGATTTGGAGAAATCCTGAAAATTTCACAACTAGTTCTTATGGGCTGGTGGGGGCTGGCTCCAGCACATCCCTGGGTGTAAATCATCCTGTTGAGTGATTCTCAGCCTTTGCTTTGCGTTGGAATACCCCAGGAAAACCGCAACCTACAGTCAGCAGATTTTTGTTAGGGCCTAGGAATCTGAATTTAAAACATTTTTGTTGACACGTATCTTATTAAAAGAAAAATACAAAAATCAGAAGTATATAACTTAAAAGAATTTTCACAAACTGAACATACCCACAAAACCAGCACTGACACACAGAAACAGAAAATCACAAGCACCCGGAAGCTCTTTTTAAATCCCCGTCCTGTCACTTCCCAACCAAGGTAACCACTACCTGGGCTTCTAAGACCGTGCACTCATTGTGCCTGCTTTTGAACGTTTATGCAAACAAAATCTCTTCAGTGTCTGCCTTCTTCCCCTCAATATTATGTTTGGGAGGCTTATTCATAATGTATGTAGCAGGATTCATCCATTTCACTATAGTGCCATGGAGTATCCCATTATGACTGGAACGCAATTTATTATTTATTTATCCATTGTACTACTGGTGGGTTGTTTCCAGCTGTTCGCTATTATGAATAGTGCTGTCAAGAATATTCTTGAGGTGCCTGGCTGGCTCAGTCGGAAGAGCGTGAGACTCTTGATCTTGAGGTCATGGGTTTGAGCCCCATGTTGGGTATAGAGATTACTAAAATAAAATAAATAAACCTTAGAAAAAAAGAATATTCTTATACAGGCAGCAGTATTTAAAGTAAAACTAAACAGATTCCCCCAGTGATTCTAAAAAGCGGCTGATCTCTTGACTGCCTTCTCTACAACTCCCCCTCCTCTCTGATTTCTCATATAATATGACCAAGGCGATTGATTCTTTTGTGTGAATGTAATTTTAGTACCATAAGCCACGAATCTGTGTGTTTCCATTCATTACAGTATGTTCTCCGGGCTCTTTTCAATTTACGTTCACCAACTCCCCCTTTCATCAAGACACCGGCTCTTATGGACTCTAAATAGGGATGAGATTTGGCCTCGCATCAATAGCATGCAGGAATAATAGATACAGTGGAGATGCAGCCAAGGCTAAATTTGGCCACTGATCATTAAGGCTCCTGGAAAGAGGCTTCAAAGAAGGGGAATTGTTTCCCTTTGTGTATATCAAACAAAAATCAACAGTGAACCCTGAGAATATTTCCAATTCTAATATTTTTAAAAATCCATTTATTTGAAGTAGACCAGCAACCCTTGCCTGAAAGAGAACCGAAATCTCTCAAAGTCTGATGACTCGATCTGTAAAGATTAGAGACAGAGGTTTTCCCTTTGGCTTCTTCCTGTACCTGGTATTCGGCAGGTGTATTCTTGCTACATTGTTCTAGGCTGAGTGCCTATGTAGTTGTGGGGGGGGGGTCTATTGAGATGTTAGTTTCTTTGATTTAAGTCAAGGGAGCTGAATGACCAGATGATAATTGCTGATGAGTGGGATGGCTGCTCAGTATTAAAAGAAAGGTTCCTGGAGCAGGGCACTGAAAGGCACTTCATATAAAGCTCTCGAGGTATGCAGAGAGGAGGTAAAGAGTACACGTGAATTCTATATAATGAAGGAAGAATGTATTCTCACACACATAAATATTCTAGTGCCTGGTTGTCCTACCTCCCCATCCTCACTTTTCTGTAAATGTTTTTGTTATGAAATTTCTTTGTTATTAAGGAAGAGATGGAATATATAGATAAAGAAAAAATCCATTTGTAACGCCAGTTGGCATTAATATTTGAATATTTCTCTATCCCAGATGTTATTGTGTGTAGTTAGGTACATAATTTTTAAGGAATGGTGTTATTCTCTGAATTCTTTCATCATCTTTTTTCATTCAAATGTTTATATGAATATATATGACAAAAAATGTACTCCTATAACACATTTTTGTTGGCTATATACTCTCTATTATGTGGACATTTATTTTTGTGAGATTTTTTTTTTTTAAGATTTTATTTATTTATTTGACAGAGATAGAGACATCCAGCGAGAGAGGGAACACAAGCAGGGGGAGTGGGAGAGGAAGAAGCAGGCTCATAGCGGAGGAGCCTGATGTGGGACTCGATCCCGGAACGCCGGGATCACGCCCTGAGCCGAAGGCAGGCGCTTAACCGCTGTGCCACCCAGGCGCCCCTATTTTTGTGAGATTTTTAGCCAATCCCCCTCCACCCCCACATGGCTGGATTTCTAAAATTGTTTCCAATATTTTGTTTCCACAAATAGTGGTGTGATAACATTCCTTTCATGGAATCTTTTTGTCTACCCTAATTATTTATCTAGGAATAAAGTCTTATAATTGGATGGAAGTTATGGACATTTTAAAGTCTTTTGAGTGCCAGGTGCACTCCAGAATAATGGTATTATTTTCCACAAACAGTGCCTCATTCTACTTTTAAAAAATGTACAATCTTTCATGTAATAACTCCTACCTAGAATTAGAGGGTATAGGAACATGTCCTGAAATTATTAGCTGGAATCTATGCATTGATGTCAGCCCAAAACCTCTAATAAAATACGAGATTTTAAAGAGTCTGGTTTTTGTCCAGCAACACTTTGGTGTTTATGATCTAATTTTACTAAGAAATCCTGGGGGTGGGGGGAGAGACAGTTTTCTTCATTTGTCTGAAACAGAGCATAACCTAATCCTAACTGGCATATTATAGTCCCCTAAATGATTAAATGCAGTTGCTTCATTGTCATCATATGTGAAAGCTTCACAGCAAGTGGTCTCTCTGGTGTTCCAGAAGCTGACCCAGTGACATCTTCAGAGAATGCTTTCAATGAACAAGTTACTATGGAGCACTACAGAGACTTTTCTTCATTAGGATGGATTTTTAAGCATATCTAGTCTACAGACTTGATATTAGCTTTCTCAAATGAGCGCTTAGAACTTTGACATCTCTCTGAAGACTTAACCAGTATTCTAATTATTAATTCTTGACAAAGCTTCCTGACCCAGCCCTTAGCTGAGGTTCACACACAGTCCCTCCAAAATCAATGCATGGTGTCTTCTGTTGTTTCAATTTTTTTTAACTTTAAAAATACATATTTAAGTTTAACGTACATAGAGAAATGTATACAGCTCACAAGTATACAGTTTGAAGAATTTGTGAAAACTGAACATACCTATGTAACCAGCACCTAGATCAAGAAATTGGTATCACCAGCACCCCCCTTCTGGTCACCACCCCACTGCACCCTCTGTGTGTTTGAAATGCTCCAAATTTTATGTCCTGGGTAAGTCATTCATTTACAGAATTTGATTTTTCACTGAATCCTTAACTTTAGAAGAGCTAGCTGCAGTGAGTTTTGATCACGCTATCTCCCTTGTAACTAAAAATATGTAGAATCTGCCTTTCCAAGTAAAGATTGTAACACTCAATTCGTGCACTGAATATGCATCAATATTTATATGTTTGTGATTTGCAGGTACACAAATACATGCACCGCATTCATACAAGCAAATTGGGAACTTCTTTCTTCTTTTAATGAATGTAAAGCTGAATTATACTATATTGATCCAAGCTTAAAATATCTTAACTACAATTGATTGTCACAGAATGTTTCATACGATATGCTTCCAATTTCTTAAAATTGCTCATTACAGTTACTGTAAGTATTCCCTCTGAACACTCAAAATTTAAAAGCCAAGAATTTTTCATCTGTTTGAAATATGTATGTGTCCCGGGTGTCCACAGCTGTCTCTCTATAGGGTTCCATTTCTTTGTCTGATATTCACCTCGATTATCATTTAGACTCCTGTGGGGTTTTCTTCAGTTGAGAGCCTGGGTCAGACAAAAACAAGTTTAGCAGCCTCACAAAGTTTTATAAATATACGATTCTGAAGCACAATTTATACATCATCAAAAATCACTTATTAGTATTGGCTTGTATCTGTACTCTTACTAGAATTAACAATCAAGGGTTATACTTCTATACTCATTAGTTTTTTAAAAACCCAAAATATCTCTCCCATTATAGAATACACTTAAGAGGATATTACTCATCCATAAAAAGTAATGAAGCACGAAGACATGCTGCAACACGGATGAACTTGAAAGCATTGTGCTCAATAGAAGAAAGTAGACACGAAAGGCTGCATATTGTACGATTTCATTTACAAAAAATGTCCGGAAGAGGCAAATTCATAGAGACGGGAAGCGAATTAATGGTTCCAGAGGGGGAGAGGAGAACAGAATGGCTGCTGATGGGCCCAATGTTTCTTTCTGGGATGATGAGAATGTTCTAGGATTAGATAGTGGACATGGTTGTATAGCTTTGTGAGCATAACAAAAGCCCTGGAATTGTATATTTTAAAAGGGTGAATTTTATGACAGGTGACTTTTATCTCCATTTTTTAAAAAAAGATAATATATTTTCATCATAGAAAATTTGGAAACTAAAGGAAAGTAGAAAAATGACAAGTTATAGCCCCGTTACCCAACAACTGTCACTGTTATCTGTTGAGTGTACTTCCTTCCAGTTTCTCTTCCATATGTTGCTGTTGCTGGAAGAGCAGCTTCCCTTTCCATGATGAAGACACAATTATTAAATGTTAAGTATTCACATTATTAATACCCACCCATTCCGCCCCTCCCCCTGAAAAGAAAAAAGGGTGGGTACAAGGAAGATCCATTTTGACGGCGGAGGGGAATAATGATGGAGATGCACATGAGAGAAACAGAGAGCAGGGGCCAGCCGAGGCAGAAAGACAGACCTGACCAGTTGCCAGGAGAGGTGGGACTCCTCAGGGACACATCCCAAAGAAACTTAACTAGGTGTTTTGCTGAAAGATGCTTGATAGCTCGTGTTAACCACACCCCTCTATTCTTAAATACCCATGTTGTTTCCCGGCTTCCTAAAAGTCACATTTGTGTTTCTTTTAGCTGTGTCACTGTGCTAAGGTGATACCTAGAGTGAGAGAGCGAGGAGGCCAAATTCTGCTTTGAGTTACACATATTTGCTTATTTTATCTAGTTTTCGTTGACTGATTTTTTTAGATTGCTGTCCTGCACTTGCCCCCTGATGGTGTAACATCAGCAGTTCTCCATATGATTGCAAACTCAACGTAAACATGATTTTAAATAATGACAATCTTAATAGATAAGACTTGTTGGGTGTTCTCTTGATGGCAGGCATAGTGATTAAAATATTTTACAAGCATTATCTAATTTAATCTTTACAACAACCCATCCAGGGAGGCAGTTATCCCCAGTTTACAGATAAGGAAATAGAAGTTTAGAGAGATTAAGTAATTGGCCCAAGATCAGATAACAAGACCTTAATTATTTCCTCACTTGTCATAGATTTGGGTGGTTTCATTTTTTTCTTGTTCGTAATGAAGATGTGATAAATATATTTGCTTTTTTTTTTTAAAGATTTTATTTATCAGAGAGAGAGAGAAAAAAAAAATGAGCTGGGGGAGCAGAGGGAGGAGCAGACACCTCACTGAGCAGGTGGAACTCTGGATCATGACCTGAGCCGAAGCCAGACACTTAACCGACTGAGCCACCCAGGTGCCCCTGATATATGTGCTTTTAAAAGACATTTTCTGTTTATGAAGTCATTTCTTTAGATGGCTATATCAGGAAGTATTTTTTAAATTGCTAGTGGTTCGGGGCTTTTTTGTTGTTGCTGTCAATAAAACCTTTCCTTTTAACTTTTTCATTTATTTTTTGTTGTTAGGGAGTTTGGTTGATACAACCTATGCTTTGGGGCATTTTTGTCCTTATGGTGGGTTAGTCAACTTTTGTAAATGTGCCAAGAACATTTGAAAAGAAAGTACACTCTCTTATCATAGTTTTCTTTTTAATGTGGGATATCTGTTCATTTATCGCTACTTTTTATGCTGTTCAAGCCCTCCATGTGTTGTTTTTCATTTTTGCTTTCTTAATCTGATGTTAATTCTGATTCTTTATCTCACACATGTCAGTTATTTTCATCAATTTCTCCTTCTAGAGTTTTTCTTTATTTTTTATTGTATGCCTTTTGGTTTGTGAAGGTTCATTATTACTATTATGCTTTCACTATGAATTGCCCTTTTTTTTTACTGTCTAAATTATCTTTTACAGATAATTTTTCTTTACCGCTTTGAAACCAAAATCAAAATAACAATGAAGCCTAGTTTTATATTTTCAGTTGGCTTTGGTTTCCATAGTCCTTTTAAATTGGAATGCCCTCTTTTTTTTTTTTTTTTTTTAGTCTTTAATTTTGAATTATCTCTGGGTGTTTTGTCAGGTATCTTTGAGCTTTTTAATTCCTTAAAGAAATCTGAGTTTTTGCTCCTTGAGTCTTTGACATCTAAAAATAGCTTTATGTTCCCTTTACATAAATAACAATTTGACCAGATTCAGAAACTTGTGATTATGTCCTTTTTCTGTGAAGGCACTCTTTGTGTTTTTCTATTTCCTTAAAATAGTGTATTGGTGAAGTGTGTGATCATCCAAATTATTGTTTCTTTATAGAAAGAAATGTCTTTGGCCATTAGTTTTAGAAGCTGTTTTGCTAAGGTATTTGTAGGATTATTATACAATTTTCCTGGCATCGATATTTAAATGTTTTACTGAAAAATGTATAGCTATAGAGCCTTCTTTTCTTTTTCTCCTTCTTCTCCCCGCCCTATCCTCCTTTTTGTATGGGGAAAATTTTGTTCTTATTAAATCACACTTTACTCCTTGAGTTCCTCCAGAAGCCACATGGTATCCAGGGGATTGCTTATCAACTGTCAACCTCTTTGTCGTCTTCCGTAACATCGTTTTCAGATGGCCTTCCTCCTGTACGTACAGCTTCTCGTGTTTTGCCTGTCATTCACTAAATCCATTCTGTGGCATCTTCAAGGCTATTTACTGTGGCCAGGACGGTTTTTAAGTTGGCTGTCTTGTATGTCATTTATCCATGGCCTTTACGTGTCTTCTCGCCTCCATATGGCCTCCTGTGCTGTTAGTTTACACACTTGCATGATCTCCTTTTACATGATCAACTACATGGTTCAGATATGTTTCAAAAACTTTTTTCTTCTGCTGTTCCTTATAGCACGTCTACTTCAGTAGAAGACCTTTCCTTTATGTCTTTAGCTAACTTTTTGCTTGTCCTTTTCTGCATGTCAGGGTCTTTAATAGACCATATGTTGAATGGTCTCTATTTACTTCATCCATATAGAAAAAGATTCCCAGTGGCCAAGGATTGAAGTATATTCAGTGCTTGGATAACCAGGGCTCTGTTGGAGACCAAGGTAGGGCTCTGTGGTGAACCCACCCAGTTCCAGAGTGGACAGGCCAAGCGATTCAGTATTGTACAGGTTGAGGGAACTGTGGAGGGTGACATAAGAAGAGTAGTGAGGGATGTCATCGCTGAAGATAGACCCGTGGTCAGTCTTAGAGGTGGTACCCCTGCCCCCATCCCTCCCCCCTTAACAAGATCCATCACTTCTGCTGCGGGGTCAAAATTGAAACCTGTCTGGGTAAGCAGGCTGGGGAAAGAAAAACAAAATAAAATGAGTCTTTTCCATGCTCAGTGCTGTCTACCTGGCTCGTCCTCAGCAAGGGGCAATCGCTGGGACTGCTCCTTTCCCAGGACAGCGTGCAGGGTTCCTCGTGGCTTTCCAGTGGCCCCACAACCTACTCTTCCACCTCGGTCCCGAGTCAAGCCAGCTGTCATTACTCCAGACCATGGGCATCTGTGGCGAAGAGCGTCCTGCTTACCGCCCAGCCCAGTTCTTTTCCCTGTGGAACTGGGCAGTGCACTCGTCTGCTGTGACGCGGCTCCATGACAGTGACTGTGACAGAAATCCTTCCAATTTCTGGTATATGGTTACTCCTTATCCTTAGTCTGGTACTGTCGTGGAGTCCGCTATCTGTGGAGAATAAGGTTAATTTCAGTAAGACCATGTAACGGGGGGTCCAAGGCATGTATTCTTCCAAAGCTGTCTTGCCTTCAAGTCCAGCTAATTGCTTCTTGTGACGTCTTTTAGCAGAGATTGAATTTCCTCATTCAAGATTCACTTTCATGTCAATGATACATCCTTCTCCAGAGGGAGTGGGTACATGTGCCTCCATTCTCCCCTTCTTTCCCAGCCAATTACTGACCTCACCCAGAGAGTTAGAAATCCCTTGAATGAGGATGTGAAAGTCCAAAAGTTGTTAGGGATTTCACGAAACCCTTACATGTAAATAGTATTAAGATCCATAAATTGGCTCTAGGCACTAGAACGCAATAAATGATCACTTTTTTTTTTCCTAAACCAATTTCAGCCCTACGCTCCTGCCTGCCTCTGTTGGGGCTCCCTTCTGCCCCCTGCCTTATCATTTGGTGGAGGGCCTTGGTCCTTGGTCCCTGGTGTTCCCATGGTTACTGATGCTCTTCCTGATAGGGAGCCACGGCTGGTGTGATGCCATCTGTCAAATACCGCTCTCATGATGGGCCACACAGATGTCCCTCAAGGTGTTCCTCCCGCTGACTGTGGGCTTAGCCACATGCTGCTGCTCTCGAGGCCATAGGCTTAGTGATCAGTCACCAGAGATAGCCGAGTGCAAGTTCCTGCCAGATCCAGGTGGAAGGTGTCCTGAGGAAGGTGGAATGGCTGTACTTTTATATCCTATTGAACAAATAGTAATTGAAAGCCATGTATGGCCAAGGTATTGAAAAGTCTTGAGGATTTAAAGAAGAATAACAGTCTCTATTGTCAAAAATGTACAATCTTAGTGAAGTGGCAGCAAGTACATGCATGTCAGCGTAATTGTCAATATTACAAATCAAAATTGGGTAAGTCCCTAGGAGATAGTATAAAGGAAGAATGTTTTAAGTGCATCTTCCAGAACGTAACTCATGTCTGTCTACTTTGCTTCTTCTCTGCGGATTCCTGGTGCAAACGTTCTTCCCGGAGGACCAGGGAACATCCTGACTGGTCCTTCTGCCGCCGTACCCCACAGTCTGCTCCCCACACAGCGGTCTCGGTGGTATTAGTGATACTCCTCAAATGCAAATCAGAAACCGTGGCTCCTCGGCCTGCAGCGTTCCAGTGGCTTCTCATTGCCTTTAGAATAAAACCCAAGTTCCCTACTGTGGCCCCTGCCTCCTTTCCAGCCTTCCCCCTCCAGTTCCCCTGGCCCCAGCTCTTGCAGGCCTGCTTCTTTGCCATCTCGTGACTGGGCCTTGCTCATTCTTCAGGTAGCAAGAAGGTGGGGCCTCCTCAAAGAGGCCTCCCTTGTCTTTCCTGCAGGCCTCCCACCCATTATTTTCCCTCATAACACCCTTTCATTTTTCTTCAGGGAACTTAAATCAAGTTTATGATTACATCTACCTGTCTCCCACACCCCCCACCTTACTTCGAGGTCCATGAGAGCAAGAACCACACCCAGCTTGCTTACCACTGTATACCTGTGCTATAGGCCTGGCACTCACTAAGTGCTCGGCCTATACTTTCTTGAACTAATTAATTAAGACTGAGTCCTAAAGGTGCAGAACAATTTCAGTGGTGGATCCAGGGGCATGAGAAAGGACATCTGAGCAGAATGGCAAGAGCAGAGTCACGGAAGGAGAGGTTACCTGGCATATTTGTAAACAAAAGTCAACCAGGATATCTAGAACATAGCACACAGTTTACTAATGGTGGTTTTGAAACCTATCCTGAATTTTTTATGCATCTTTTAAACTGAGTTTTTTATCTGTTCTTTATTTTTTGACTGGGACAGCATTTATTGAGGGCAGTGGATAGATAGCAAGTTTATTT
Source organism: Ursus maritimus (assembly GCF_017311325.1). Taxonomy (NCBI): domain Eukaryota; kingdom Metazoa; phylum Chordata; class Mammalia; order Carnivora; family Ursidae; genus Ursus; species Ursus maritimus. The sequence goes on from NW_024426885.1 coordinate 62,833,002, forward strand.
CTAATCCTGGCTCACCTCCCCCACTGACACTGAGTTTTAAAAAAAAAAAAAAATGGAGAGTGTGATCTTGTGTAGGTCTCCATTATCACAGGGCTCTGGTGAGGATAACGAGTGGATGTTTAAAAAGTACCTCTGTATTATCTGTAATCCTGGACTTATATGCACTGTTCTTTCTGTTACTTAAATTCTTTTTTTTTTTTTCCGTTTTAATCAAAACTTTCAGTTGAAAAAAAATATTGTTGATTTGAATGATGAAAGGCAATTTTATCCCAGAGATATATTTCTGTAAACTTTTGATTTAGGGAAGCACAGCCCAACCCTGACTGTCTCTTTCCCAGATCTGGACCCACTCTCCATTCCAGCTGAGATGTTTATATTATGCACAGAGCAGCTCCCGCCTGCCTAGGACTGGTGATTAAGAGCTCAGGATAATGAAATCTGCACAGTCGAAACTTGGCTGTTGGCTATGGTTATTATGCAACTCTTAACATTTCTCTTTTGTTTCTGTCGATAATATAAAATTCCCAGTTTTTCTTTCTGAGCTCACTCTTCAAATACACTAAAATGTGTTCCACCAGTATTTTTTAATGACCAAGTTAAATTATTTCTTAAAGTTCAGATTACATGCTTTTCTGAAGGACAAGGAAATTTAGTGGCTGTGTGACACATAGTTCAAACCATCTATGAGCAACTGAATGAACTGAAACTACAGAGGCCCCTCTATGGGCTTTAGAGTTTTGTCTTTAAGCGGACTGCTCACCATGCTTTGATTCAAATAGCAAACGTTAACAAGAAACACAACACAAGGGATGGTAAGAGATGGGGTATTCCATTGGTGGGGAGATCTGGAGCAATTAAAAGATGCCTAGGAAGATGTCTTAGACGAATGATAAGCCTTCCCTGCCCACCCTCCCTAATATCTGAACTTCTCATAGTAGGAGAGACTCACACACTGAGCTAGACTCAAAGAGTGGCTCTGTACTAAAGTGCACCGATCCAGGGGAAACAAGAGTATCTTGCACTTCGTCAGCCACAGTGCCTTGGAATTACTGAATTATGGAGAAGTGACTGTGATGGTCATCTAGCCATAGTGTGATTGAGCCATAGTGAATGTGCCTGACACTTCCTAAGAACCTGCGTCTTCAAAGAGGAACAGGACATCAGAAAGACCATCATCTCAAGCCTCAAGGTGGGAACAGAGTACTACCCTGGGAAGAGAAATGATTTGAAAAGGAGACCAGGGCAGCTAAGCTCACATTTGGCTATGTCACTCTGGCTTATGGTTGTCCATAGAAGAGAGTTACAAATAAATTGGGGGACCAGTGGACCCGAATGAGTAGTAAAAGAAAGCGTTACAGAAGCAGGTTATAGTATACACTTATGTCCTGAGCACTTTGGCACTTGGTAGTACCCCAGAAACATGTGATGGTTCAGTAAGGGCATGAGATGGGCACTTTGAAGGTGTAGCCACAGGAAAAGTACAAAGTTCACAAACAACCGTTCTATGGTTTGCTAATACAGGAAAAACTGCGTGTGTATGTGTATTTGTGATTGATTCTTCTAGAACCATTTATGATACAAAAGAGGAAGCAAATCAGTCTGTGTGGAGACAGGGCAATTAGGAAAACTTTTTAGAGGAGGTCATATTTGAATAAGGTTTTAAGGAATGAACAGAATTTTCCAGGCAGACGTGCAATGGTAGAGGGTTGGCTGGGAAATAGTATGTGTAAAGGCATTGAGGTAGCAAACATTTAGAATTTAGGAGGCCATTTTGTGTGGCAGAAGCATGCTGTCACTTTCTTAAAAAATTACTGAAAATTTGGGGCACCTGGGAGGCTCCGTCTCTTGGTTTTGGCTCAGGTCATGATCTCAGGGTCATGAGATGGAGCCCCACACTCAGCATGGAGTCTGCTTGGGATTCTTCCCCTCTTCCTCTCCCTCCCCCTCTGCTGCACGCCCATGCTCTCTCTGTTTAAATAAATAAATAAATAAATAAATAAATAAATAAATAAATAAATATCTTTTTTAAAAATTACCAAAAACTTAGTGGCTTAAAACAAAACAAATTGATTATCTTATAGTTCTGGAGGTTAAACGCCTGAAATGGGTTTCATTGGGCTAAAATTAAGATGTCGGTAGGCTGTGTTCCTTCTGGAAGCTCTAGGAGAAAATATGTCTCCTTTCCTTTTCCAGCTTCTAGAGGCTACTTGCATTCCTTGGTTTACGGCCCTTGCCTCCATCTTCAAAGCCAGCAGTATAGCATCTTCATCTTTCTCTCTCACTCTGATCTTCCACCTCCTTCTTCCACATGAAGGAACCTGAATAGATTGCTCTGGACCTACCCAGACAATCCAGAATGACCTCCTTATGCTAAAGTCAGCTGAGTGGTAACTTAATTCCATCTGCTACCCTAACTGCCATGTAACAGAACACATTCACAGATCCCAGAGATTGGACAGGAACATCTTTGAGGGACGTTATTCTGCCTACTGCACGTGCAATAAAGATGTGGAGGGTGATGGTGAAGAGAAAGTTGGCCTGATGCATCAGCCCTAGGTAGGAAAGATCATCCACCCAAAAGGGACCTATAATCTGATATTTTTTTTAACAAATAGGAGACGGCGTCAAGGTCCTGGTGATTTTCCTAAGGTATAATGGGTGTGTTTCAGTTAATTACTGATACATAACAAATCACCCCAACACTTGGTGGTTTAAAACAATAATTCGTACTTTCTCATGAATCTGTAGGTTGGCTAGATGATTCCTTAGCGGGGCTCGCTCATAAAGCTTCCTTCAGCTGGGGAGTTGGCCAGGCTGGAGGATGCAAGTAGCACACTCTGTGGCATGTGGTGAAGCCATAGGCAGGGCGACCTCGTTCTCCTAGCTGTGAATTCCATTCCTCTGCGAGGCCTGGCCGGCTTCCTGACATGACAGCCTCAGGACAGCATTCCAGCAGCGAGAGAGGGTGGAGCCGCCGGGCTTCTGAAGGTGCTGACTCTGGAACCCACACGGCATCACCACCACATTCTTTTGGATTGGGCCACACGGTCACAAGGCTAGCTCGAATTCAAGACGGGGGGAGAAGGATTCCATCTCCTGAGGAGAGCTGCTGTCGTGACCACATTTCCCGTAGCCCAGGCTGTCAAGGGAGGAGTTTTTACTTTAAGAGTAGGATTTTGAAACTCGAGATTTCAGGGGCAAAATGTTTCTGGCTGACAGTATCCAGCACATGACCAAAAGCGTGAAGGGCTCAACTAGAGTGTGGGGAAGGGCACTGGTGGCGAAGAGGTGGAGGGACTCTGGTGCTAAAGTGTGGGATGCATCACCCTGTGAACACAGCGAGAAGGCTGAGTTGGTGGTGAACGTGGAGAAGGGACGTGACGTGCACAAGATGACAGTAATCATGGCGTGGGCACCTGGGGCGACTGACAGCCAGGAGGCCATGACCACAGTCTCTAAGCAGCCTGAGATGGTGGGCACCAGCAGCCGGGGGGCAGCCACCCTACGCCCCCTCACCAAGGCCTCACTCCCCAGCCCCCACACCGTCTTGTTCACTTGCCAGTCTTAAATAAACGTCCCGCTCTGACGTCCAGAATGTGCAGATACATTCTTCAGCACTTCATGGTCAGCGTCCACATCCTGAGGATTCAGTGAAAGTATGAACGAAGTTCAAGTCAGTTTTGAGTAAGATTACAAAGCTGCCATAGTAACAGGCTATCAGTGTTGGTCCTTCCCAGCTTTTCTTTTTCTTTTATTATACTTTCTTTGTCTCCTCAGATATGGATGTAAAGGCAAAAGGGTGTCTGCACTGATCAGCAGGATTCATGGTGGTGAAATTTATTAACAGTGTTAAATGAATAATATTTATTGCTCTCATTCTAGGTAAATAAAAATCAGAAACCAGATAGTCATTAACCAGATGGTCCTAAGAGCTCATTCAACCATAAGAGTGCTAGATAGGAATAAATTAGAGCCCATAACAAGTAAAGAAGGATAAAATTGCTTATTTTTATAATTATCATAATTTCATGTTTGTTTATGTGTAACAGATAAACAATCGGTTTACAATACACGTGTAGATGTATTTTCAGATTACCACAAAATAAAATTTCTACCCGAAAGAAAAGATTTTCAGCATTTGGAAATCCAGAAAACCCTTCCTGGAAATTCCATGTCTCAATTGAGTGATCTGGGCTGTGAGTGTTGAATTCTGCTCTGCTTTTTATTTCCCTTACTTGTCCCCTTTGTACGAGGCCCAGCACCTTTGGCAGTCACTTCGGTTTTGAGCAGATTGCCAGAGATTAGAGGACCCACGGATGTTATTCTCACCTTTGACACAGAAATTCTTTTTTAGAACTGTGCATGAGATGTGTCTATAAATAAGTAATGATATTTTTGTAATCATAGCCTTAATATAAAACCAGGAGAGCTTTCATCCCGTTCAAAGTAGTCTTCTGTGAAAGCTACACGGCCATTCCACCAACGCTGTCATGATTCAGATTATTTGGGGGATTCCTTTTTGGGGTCTGCTCTCAAAGCTGGTTTGCAAGCCAACAAGAAAACCAACCATGTAATCTTTGTGTCTATTTCAGTTTTCGCTAAATCCAAACATACCCCCAAATTTTAAGGATTGGCTCTCTATGACTTTTATCTACCTTAAAAAAAAAATCGCTTTCAATAGAGAAAGGTCTTCCACCACTTAGGACAATCAAAATACTATACCTCAGGTTCCAGTTGTGGGGCTCTAAACGGATCCTGTTTTTCTGACACAGGGCGCCCCTTCGTAGTAGCACCAGAAACATACGAAGTTTTGTATCAGTAATAACTGTTATCATGTTTATTCTAGAATTGAGAAATACCCCAGAAAAATATTTTTAACCTACCTTCCCAGCTGTATTATTGTGTAGCTAATTATGTCCAACTCCCACCCGGCACTTTTTCTGCCTTCTTTGTAGAACATCAGATGTGCCCCATCTTGTACTTATGGTCTTTGTTTCTCAATGAATTACTCCCTAATTTCTCTACTAAAATGTATCCTTTTTATAGATCTTTGTGGTTATTAGGTTTCTGATTTTGCGTCTAATTCCGGTCTTCCACCTGACTCAATTCAAGGTGTTCATCCTCATCATCATGATTATGATCTTTGGGGGCGTCAGTGTGTCAGCTCCATCCATTCACCTAACCCTCGCTCCCTGAGGAGACTAGTACTAGAATTCCCATTTAACAGATGAGAAAGCTGAGGCTAAAAGCACAAATATCTTGCCCAGTGGCGAATGGCTGGAAATGGGGAGACTAGGATTGAAATTCACATCCCCTCGAAGGCAGGGATTTCTCAACTTCAGCACTCTGACATTTGGGGCCAGATTATTCTTTGTCATGGAGGCTGTCCTCTTGTATTATTGTGTGCTTCAAAGAATCTCTGGCCTCTACCCACTAGAAGCAAGTAGCACTCCCCCCTGCACTGTGACAACCAAAAATATCTCCAGACTTTGTTGAATGCTCTCCAGCAGATATTTAAGGACCGCTGGTCTAATCCCAACATCAGGCTTGTGCCACGTTATACTGTGCAATCAGGAACTAATAAAACCATAGGCTAGATTTTGAAGAGATCAATTTAAGGAGTCCCCCCACGTGGATGATCCATCTGAATTGAATTGGAGTTTTCCTTAAGCCTCTTTCTCCACCCAAGACCTTCAGAATCTGCATTTGCATGTGGGAAGCAGGTATCTGTCTATATTAAGCCTCTCTGTGGCATTTGAACCACAGACCAGATCCTAACCTCACCACACATCTGTGAATCACTCCACTCAGTTCTCGCCAAATAGTCTCTAGCCTCAGGTTTAACACGTCCTGTGATGGTGTTACAGGAGACAGTCTCGTGTTCAGATGGTCCTAACTGGGAAAAAGTATTCATTCTATTTAATAACCTTCTTTCTGCCTCTCCCTCTATACTTGTAATCTCATATTATCCAGATTATCCGTTTTCTCAAATCAGGTGATTTAAATACTTATGGAGGCCCAGGTATGTATTAAGCCCTCCTCTGAACAGTTTCTTGTCCATTATGACCATTAAAACCACTATCTATCACCTTGTTGAAAAGTGACCATCTAGGGGCACCTGGGCGGCTCAGTCAGTCAAGCATCCGACTCTTGCTTTCATCTCAGGTCATGATCTCAGGGTCCTGGATCGAGCCCCACATCAGGTTCCACCCTCGGCAGGAAGCCTGTTTCTGTCTCTCTCCCCCTGCCCCTCTCCTGCTTGCATGCACTCTCTCTCTCACTCTAAAATAATAAATCTTTTTTTTTAAAGTAACCATCTAACCAATTTTCTTCATTTAACAATAGACTTCCTCGAAAGGGCGATTTTCATTCATTAAAATCTTAAAATCTTGCATGGTTGGTCACCCGCTCAGCTGCCCGGGAAGCAGCCTGCTCTATATTTTATGGAGGTTCCTGCTCCCGGGTGGGGGGGGGGGACCTGGCAGCAGCTTTCTCTCTTCCTTTTGACCCCTCACTCAGCAACCCTCTTAAACCCTTTTGATGGTTTCAGGAAGATTCCAAAGTAGCTCCTCATCCTGGTAAAAGCATTGTTTACCATAGGCTCCAGATTTCTTGATGAAAACAAAGAGAAAGAATTTAAAAATATATTGCTTTATGGTGCCCCTCTTGAGAATACATTTTTATGAATTTGATTAATAAAAATAGATGAATAAATATAAATTAATTTTATGGATGTATCAAAATTCAGTTTTACAGTTCACCCTTCTTTAAAGCTGAGGAATCCTTTCTGCTCGCACTTTGGATCCCCCTCTAAGTCACCATGATAGAGTAGAACCGACAGTAAACTGCCTGTCAATGGGAGACTTGGGGCTGGTGGAAGCTTGTGACGGTGTGGAAGCTAATAGGCCGAGGCAGCTCACGCCCCGATGTCTAAGGTTAAACCTGCAGGTGACTGGTCTCTTTCGTGGGTCCACATGAGTAGCCAGTGAGCTATAAATGTGTGCCAGCAGTCTGGGTGGATTTTCAGTAGGCAGGTTGTGTTTAGAGAAAACCAAGGAGAAAATAACATGTTAACGGGAATAAACCGTTTGGGGTCAAAATAACAATCCGGTGATGTTTTTGTACTCGTGTGAGACATAAATAGAAGACTTGAGTGTGAGTTAGGCTTCGTATGAACTTCCAAACTTCTTGCTTATGCTTGGGGACCTCCGGAGAAGTGCCTGGACCCTTCTCGTCTTTCATTGCTCCGTCACTGTCTTCTTACAGAGTTTTATAAATGGACACTGACATGGACTACGAAAGACCCAACGTTGAAACCATCAAGTGTGTGGTCGTGGGAGACAACGCCGTGGGGAAGACGCGCTTGATCTGTGCCAGAGCGTGTAACACGACGCTAACACAGTATCAGCTGCTGGCCACCCATGTGCCTACCGTGTGGGCGATTGACCAGTACCGCGTGTGCCAGGAGGTAAGGTGTCTGGAGTTTCGGTCGACTCCTCAGGGCACAGCCTAGCTATTGCCAGTCTGATTTTAAAAGGGGCGTAGGGGTCATTTGTGCATGCAAAAATCAAGCTAATGTTCTTAGTGCCACAAGAGAAAACAAAAGCAAGATCCGCCCTTGGGAGTATGGCTTCCGTATCCTGAATGAGGAGGGTTGAGTCACGTGATTCCAGGAAGGGAATTAGGACTTAGCTCAAGTCCTGTTAGATGCAACGAGAAAACTAAACGCAGGTGGGACAAGGGGGCCTCGAGGGTGCTGACCTGGGCATCCTTCTCCTGAGGAGCCTTGGAATGACACTGAGAGGGAATGCGCTCTCTCTCCTGCAGGTCCTGGAGCGTTCCCGGGATGTTGTGGATGAAGTGAGCGTTTCTCTCAGGCTTTGGGATACTTTTGGCGATCATCACAAAGACAGGCGTTTTGCGTATGGCAGGTAAACCAAGACCAGGGCCGTGTGGTTGAGCTTGCATACAATTTCCTTTCCAAAACCTGCAGCTGCTTTATAAATCAACAAAAGCCACAACATATGGCCTTGAAATGTGTTGGGTTCTGCACTGTGTTTAAGAAAAAAGAAAAAAAAATGGTGTTGTTTTCTGATGTCAAGAAAAGCAGTCTGCCTTGACACTAGGTCCCTCCCAGGAAGTCCCTCGTCTAAAACAACCAGTGCTCCTTAAACTGGGACGATTGCTAGAGGATTCTGGTGTGCTCTGGCCCTGGGCAGCTTTGATTGCAGTTTTCCTGAATGGTACTTTATTTACCTTTTGCCAGAATGTTTTAAGTTATTTTAGCACTTGGCCACCCCACTTCAGAAGTTCTCTTTGGTCTTTTCATGACCATATTAGCAGAGTCTGATGTTATTTGCTTCGGGCTTTGTTATCTGAAAAGTCTATTGTTTTTATTTGAAGGTCGTTTTTAAAAAGAAAGAAAAATACCTCTGAAATCCTTCACAAGGCATATTTCCAAAATGAACTGAAGCACTAATGTCTATTTTACATTAAAAATCAAGGAAAAATCCAGTGCAATCCCTATCGTAAGTCTAGGAGACGGATATGATAACATGGTCCAAGTGCCTGGAAGTATTTAGCAACTTCTTGTCACCATAACTTAAGGTGTCTCAGTGAATGTGTTATAAGCTATCAAAATCCAGATAAGGAGGAGATTTTCTTACCCCTTAATTGTAAATTAACGCTTTTGATCTTAAGGTTAGAATTTAGGTGTCATGGATCCGTTGTCCTTTGTGGACATCAAATGTCATGTGACCTCTCAGGATTGGATTAGATACTCCAAGGCCATGAGTTCCTCCTGAGTAATGAGCCAGGCATTTCTAAAAGTACCTCTCTTCCTTCAAGCCAGCAGCTCTCTGAAGGCTCGAACAGACTTTTACTGGCATTTATCCACATGGTCTGAAATACTGAATAAAGCTGCTGAAAGGGTTTGTCCCATTCCTGAGAAGTTGTTCACACACTGAAAGAATCTGCCATTTAGACCAGTTTGTTCGTGGGGACTCAAGAGAGAGGCATATGGGAAATAAAACATGGATTTTACTGTCCCCTAGGTAATGAGGACTTTTGAGGTTAGTATCCAGTGTTGTAGATACTTTTCTTCTCCTTGAATTTCCTGTTTCATAATTTATTTTCTTTCCGTGGGTTTTTGACTCTTATATTCGTTGCCATTTGGGTTTTTTTTTTCTTTTATCCAATTTTTCCACACATATGAAAAGTGACGATAAAGTACCACGTAAGTACTAGGCGGTCGATTTGTAATCTCTATGGCTGTAAGCCCGCATGATCAAACTATGACTTTTAAGCGAAGTATGGATGCGATAGATTTCTGTGGACATTTTGTACCTTCGCTTCTAAAAAGCTGTCTGAAAGTGATGGCCCTCGAGCGGAGCTTACTAAGGTGTTTGGGTTTAACTGTCTCACTAGCTTGGGGGCTTGTTGCCACTTGAATTCTATGCGGTTGAAAAACCAGTTTTAACTTGGCCCCGCAGGGTAACTCTTATCTTTTGGTAATAGAAGGGCTGCTCCTCTGTTGTGTGATTCCTGCTTAGGACTGACTTAATGGTACCCCCACGGGGTCTTGTCCAGCCCCCTGATGTATCTGGAGTCATCTGACAATGGGTCACACCTCTGTTTGTTCCCTCCCAACAAAAACAAGCTGCTCTTTCCTGTGACTCCCATCAGTTCCAACTGCATTGTTCTGCTTCCTTGTCTGTAGCGTTTGGTTCTTTCTGCTCTAACCTGCTCCCCCTTTGATGGAAACAGGATGTGTTCTTCAAGCCAAGTTTGATTCTCCGAGCAATACAGAGGGGCTTCAGGAAACACTCCCGCGTTTCTGGCCCAGGTCTCCGTGGGCCTCAGTTTATGTGCTTGTTTGTACCTCTGTCTTCTCCGATTCTCCGCAGCCTGCAGGCGTCCTGCCACAGACCCCACCACGGGGAAAGAACAAAACCCAGAGCTGTTCTGTCTCAGCCTCCCGCATCTTTCTGTAACACTAAATATGTGATCCCACATTGATGTGGCACCGAAAGATTACATTTTGTGGAAGAGTCTGGTAGCAATTGGAGTTCCTTTTACTTGGTATAGGGTTTCGGCCACTGTATTTCATTGCTTGGCAAGAGCTGGTTAATTTCTTTGTGACTTCCATTTTTAGCTTTGGATCATTTGAGAAGGGGAAAAAAAATCCTAATTATAATTTTTGACAATCAGTTTGGTTTGCACACCTGCTCTTTGATGGATGTTTTTCACTGCACTTCGTGTGAATGACAAATCAGTGGGATGTGATATATTCCTAATACCTGGACATGTATTTGGAACCTCTTTAAAATCCCTCATTTGATTCTTGCGGTTACAGTGAGCAAAATCAGAGTCCTAGGAAAGTGACTTAGACCTTGTCTTCAGCGTCCTCTGCTTCCTGGCACCAGGGTAGCTGATAAGGTGTCCCCTCAAACATTCTCTGGCACGGGATGGCCTCTACTTACTGCGTGGACCCTGTGGGCCAGGGTGCTGTCGGTCTGCATACTTGAATTTATAATTTTCCTAGCATGATAGAACTATAAGCAGAAGGGCATTAAATTTTCAACCCATTTTTTAACCAACCAGAATAATAGCTCCAATTTATCAAAGGCTTACATGTGCCAGTCAAGATATTAGGTGCTTTGCCAACATTATTTCAGTTAATCCTTTCAGGAACCCTAGAAGGCAGAGATTATCTCCATGCTACAGCTGAGGACAGAGTTGAGTTCTTTTACTACCATAACTTGCCCAAGAGTGAGTTTCAGAGGCAGAGTCAAACCCACCTCTGCCTAACTCCTGGCTCCCACTCCTCCTTCTGTGCCAAGCTATGTTGACCTCACTGTAAGTAGGTGCAGCTGGAACCCACCCCCACACTGAAGAGCTGGCTGTCTCTGTGCTCTTCCGTATTTGTGCAAAGGCTTAGAACTAGAAGGGATCTCACAAGGTCACCTGGTTGACCCCTCTGCTTCAGGAAGGGAAATCATCCACCCAAGGAAAATATTGAATATAGGAAGGAGTCCTTCTACTGTTCGATGGAGAGGAAAGATGGCAGAGCAGCCTCGGCATCCTAGCCCGTAACACATCTGGCACCTGTCAAACCATCTCTTGTCTGGAGTGAATGACTCCAATTCTCTTGTAGCCTTTCTTCCCACCACCTACTTTCTAGCCACTTTGGATGAACCTTTGAAGCTCTTTGCTGGGTCTTTTAAAATATCAAGAACAAAACTGTACCTAGTAACCAGGACTGTGATTAACTGCCCTTTTTTGGCAAGAAGACAGCCTCTTTTTAAAGGGCTATCGCTCCAGATTTTCTCCCCAGAACCATTCTAAGAATTAAATGTTCACAGTGAGGTAGCTGGCATGGAAAACACAGACGGGGAGGATGGGCTCTGCCTTTCCACAGGACATCTGGGCCCCCTGCCCCCTCCTATAGTCACACCACACGTAAATAATTACCAATGTTATTGTTTCCTTTCCTTGAAAACCTCACCATTGATCTGTCTCAGGTTCAGATAACCTTCCAACACGTCATGAAACCTATGGTGCCGGAGGTGGGGATAACAGCAGCTACAATGGACTCAAGGCTTCCTGTGAGCCAGGCCTGTGCCTGACGCCCTACCACGTCATTCTTGCGGTGACCCTGCAAAGTAGGCTCATTTCACAGTTGAGCAAACAGACACAGAATGGGGCCAAGGTCGGTCAGCGAGGAAAGAGCAGACCTGAGCTTTTCCTGTTCGTTCTGTCCGACTCCAGAGCCCGTATCTTCCCTCTCCACCACGCTGTGCCTGGAAATGACCTAGTCCAGTCAGATGTGTATGCTGTTCTCTATGGACAGTGAAGGCCAGCCTTCTCCATGTTCTCATATGCCGTGTGCCTCTCAAGTTCTTCAATACATAACGAACAGCTTCTTTCTTTAAATAGCTGAACATGAGTGCTTTCACTTTCAGTAAAAATGATACATCCAAGTGAGCTTTTTGAAAGGGAATAAGAGCCTTGGGTACTTTATATGGCATGCTTTCCCCTAAAAATTTAACGAACATATCCAGAACCTTGCCCTTACTCCCCACAGTTTCTGGGCATATTTTCTGTTCAGTTGGAACTCATTTATTAATACAGATTATTATAATATAATACTGATTTTTCTCAAATGTTGTCAGCTCCTATGAGAGGTACGGTACATGTTTTAAATGACAACATTAATCAGGGCCGTGGTTTCTGTGTGTCTATTTAGGTAAGATAGGTCTGGTTTCACGGTGAAGGCACAAGTAATCAGATACACCATGAACACATCCCATTTTGAATGCTCGGTTGAGGCTCTTTTAAAAATTCAGGACTATGGGTGACCAGTGTTTATGTCTTTGTCTGGGATTGGCTGTACTTGTGGTTAACGGCAAGGGGAAAAGTAGGAAGCAGCTAATGTGTCTGGGAAGAGTGCTTTGAATTAGCTCATCTTGTCCGTGGCAGGTTATAAACGCTGGGCCAGAAGAAACATTCCAATGACGATTTCAGGACAGCAAAAAGCCTGTTGGACTGTGAAATCTATCAAGTGGAGGTGAGCCTGGGCCAAAATGAGGCTGAGGCAGTAAGGCAATCACCTTGGTCATGAAATGTAAATAGTAATAACTTTAAAAGATAGGATCACTGATTTTTTTCATTCAAGCTTGGTAGGGCTCAGCATGGCGCTATTACTGGTCCTGACTTTATTTAAAATTCTGATACTTTGTCCACAATGGATTTCTTTTTTTTTTTCTTATTGATTTTTTTTTTTTTTTAATAAAGTAGGCATCTGGATTACAGGGTTTTTTGGCACCTCATTGCATTTGGCATCTGAGCAGCTCTGGCAAAGCAGCAAGAGGAGGAAGGTTCACCATGTGCATACTATATGGAAAAGTAACCTAAACCACACTTCTGAATGTAAGCACAAAAGGATCTAGGAAAATTATCACAATCTCTGTCCTAAAGATATTTACTCCTGTGTACTGCTGTGGCCTAAAGAACTAAGATTTGCCCAGGTTATAGAAAATAGGAGAAAGGGGGTGCCTGGGTGTCTCAGTCGGAAAAGCATCTGACTATTGATCTCAGCTCAGGTCTTGATCTTGGGGTAGTGAGTTCAAGCCCTATGTTGGGCTCCACACCCACTACTGTAAAAAAAAAAAAAAATTGAAAAGAAAAAAGAAACAAGTAGACTTGCAAGAATAGCTAGCTGGACCAAGGAACAAGCATAGTTGTTCCGCAAGAGGTTGGACTAAACTGTAAGTTTGAGTAAGTCCGCCGGTGCTGGTTGTTCCGATGTCAGAGTTCTAGGGAGAGGTAAATCAGCAAATTTTAGCTGGTCCCTGGATGATTATAAAGCAGGTGGTCCTCAAGCCATGCTTTGTTGCACGCTGCCGTGGAATCATCGTGATTATCATGCTCTTTACTGAACTTCAGCCAAAGGGGAGGAATCTCTTAAACATTAGAGACAGAGTGAAGGAAACCAGGGAGAGGAGCACATACTGTGTGATTCCATTTCTGTAACATTCTGGAAAATGCAATCCACGGTGACAGGAAGTAGATCACTGGTTGCCTGGGAAAGAAGAGGGAGGGGGAGGGATGGATTACAAAGCGACACAGGGAAACTTTGGAGGTGATGGACATGTTTGTTAATTGATTGGGATGATAGTATTGGGTGCATATGAATGTCATAACTAATCAGACTGAATCCTTTAAGACTGCAAAGTTTATTGTATTTAAATTGCATCTCGAATAATTTTTTTTTAAAGATTTTATTTATTTATTTGACAGAGATAGAGACAGCCAGCAAGAGACGGAACACAAGCAGGGGGAATGGGAGAGGAAGAAGCAGGCTCATAGTGGAGGAGCCTGATGAGGGGCTGGATCCCAGAACGCTGGGATCACTCCCTGAGCCTAAGGCAGACACTTAACCGCTGTGCCACCCAGGCGCCCCTCGAATAATTTTTTAAATAAAAATATCTTTATGGATAGTCAAAGTAATCTATGAAATGTGAGGAAATGTGTAGGATAGACAATATATGTTTTAATTATTTCTAGAACTTAAAGTTAATTCACATTGAAAATACAAGTCATTTGTGTGAACTTAGGGGGGGAAATGGGACCAGATCCTGAATAGATGACTGTGAGTAATGGGATGGTTCTAGAATCCCAAAGTTCAGTGATGGAACACTATCAAATTTTCCCCAAATCATGCTGACTCCCTTTTCCCAGAGATAAGCCCTCAGCTGTGTGGATCAGTCTGACTAAGGGGCCTGTGTCTTTGGCTGTGGTTGTGTTTGTATCTTTTTCTAAGAAGATACACTGGACCAGGTACCCTCTGATAGCTGAACAGAGGACTCCATGTTCCCTGAAAGTTTCCTGTTTCTCTGTTTCTCCCTCAAATAGTAACAATGTGGGCTTTTGTAGTTGGTTCCTTCTGGAACTGCGGAGTGCAGTGATAACCTGTGGGAGTACACAAATGACCTCGTCCTTTCCGTACTCAGTCACCCTGCTGAGGATTGAGTGCAGAGGTGGGCGAGGAGTGTCCTTCCCTCAGGGTTAGGTCGCTACCCGTCGGGTGTGAACTCCACCCCGCTTTGTTTCTCTGGACTGAGTCCCAGCCTGCCTGTCCAGCCTCCTGTCTTGCTCCAGACAGAACAATATTTGCAGTCCTGTGTTCTCTGTAGCTGGTAGGCCCACAAACGTACATTACATCCACCTAGAAATTACACCCCAGCCCACCTATTCTTTACCTAGTTAATTACCGCAACTATTCTAAGAATTTAGGACTAGGGTCACAAACTCCCACAAGTCCCCTCCATACTCTCTCCCCCTCCCTGTCACCTTTAGAATCCAGGTGAAATGTCTCTCCTTTACGTTCCACAGGACACCGTGGCAAATCTCTTATCATAACCATGATGACACTGTTTGAAAATTGGCTCCTTCATCATCTTCTTCTGTGCCTTTATGCTATTATTTCTAGTATCTAGGACAGAAATTTTGTCTGTTTACTCTATGTCTCCAATGCCAGGGGTCTGGCATATAGGAGGAGCTTAATAAATGTTAGTTGAATGAGTGCATGAATCTGTCAATCAATCTTACACATGGCAGGATCTTCTAAGGCATTTACAAGGAAACATCACTGTAACAAACTCCAAACTGTTTCACTAGGCTGAATTTTATATTTGCACTTTTTTATAGTAAGAATCACAAATCATGTACCAAGGTGAGGGTGATACGGATGGAAAACTCTGGTGCCTAACCTCTCCTTAATCAATTAGCAAATGAAAAGATGGGCTTTGCGGCCAGGAGAAAAAGGAGGGAGGGACACTGCGCCACATCCCCAAAACCACCTTTCCCTCCCAAATTTTTAGATTTATAAATTCTTTTCATAAAGCCTTATTTGTATGAATATTCTTCTTTTAAAAATATTTTACTTATTCATCTGAGAGAGCACGAGAGAGAGAGCTAGCACGAACGAGGTGGGGAGGGAGCCAGAGAAGCAGACTCCCTGCTGAGCAGGGGGCCAACGTGGGGCTCGATCCCAGGACTCTGGGATCATGACCTGAGTCGAAGGCAGGTGCTCAACCCACTGAGCCACCCAGGTGCCCCTGAATGAGTATTATTAAACAGAAAATTACTTGTATTAATACTAACAATTTTCCAATTGTAGGTTGTTTCCTTTCTGAGTGTCATTTCCAAGATCCTTGTAAGAATCATTTTTTCAATACATATATTTATTTACTTACTTTAAATCCATTTGTCCAAAGATGAGGGCATTTAGTAGAAAAATTGAAGGTGGATTATTACTGCTTCGTGCTTATCCAAAACAAATAAACAAAAATGCATTAGACTAAATGAATACAAATGATTCAAACACTTAAATGTGGTGGAAATGTATAGATTCTGCACCAGAACACTCAAGCC
Organism: Ursus maritimus; assembly: GCF_017311325.1. Lineage (NCBI taxonomy): Eukaryota > Metazoa > Chordata > Mammalia > Carnivora > Ursidae > Ursus > Ursus maritimus. The sequence goes on from NW_024426885.1 coordinate 62,848,938, forward strand.
TAGTAATGCCATCATCTGGCACACAGAAAATGTGCCGTGCGTGCTCTGTACCACACTGTCCTTTCTGCTGTCCCACACTGTCCTTTCTGCTCTGCACTGGTGCATCTTGTATGGTGACCAGAAGGCAGAACATCAGAAAGCTGGGATTTCTTTGTCCAACCAAGCCCTGTCCCCAGGATGAATTTGTCCTTGGGAAACAGCAGTGCCAAATGAGAGAGCAACAGGGCTTGATTGATGGCTGGGGTCACTCATGTTCCAGAACCTGGAAGGATGCTGGCTGCGGCCCAAACACTGCTCACATGGCTAGGAAAGACGGTCCTTATTGGTCCAGCCCAGAAAAGCATTGATGGCCCCACAAGGTGCCACAGAAACATGACAGATGAGGCCACCAAGCTGGGCAAAGAGAGTAAGGGACATATGCATTGTTCAGTAGATTAATGTCTTGCATTCTGTCTTCTTTTTACCTTTTTTCCATTACTACTTAGTAACTGTAAGCTTGACAAGTTGGGTCAAATAATAGCTAAGTGTGTCGACTTTTTATCAGTTTGTGGTGTTTCTATACTGGAACATTCTGATAAAGAAATATACTTCAGCCCATACAGTTTTCCCTTTTAAATTAAGTGGTAAGAAGAAAGAGACTGTTGAGTAATTCTGCAGTGTCTTCAGGGGATAATTCTATCACTAGCTTTCAGCAGTAACGTTTCAATAAGGGACGCGGGCTGGGAAGCCAAAAAGAAAACCTCTCTTGATGAGAATGTTCTGCCATTCTTACTAGCTGTAACATACGAGGTATATCCTTGGTTACTTTGGAACCCATAATCATGTTTGTCTGACAATAATTGGTACTGTAAAGTTCACAGGACATTTTCACAGATAATTTTCTTAGCGCATCTTATCAACAATCCTATCAGTAACTTTTAATGTGGGCCATTCATTAGGTGTCCAAAATCATTCCACCACTTTTTTCTCTCCCTGGAACTCCTGTGCCCCCAGCCTAGAGAATATAGTCAGAAGGACAAAGTGCTGAATTACAGAAAGATAAAGCAAATTAGCAAATTGTCTTTTCAACTTATCACCTTGGCTATCTATTTTACTGATTTGATTTTTTTTTTTTTAAGTTTTTGCTATGTTTTTTAAAAAACAGATGCTCAGGGCACCTGGGTGGCTCAGTCGGTTAAGCGTCTGCCTTTGGCTCAGGTCATGATCCTGGAGTCCTGTGATTGAGCCCCATGTCGGGCTCCCAGCTCAGCGGGGAGTCTGCTTCTCCCTTTGCCCCTCCCCCTGCTTGTGCTTGCTTGCTCTCTCTCTCTCTCTCAAATGACTAAATAAAATCTTTAAAATATAAAAAACAAGATGGTCTGTGAAATGGAGGGTGCTCCCTTCAGCCTTAATTCTGTGTTACTTACGGAAAGTAACCTGCCTATTTCTTTACACTTCCTTTGCTTCTGGAGATAATCCAATTCCATGAAGAGATCATTAATCCATTATTATCTTGGTGTTATGAAAGTATCCTATTAGATGTAGTAAATGGGTTTTTAGATAAATTCCAATAATTAAAATATATATATTAACTGGTTAATCTCTGCTGTATACCAGAGATAGTGTATGGCTGTCTTTCAGCAGTAATTGTCTGAAGAAATATAATAGCTCACAGACTGCTTTCACTCTTCATCAAAACCCTACTGTATTCCTTAACTGACTTATTTTAGGCCTAAACTCATTTCTTTTAGACTTTAGGACTGTAGACACATTTGCACCTATGTCTTTTATCCTTCGGTATCTATAAGGCCTTTTTATTATAAGATAAACAGTCACCGGGGTATTGTTTCTAAACATGGAATGTCACAAACAATTGTGTGGAACTAATAGGAATGGGATAAACCCCCTGAAGATGAAACTTTGGGTACAGCGGGGAAGACCGCGATGTAAGTAGTTACGATTCAGTGTTAGAAATGCTGAACTACAGATGTCAATACCAGGAAGAGGGAAGACAGAATTTCTCAAGGCAAGTACTCTGGCATCATTCTTGATTCCTCTTGGTCAGATCCCACACTTGGTCCATGAGCAAACCCTGCTGACACCTCTCCCCACCCCACCCCTCATATATATGGAATGCTGCCACTTCTCACCACCTACACTGCTCCCAGGCCAAAGTCATATCATCTCTCGGGATTGTTACCTTTTCACTAGTCCCATCCTTCTGCCTTTAACAACCCTGACATCCCCTCCCCACCCCCACCACCATTTAGTCAGTTCTCATTATAGCAATGGGGCAATTCTGTTGAAACATAAATTATATCGTGTCATTCTGCTCAGAAACCCCTAATGGTCACCAGTTCGTTCAAAGTAAGAGCCCTCCCTACCTCAGTCCAAGCATTGCCTCCCTGAGTTCAGCTCCTACTTTTTTTCCCCCCACTCCCTAAGGGAAACATCCTGCCTCAGGGCCTTTGCACTAGCTGTTTCCTTTTCCAGTGTTCTCCCCCTACATAGCAGCATGTTAGCTCCCTTACTTCCCTCAGGTCTTGACTGAAATGTCATCTGCTCAGTGAGGCCCTCCCTGGTCACCTCATTCCAAAAGCATCTTCTGCTCCCTAATATTTCTGCCCCCCTTCCCTGCTATATTTCCTATTTGGCACTTGTCACTACCTAACACACCACATAGTTTACATATTCTTCTTGCTTATTGTCTCTGTTCTCCACTAGGATATGAGCATGAAGATAAGCACAAGGACGGTGATTTGTGTCTTTAACTAATTGCTGTAACCTCAATGTCTAGGAGAGTACCTTATACATAGTATGTTATCAGTTAATATTGCTGGAAGAAATGATTGAATGATTGCTTATTGCTACTGCGTAAGTGACTTGACAAGTCCTTGTACCTTTATTGATTCAAGGAGGATTGCTGTGAGGTCTGGGTAAACTCCCTTTCCTATTGTGATGGAATGATCTCGCTAATTACATTTGTTTCAAAAGAGTCAGGGAGGTTAATCCCAGAGACCTCCCATCTGGCATTCAGGCTGACACAGAAGCTTGCTTCTAGCCACAGCTAGTCTTGCTTTCAGGAGAAAAAGTGAACAGTACAGGAAGGAAGTTCCTTGGTCGTTTAGCTACAGGGAAAGCCAAAGAGGAATGACAATGAGAGGTGGTATTGGGAGGGAATTTATTACCACTATTTTACCTCCTCCTATTAAGCAAGCCTTCTTTATGTCAATGCTTCCTGATTTCGTTGACCAGGAGTTAAATAAGATTGCTTAAACTGTTTCTTCTAATAGATTACTTGTGCTTCACCTAATTTCACATGCATTCAACTTTCTCTGATGATTGTATGTGATGTAAGAATATACTACAGGAGGGGCGCCTGGGTGGCACAGCGGTTAAGCGTCTGCGTTCAGCTCAGGGCGTGATCCCAGCCTTATGGGATCGAGCCCCACATCAGGCTCTTCCGCTATGAGCCTGCGTCTTCCTCTCCCACTCCCCCTGCTTGTGTTCCCTCTCTCGCTGGCTGTCTCTATCTGTCAAATAAATAAATAAAATATTTAAAAAAAAAAAAAAAAGAATATACTACAGGAAGCATAGATTGCCAAGTAGAGAAAATGGGATGTTGAATGAAAAACAGCCAGTTTCTATTGGATGATAACCCAGAACCTTCTATGGCAGGACCAGTGTCCCCCCTGATATTTGTATCATGATCAAAGAACCAGCTATTATTAAGACTCAAGTTTTATCTGTCTCAGGGCTTGGTGCCGTTGGTGGGATGTTGATATGGCTTTCCTGCACTTAACAGCGTGCATTGCTTTGGCCTCAGTTTTGGAGGGTGGGGGAAGACTGATTTAAAATGTTGCTTCCTACTAAACATGCAGTTATGGGCTTGGAAGAAATAGTCACGCATGCTAATCACTCCCAAATCTGAATATATTGCAGGGTGTTTTGACAATTTTCCCCACATAACATCTGTACTTAAGAAGCCTCACTGCTCTTGGTAAAGTATTGACTTGATTTCTCTGCTCACAGCCGGGGCACTGCATGGTATTGCCCTGCTCTCCCCAGATCCCCCGCCAGGCGCTCCCCTACACACCTCTCCATCTTCCATGAGTATGAGCTTACAGAGCCATTCATCTCCCGATGGTTATGTTCACCGATCACTGACAACTCCTCTGCATCTCATACACACCGGGCTGCTTCCCTACTAAAACTTCCCAAAGCCACGTGTGACACGTTCCCGTTCTCTGCCATGCTCCCAGCTGTTTCGTGCTGTTTTGATCTGTTTGCATAGCGCTGTCAGACTATATGCATGAAAGGTGTGTTGTTGACATGAATGGTTTCGAAAATGTTTCTGTAAAGAACCTGCTTAGGTTACAGGGGGAGAAAGAAACTTGAAGTCCCAAAGAGGGAGGTCAGGGATTCCTACTTGAATCTTGGCCAGAAGGGGACCTGAGTACACTGACAAAGGAAAGAAGCCCATTAAAATGTAATCATGATCTCTACCAAGATGAAGGATATAGGAGTCTCTACTAAAAAAGGAAATGGTAGGCAGTACTGACGTGTAAAGAGGTAGGGTCCTACCATAGAACAGAAGGCTTTCAAGGGTATGTTCACAAGGAGATACTTCCAAGTGAAACTCAGGTAAATAGAACTGTTGGTTTACTGTTTGTCACCAAGTGTGCAGCAGCAAGAAGCAAGACCAGAATTGGCCCGTGGGTGAAGGGCCACAGCTCACAGCTATCTCGAGGACCAGCTGGAACCCACGAGCCTGCACAATGGCCCATCAGATTTGCCTAAAGTTAGGCTCTTAGATAAAGGATCATTTAGTTATTTTTTCTTCACTTAAGCAGATAAGAAAACGCAAGGCCCCCAGCAGCTGCTTAGCGGGACAGCAGTGGCCGGGTGGATGGGATAAGAGAGGCAAAATAAACCAAGAAGGTAAGAGGACTTCTGTGATAGGAAGGAACTTGGGAAATCCATTCTTAAAAACACAGTGTAGTAGTGATTGTCTACCATTTTTCAACCACTTCTTCAGAGAATGAATTTGGTATTTCTCATTGGAAAAGCAATTTACCTTCTGGTTGCTTCTCTGAACTTTTGCGGCCACGTTTGCTATAATTTCACGGTAGACATTATAAAGACAGGCCTGGGGAACTTGTATGGCCTTTGCTGTTTCAAGTCTAGCTTGAGCCGAGATACGTGGGTAAGATGCACTGTTTTCAGATTTTTTTTCTTTCATCCATCAACAAGGATTGGTCCCAACTTTGCACACACTCCTTATGTTACCCAAATACCTTTGCCAATTTTTTACATGCTATCTTTGGCCCGTGGCTCCTTGAAAGATAACTGAAAAAACATGCTGTCTTGTTTGTTTAATATCTGAAGAAAAACCGATACAGCTGAGGTTGGCTTTATCAGCTCAAGCAGTTTTGGATGAGTTGGGCTCTCTCTGATCCCCACGCCCCCAGCCTTCTGTGAAGTGGGCTTCGCAATTGTTTCAACACACAGACTTACTTTGGATTCTTTTTTACTTAACTAATCAAAACATTACTCCATGGGCATTATTTGATGTGTTAGTCCCCTAGCGAAACTCTTACATTAATATCTTCCCCTTAGGGAAAAGAAATTACATTTTTCTCCCCAAAATAAACATTCCATAGGTAAGCCACTGAGACCCTGCACTCTTAAATCCTTTGTAATCCTGGCTTTCTTTAAAGAAGCCACTTAGCTGGATCAAAAAAAAAATCTAAACCTTTTCCTACCCCTTCTCAATATTCAGGTTCTGGAGTTTAGAGTTTTGTCTACTCTGTGCTTTTGCGTCTGCATTCTCAAATTCTTGTGCTTTCTACTCCAAATAGCTGTTGGACGCCATTTAAACCCTATCAGATTCTTTTTACAGCTGAAATAGGAACCCTGAGGTCATTTCTAGGCTAACCCTGCTACATAGTATGTGAGAATGTCCTCATCACACCTCCCCCTCCCAATTATTTTTAAGCTCAACCCTTCCAAGTAAAAAAATGTAACAGAGCCACATAAGTGGAAAATGCTAGAAAACCTGCCTTTTTCTTTTTCTCTCTCATAGGCCTGGCATTTTTAAACACGAGCTTGTGTCACACTGAACAGTCTCCACACAGGAATGAATGTTTTGATTAAAAGTTATTTAATATCTCTAGTTCCTTGGAATTCTGCCTAAAGTGGGAGATATTCTTGGAGGCAGGTCTCGTGCCTTCCTCGACTAGATAGAAAAGCGGCTCACCATCTAGAGGGAATACATGGCATTCTCAAAATAGCTACTTGATTGTATAGGTGTTTAGATCGCAGGGGATCCTGCTGTGTGAAGAGTTAGGGGTTAGAAAAGAATATTGGGCTGAGGAGGAATGTGTCAAAACCGCATCTTTCTGTAGCTCCATCCATCACCACGTCCACTGATTCCCAGCCTTTTGGTTAAAATCAGGGTTGGGGTACTACATTATTAGGGCAGGCCTGAAGGATGGGATTCTCCATAATTTGTATATAATGTTTCCTTCACTCGCATTTGTATTTAGATCCACAAGGGTTAAACCAAAGACACTGAAGCAAGTTGGTAGGTACAATAAGATCTTATTTTTTAACTGTTTTCAGTGTAAAACAATGGAGATGCAGTCTCAAAGCCCCTAAATGTGCATTACTAAAAGGAAAAAAGAATAACTTGATTCCAAGGACACAAATAGAATTTTGATTCAATAAGTTATGCTAGCTTCAGAGGTAGCATTGCTCACAATACAACCTCTTCTCTTTAACTGTCATCCTTTTGAGGCAAAATATCTACAGAACATTGAATTATTTTTCTAGCTTTCCAACAGCATTTCCGGCATTGAGATATTGATGCGACACAATTAGAGGTTGGGCCCTCCGGACCTGTATTGTGTGATGGCATTATGCTACTATCATCAAGAGATTCCATTTTTTCCAACCCCCAAGGTCCTGTCTGTACTTGTTTACAGGTCAACTGAATAGTAACTAGTATGTGTTCAGTGGCTTGAGTGTTATCACGGTAACCTTGGCAACCGAGCCAGCTCTGATTTCAAAACCTCACATGTTGTATCATAAAATTAGATAACAGAATTGACATTTAGCTACATGTCTGTCATATAAATTAAGCTCTGAGAATATTTCCTTTATAGCCATGTGCTTCAATATGGAAATGGGCACCAATTAGAACAATTTTATGCATATACATACTATTCCACATTTAGGTGCTGGATACATTTCCTCAATTCTTTCTCTATAATATTGAACCTCACAGATTGCCATGTTAGTCTCACTGTGCCAAAATGCATGGTGGCTTTGTTTTATGATCGGGATGAAGCTTAGAGCGGAGCTGCATCAGATATCCTATATAAATAGGATTATGAATAATAGAAAACTCAGCTCCTAAAAAATGTAAAATTCAAAGCGTTCTTGGCTTTCCTGGATACGGTTATTTATGCTGATTAGAACTAGGCTGTGCACAGAATATTCCACTAACTAAATCAGAATCCCGAAGACAAGACACGCTTCCCTTTCATTTATGTATTTATGCATATTTTTACACATAATATATTTTCCAGTGTCTACGAATCTCTGATAATATCTATTTCAAGGACATCCTAACCATGCAGATTAATACATTCATCTACTTTGAGTCCTAGGTCCTCCTTTATAATTTGTAAATATTTTAATCTCAGGATTTTCCCCTCTATTTGCTCTGGTCTGCTGCAGTTTTTCTGGGATATAAATTTAAAGATTCAACTTGTGAATTACATTTAATGTAAGCACCCTGCAGTTTTCTGCATTGCAAATGATTATTTTTAGAAATTTTATGGTTGCCTGGATATATTTGTTTGTCTTCATTGATATGTAGGGGGGAAAGCTCATTAATGATTTAAAAAGAAGGTGTTTTGATCCATCGTCTTGATTCTTCTCATTACATAAACAATAAAGGCAATAAATTAACATCTAATAAAATTGTAAGAGTTTATTTCTGAATTTAGCTGCAAGATAGTCTTGAATCCTTGGGCATAATTTTTCCTATTCTTTATATTCTTCTGCCTCCATGTTTTCAAAGTCACCATTCAGCATATTTTAACCTAGAATGATTGGTTTATAATTCTTATTAAAGATACCTTTTAGCAGCTGTCAAACACCATAATTGAACAACTGTTTTGTAAAAACGGTTCTTTGGCTTCTAGAATGGTAAGTTATTATATAAAAATAGAAGATCCTTGTGTCAAAATTGACTATAAAGTACTTTTTTTCTTTCCCCACTTACCTGCTGTGTGTCATATATAACCTTTGAGAAATCCGCTTCCGACATTCTCTTATTAGTCATCAACCTAACTCTTGCTGGCTTTCTGTTAAATACGACCTTCTTGCCATAGACCTAGTAAAGAGTCAAAATCCCTGCAAATTCGGGACATTTTCTTTTCAGAAACAAATAAGTGGTTGTGCTCTCTACATGTGTGCTGAAGTGGGAAGAAGGGCAGAAATCCTTGTGTATTTGCTGACCGTGGACAGCAAATACCTGTTACGTTTTCAGTCATGTTTAAACTGTTTGCTTTATCTCATTGGGTTGAGTCATCATCGCCTTTACGTTTAAACTGGTAAAAGGTAGTTTTTGTTGTTTTATTTTATCTTGAAACTATTTCTTGTGATGAACAGAAATAGTTCCGCATGTTGTGGCTCGAGGACTGAGTCGAGTTTGGACAGTCATCTGTATTGTAAAGTAACATCATCAGAAACTTTGACACATAGGCGTTCCGCCGTGCGATATGAAAGTAAACTCAGGCTGTGTTGGTACTGGAATGTGGGGGCTTCTCAGGCTGTTTGCATGACTCCGAGATGTATTTTAATATCTGTGGTTTTGTTTTGTTTTGTTTTGTTTATTGTGACATGATATGGCCTTAGATGGGTGGGGGAGGGAGGAGGGGTGGAACCCTAATGATAAAAGAAAACAAGTGATAAGGCAATGCAGTTTTTTCTGTGATTTCCTTTTAGGTCGGACGTCGTGGTCCTCTGTTTTTCGATCGCTAACCCCAATTCCCTAAATCATGTGAAAACCATGTGGTATCAAGAAATCAAGCACTTTTGCCCTCGCACACCTGTTGTTCTCGTTGGCTGCCAGCTGGATCTCCGCTATGCTGATCTTGAAGCTGTTAATCGAGCCAGACGCCCTTTAGCGAGGTAAGCCAAGGGACTTGGTATTCTGCGATGCTGGCTAAATTAAAATTTAGAGGTAACAGATGTCCCTGTAGCCTAGGGTTGCGCTCCTCAGTGGTTCTGGGACCCCATCAATCAGCCACGTACTTTAAGTTAGCTTGTTAATCCTGACCCTTCTCAGGCGCACCCTCCCTTTGTAAGTAAGGAACCCATTTTGTACAGTGGTTTTGGCCAGTGCTGGAAGTGAATCCTCCACCTGGGACATGGTGTGAATAAAAGTGCCTTGAAATTTGTAAAACGTTAAACAAAATATTGGCTACTCATGATAATGTCATTCATGAAATTATGACTATTATAATAAAGTTATGGACCTTCAGAGTGATAGTCACAGTTCCTGGCCCCAGGAATATAGGGTTCATACAAATACACACATCCGAGTGTTTTTAGTCTTCTCATTTTCCTCAGTCCAACCTCTGAGAATATTTCATTCCCAAAACGGCAGTGTCTAGTTTTTAAAAATCATATGGACCTATAGTTGCGAAACAGCAACACTGTTTTTTTAAATGTCTCTAGTAGTTATGTTTTTAAAGTGTCACAAGTTTAAAAAACCTGAAGAAGGATTTGTTTGACTCTGTACAAAATGTGGAATACCAGTTTTAGAGGGAAAGAAGAGTTTTTAAAAACCAGTGCCTCCTCCATAGTCCCTTCATAAAAAATAATTTTGCATATATTTTATGTTTTATGACATTTTTTGCTGAAGAGCATAAGTTTCCCAAAAATGTTGATATTGATACCTTCCTTTGGTGTTTGCCTAATAGGCTAATTACAAAAATTTTGTATAGACAGCTTTTTATACTCTCACAGCAAAAGCAAATGGTGCTTTCTTTAGACCGTTTCTGATGGTCTTGGTGCATTTCGGGGAAATTTTCTGAAAACGTTTCATGTTGGGTGTTCACAGTCCTTCTTTTAAATGCGTGGACTAGGCATTGCATATTAGAAGCCACATGGGGGAAGGGAACTCACGGTGAGACTGCCCCTGGCATCCAGAACTTTCTGTGGGAAAGAATAGGCTAAGATAATGAGGCCTCCTAACCACAGACATGTGGAGGACTGGAAGAGTGTTACGGGTGCTAGAGGACGCAGAGGGGACAATCCTTTCTGTAGAGCAGCTCTGAGATTTCAGGAAGGAGGTGGTATCTGAGCTAAGTCTTGAAGAGTGTCACCAGTTAGTGATTTTCAAGTCAGTCCCAGGAACCAGGAGCACAAACTGCCCAGAGGAGCCAACCTTGAAGTTAAGCCTTCTTCCTGCACCCCCGCTTCCACCTTTGCAACACCCTGCCATTTTCTTTGCATTCCATCCAGATCTTCATATCCAATTTCTAACCAGTCTTGTATTTCTCCTAAGACCAGCACCTGTCACACAACTTACCTTTGGTTTTGAAAGCCAAATATTTATTTAGGAAGATCCATTCCTAACATAATATCGCAGAATCAAGAGTGTGTTTGTGAAGAGTAGAACAACAAATGACATCTCGCCTGTATTCCAGAATCTGTCTTTTACCGTGTTATGCCATAGTCATGGCACTATAATGCTTATACCACTTCCAAACGTTTGGCCTCCCTGGGTTTGATTACATTGTAACGGGCCTTGTGTGCCAGCCTAAAGAGCATAGCCTTTGTTCCGTGGGCTTTGTGGAACCAGGGGAAATCTTGAAAAAGAATTACAGCTGCAAGTCATGCTTGTGTTATGTAAGGATTTTTCCTGCAGCAGTGAGCACTGTGGGCTAAAACGTGGAGAGTCTGAAGACAGACAGGCAAGAGGCTAATGCACTAGTCCGAGCAAAAGAGGATGAGGGTGTGACTGCAGACGTGGAAGAGAAGAGAAGCAGTTAGACAGACGTGATGGAAGGGACTTAATGGGCTATTGGATGTGGACCACTTAACCAGTCTGGAACTACGGGGTTCTAGACTCTAATTGCTTGGCAGAGATCTCTGGGCAACTTGCGAATGTGACCTGAGGCAAACCCTTTAAACTCCCTGCCTCGGTTTCTTCAGAAGGTGGATGAAAATCACACCTGTAGGGTTTTTGTGATGCTCAAATGAGAAGAAGTATATGGATTCATTGTAAGGTTATAAAGCAGAATGTAAGCTAAGGTGCCAGTGACGAAGATGATAGTGGGGATGGTGGGGATTGTGGTAACGGCTGATATTTGTCAGATGCTTACTGTGGGCCAGGTGCCATACTAAGCATATTTTCTTATTTCAGCTTCTCAGGAGTCCTTAAAAATGTAGGTATTTATTATTATTATTATTATTATTATTATTATTATTATTATTCCTGTTTTACGGATGGGGAAACTGAGGCTTAGAGAGTTTAAGTAACCTGTCCAGGATCATATCGCTAGTAAATGGCTGATACTTCAGTTAACATAGTTACTACTGGAAGCATTTTTTTCCCCTGCAGGCTTAAGTCCTTTAGATTTGGAAGACTTGAGGTTGATAGATTTTTCAAGAGCCTTATTAAAAGCCCGCATAGGAGGGCGCCTCGGTGGCTCAGTTGGTTACACGTCTGCCTTCGGCTTGGGTCATGATCTCGGGGTCCTGGGATGGAGCCCCACATCTGGCTCCCTGCTCAGTGGGGAGTCTGCTTCTCCCTCTGCCTCGCCCTGCTCATGCTCTCTCTCGCGCACTCTCTCTCAAATAAATAAATAAAATCTTAAAAAAAAAAAAAAAGCCTACATAGGACTTTCAAGGTGCAGTTCTATTAGGTGCTTTGATAGGCACTTGTTACCATTTTTTTCCTAAAATGAGGCTGATGATAACTTTTTACATCTTCCATTCCAGGCCCATAAAGAGAGGGGATATTCTGCCCCCAGAGAAAGGCCGAGAGGTTGCGAAGGAACTCGGCATACCGTACTATGAGACAAGCGTCTTTGACCAGTTCGGCATCAAGGACGTGTTCGACAATGCAATCCGAGCCGCGCTGATTTCTCGAAGACACCTGCAGTTCTGGAAATCCCACCTAAAGAAAGTTCAGAAACCTTTACTTCAGGCACCATTCCTACCTCCAAAAGCCCCTCCACCGGTCATCAAAGTTCCAGAATGTCCCTCCACAGGGACAAGCGAAGCTGCCTGTTTACTGGACAATCCTCTGTGTGCCGACGTCCTGTTCATCCTTCAGGACCAGGAGCACATCTTTGCACATCGAATTTACCTCGCTACCTCCTCTTCCAAATTTTATGATCTTTTTTTAATGGAATGTGAAGAAACCCCAAATGGGAGTGAAGGAGCTGGTGAGAAAGAGAAGCAGAGCAGGGATTTCCAGGGGTGGGCATGGAGCCTTGACCCAGACGAGGAGCGGGAGGAAGGCCCCCCCAGGACCCCTCAGAGCAATCAGTGGAAGTCCTCGAGCCAGAACCTGTCCCAGCAGGAGGGTCAGGGGCTGGAAGCCGAGAGCTCGATTCCGGAGACGCAGAGTTTGTCAGGCTGGAGCAAGGGGTTCGTCGGCATGCACAAGGAGATGCAAGTCAATCCCGTTTCCAAGCGGGTGGGCCCCATCACCGTGGTCAGGATGGACTCCTCCGTCCAGCCAGGCCCTTTCCGGACCCTGCTCCAGTTTCTGTACACGGGACAACTGGATGAGAAGGAAAAGGACCTGGTGGGCCTGGCTCAGATTGCAGAGGTTCTGGAGATGTTTGACTTGAGGATGATGGTGGAAAACATCATGAACAAGGAAGCCTTCATGAACCAGGAGATTACGAAAGCGTTTCACGTCAGGAAGGCCAATCGGATAAAAGAGTGTCTCAGCAAGGGGACATTCTCGGGTGAGTGGGTCCAATGGTAAAGTCATCCATCCCTTCGGTTGTGTTTTATTAAACATTAGCTATACACGAGTAAGGGAGAGAATAACCATCACTAACGTGTATAAATGCTTATTTTTTTCATGTACCCTTCTAGCTTGCATGTATCCTTCTATTTCATTCTCATCAGACTTAAGGGCTAGAGGTTATTCTGTTCTGCAGACGGACAAAGAGGGTAGGTAACTTGCCCCAGGTTATACACGTAGTAAATAGTCGAGCAAGATTTGCACGCAAGCTCCCCTCTAAAGCACCGTGCTATCACAGTGCTTCTCGAAGGTGGGTCACATTACCCCTGAGCCTGAGCAAGAGCCAGTCAGCCTGATGCTCACGATTCCCCTTTGGCTTCCTTTCCCTGACCAAGTCTACTCTCCACTGATCCTTTGGCCCTGAAATCCTCGAGGTGATACTGGCAGCCGTCTGTGTTCCCATCTGGGGTGCTTCATCTGCCTACCTCCTTTCCTTGTCTTTCTCACACTCCTTTCCCTGCTCTTCTATATTTTCCTCGCCTCTTCTTTGTCCTTGATAACCATGCCATCTGCTGCCCAGAACATCCTCACGTAATTGCTTGCACAGACTTATACTAAATTCTGAAATTGCTGTGTATGTGTGTATTTCATTATAAAAATGTGACTTTCTGACTTTTACTTAGGCAGACACTTCTGTTTTGTCTTTATCATTCAAAATGCCCGTCATGATGATACACATTTAGTACTATACCTTTAGTCATTGACTACTGAGTCTATTCATTAATTTTCAAGCTTATAAATAATATTTACCTGAAACATTGACCATCATGAAATAGAAGCCATCTTGAAAGTTCATGAAAAGCAATGTTACCAACCTGCAGTAAATTAAACAATGGACCTTCAGTGAAATGAATAAAATCGCTCTCCCCTTAATGCAAAGGCATAGTGACCAAATACAATGTGGAGCTTCAAGTGGATTGTCTAAAAAAAAACAAAAACAAAAAAACCACTACAAATACAATTTAGAGATAATTGGAAAATTTTGAATATGAACTAGATAATGGATGAAATTAGGGAATCATTGCTAATTTTCTTAGGCATGATAACGATTATCTAGAAGAATGTTCTTATTTTTAGAAAACTCTTGATAAAGTAGTTCAAAATGTCATTGTATCTGTTAAAAAAGTCTACACAAATATATATACACATATCCACATGTACGTGTATATATACATATACGGACATACTATGTACACACACACACACACACACACACACACACACACATACAGCCAAAACAAACACAGTAGAGAGTTAACAATATACTGTTTCTTCCACTGTTCTATTATTTTGAAATTTTTCATAGTAAGGGGGAAAAACATTCCTCTCCTTTAGGTTACTGTATGGTTCAGAGAATTTGTGTTGTGAGCTTATGTGTAATTTTAAATGTTTACCGTTAATCCTCAGGGTGACGTAGAAGGAATTGCGTGTTCCAAAGGTGGAGGTTGATACAAAATCACTAAGGAAAGCTACGGAAGAGAGAGTATGAGATGTAGGTTGATGAATATGGGCAGAACTCCCAGCAAAGCTGGCTCACGGCTATGTTTCCTCAATCCCTGGGCAGATGTGACATTTAGGTTGGATGATGGAGCCATCAGTGCCCACAAACCGTTGCTGATCTGTAGCTGCAGGTGGATGGCCGCCATGTTCGGGGGCTCGTTTGTGGAAAGTGCCAACAGTGAGGTATGTGCCTTCTGAAAAGCCCAAGTGGTATCGTTAGGAATGTGCATGTGTTTGATTAAGCAGCTGCCTTCAGTTCTTTAACTGCTTCCCTGAACCAGTTCCTTAGGCAATGTTTGAGCACCAGGTCACCCTCTTCTTAATTTTGCAGTTAGGAGGAGCTGTTGTCTGTTGCCCACTGCTTTCATTCGTAAAACACAATCAGCTCCACCTTTTAATAAATGTCCCCAAGCAAGATACCGTCAAAGTGACATACAGTAGGGGCAGAGTCTGTCTTCCAGAAGTTCAAGGCTGTGAAAAACTTCCTCAGTCACCCACATCCTGGGCTCCACTGAGCCCCTGACCAGACGGTGGGCCTTAAGAAGGGCCTCGTTGGGCCTCAGTCTCCTCATCTGCCCCACGAGGGACACCCTGGATGGCCTCTTTGAGCTGCAACACTCCTTAGCAACGGCCCCAACTTGCCTCCTCCAAGGGTTTGTTAACTGGAAGGAAACAGTAATGGAGCAAATGGTCGCGCCTGTGCACACGCCTCCCTTAGGTCTAGCGAAGCCACTGAGGCACTTCTCACATGCTGGCCCTATCTCCAGAAGAAGGCTGTTCTTAGGGCAGAGCAAGCAGTGTCTTGAAGACCCTACGTGTTCATCTTTTTACAAACTGAGTTGGAAAAGAAAGAAAAATTCCACTCCAGCACTTCTAACTTTAGTCTAGAAGAGCAAGCATTTTTGTTGAGTTTTGCAAGTATTTTTTAACCATCTTTTTTTAAAAAACACGGGGACACCCCATCAAGTTTATTGTCCTAAGAGGCTTGTTTTGCATATCTCAGCATCTCTCCACACTTTTAAAAGAAATAAAGAAAACAATAGCTAACTTTTCGAAAGGGGCACTCACACCAGAAATCTGAGTACTCCCATCGTGACCCAGGAGCCCGAATTTGCATCCCCGAGCAGGGAAGCAGAATCACAAGCCAGGGATGGCTGGGGCAGAGGAGGTCACTAGGCTACCTCCTGCTTCCAGAACAAACTGCAGCTGCTCCTACACCAGCCCCCAGCAAAAGGCTGTCTGCTGTGTGGGGAAAAAATATTAGAATTATTCTGCTGACCTCACTTGGAGTCTACCAGCCTTTCTGAATCAGTACGTCCCCAGCTGTACCTTAACGAAGTCTTTCCCATGCCATCAAAGGCGTCTCAGAGCCATGTCCCGGAGACTGCCGCAATTCCAGCTCCTCCATTTAGAAGCTGTGTGGCCATGGGCAGCGACCACCTTTCTGAGCTCCGGTCTCCCTATCTGGAAAGCATGATGTTACCCCACAGTGCGGTAGTGAGGGGCAAATGTCAGTCCTTACAAATCACCCCAGGAGCATTAAGTAAATGTAGCTGCTATTAGTCTTATTGTGATGTTGGCACGGTTAATATTCTTTCACTCTTACTTGCAAGAAAATCTGGGGAAGGCACTGATTAACAAAACTTCATCCAAATGGCATTTCACCCACTTCAGTCATCTCCAGAGATAAAGGGCCGGGAGGCTTGCTTCCCTAATTTCCCCAGCTCACTGCAATGTGTGCTGATGGTGCGGCCGAGCACCTGCTATGAACCCAGCGAAGTTGATCGGGGTCAGGAACCCAGGCACAAAGGGACACTGTCAGAGCTGACCTCGCAAATACTAATCCCCTTTATCCCTTCCCAGAATGGACTGTAATCGTCTCCAGATTAAAATGTGCAGGAGAGGTGACCAAAATAAAAACTTGGCAGTGACTGTGAATGCACACGTATATGGTGAACAGCCTCTCCTGGAGGGCCACCCATCTAGCACGACCTCCTAGAACGACTAGGTCGTGAGCGCCGTAGCTGAGGCTAATAGGTATGGATAGGTTCTACCCAACTTAGAAGACAGAGACCATGGACCCAAGCAACCAAAGGTCTGTGCCAAAATCCTTTAACCAGTGTCTGGAGAATGCCATGAGCTGTTGACCCGTGTGCCCCTGCCTGCCCCTTCCCTTGATTTCCCCTGTAGACTATCATGGTTGTGTCGTTATGAACTCTAGTCTCAGCTTGACCTTGAGCAAGTGACGACCCTCTCCAAACCTGTAAAATGGGGGATAACAAGAGAACTGTCTTCAGAGGGCAGATAAGTCAGGAGAATATATGTGTAAACGTAGAATTTGGTGCTTGGAACATACAAAAGCTCAAGAAATAGCGGTGACCATTGTCCTGGAGGACTCTTGTTCAATTCTTTCCATGAGGGATTAGAAATCTTTGTCCCCTGAAAGCCCTAAGTTAAAAAGCCCCCGGATCCCTTCCTAAACTAGTGAAGTTGGTTAGAGGGATCGTGGGGAGGGAGGAACATCAGTTAAACTCTCAGTAAATATTCCATGACTGGTATGGACTTGTATTGGCCCTTGGGATCTGTCCTTTTCTAGGGCACCCGTTAACTCTTTATTGCCCTGTGAAAATCAGACTTCCCCCTCAAAATGCAGTCTTTTTTTTTTTTTTTTTTGCATTACTAGAATCCTCATGCATATCCAGAAAGGAATAAAATATACATTGATGTTACTTTAACATTTTTTGTCACTTAGTATTTAAGAAGACATTGTATTTTACTTATATTTTTCTCATTACTTTTAATGTAGCAGTAAGCATAATTCTCTCCCCAGAGGTACTCAGCAAGTGGTTCATTAAAAATGCATGCCTGGCTTGTAGTTAGCAATGCTCTGGATCTGGAATACTTTCTCATTCTCTATGAGACCGTCTCTAATTATAAGCCTAATAGTCTGAGCTGATCTTCACAATTAAAATTTTAAACCAACGAAACTGGAATATGGGACGTTGTTTAGGATAGCATTACATTCTCTTTGCTGACTTTTTTTTTTAAGGTACATCCAGCAGGTAGGATGCAAAATTCTTAATTCCATCTCTTATGTAGCTTTGTGAAATGAGGTCTCCATTGTTATACATAAACATTAAAATCACAGAAACAGTCTTTTTAAAAAAAAATGAGAGAAAAAAAGGTGCAGTCTCTGAACGTGTTTTTAGTTTATTCTCATTCGCTCCAAGGGTCCCGAGCATTATTTGCCCAACAAAGCCATCGCTTCAAAAAACTGTTAGCATCGTGTTATGCAAGAAGGAAAGAGCAGGTCATGGATGATTACAAATGTCAGAACACGCTGAAGACATTGGAAGTATTGGGGCAGGGCTGCTTACAGGAATCTGTCTTCTCCTGCTGCCAAAAATAATTTCTTTCGCTTCGGATGTTCATTTGGTCATGACTTAGAACACACTCTTACTAAAAAATGCTAAGGTAACCCAAATACCTTCAAAATCCAGAGTCTCAGTGAAGAAGAAAAAGCTGTAGGTTATCACCTCTTCCAAATTCCCCCCATATAACAGATGAGGATACTGAGGATGAGAGAGGGTGCATGATTTGCTGGAGGTCACACTTATTTTAGTGACAAACTCCTGGGCCTGCACCAGCCTCTTGCCTTGTCGTCCAAGCCATTATTTTCCAAAACAGCAGACATCCCCATAGCTGAGAGCAGGTGTTCACCGAAAGCTCTGGGACTTTTTATATTTATGATCACTAATACTTTATAGCACTTAGGACTTGGTAAAATGTATATAGTTTCACTATCAAAATGGTCCAAATTTTAAAGTTTCACAACTTCAATTATCTAGAAAACTGTGCTAATCCGGACCTGATCTGTATAAGATAAATGCATGTTTGTGTCAACATATATGTACGGAAGCATATACCCAAGTATAACCGATGTTAGATTCACTGGAACAGCAATCAATTACAATACAATGGCTTCTTTATTTTAAAAATGACATCAGTAACAGTTTCTTCCTGCCAAGTTGTATCTATTGTCAAGGCTGTGCTAGAAACTTGCAATGATGACACTTGTCAAATCCTTGACGGTAACAACCCATGCAGCTTATTTACCAGATCATAATTGTTTTCATAAACTGTGTCCGAAAGGGGGTAGGTGTGTAGTTTTTTTACTATTTCTAGGAAAGTTTGGGGGGGGGCCTTCACTTTGATACATTGAGAGAACGCTCTCTGGCAGGATGTTCCCTCTGTGGTGGCCAGTGGCTGTGCAAGACGATGATATAGGTTGCTATAGCTTAAATGATTCTGGAGCCATGACACCGGAACACACTGGCCATGAGCCCCATGTAGACAGGGGAGGGAATATATGCGTAAAGAGAAAGATTAGGTATATCATTTAGATGTAATCATGTGTAATAGAGATATAATCATGTATCTTTATATGGTGTATAGAGGTTTATTAAGTACCAGAAAAAGGCAGTTAATACTGTTCATCCTTTTGAACTTAGAAATCTAATTCTTAAGAACTGTTAGTGTGATAGTTATTGTACTGTGATCTAGACCTTTGCTTCCTTGCCACGAAGGGTTTCTTGTACTGCACAGCGGTTCTGAGCATAGACCTTAGAATTATACTCCCTCGGTTCAAATCCCAGGCACTGACTAGCTCCATGACCTTGGATAGGGGGCTTACCCTCTGTGAACCTCAATTTCCTTACCTGTAAAATGGCAAAAATGATAGTTTTCTCCTCCTAGGGAGAATATAAGGATCAGATCAGATACTGTGTGTGGGAAGCTTAGTACAGTACCGCGTGTGTAGGAGGCCTTCCTTTAAGTTTAATTTGTATCCCCACCATCATCCCCGGAGTCAGGGGCAGTGGACTGTTCTAAACTATACCGGGGCCCGTCTTGTGGGGTGAGTTTGAGTCTGGGCTGCTCCACCGTGTACGTCCTCACTGATCCCTGCCCTGGCTCTCTAGCAGACTCTAGCAGGTGTCAGTACTGGCAAGAACTTCAGGGGCTCAGGACGTCTCACGTTTAGGTAAATCCTACAAAGGAGAGTTTACCAGACCCAGCCAACTCTTGCCCACATGTCCCAGGTAAGGATTTCTCTGGATTCTCTGAATCTCCTGATAACCTGATAATGTTCCAGGAATTTTGAATGCATGCGGTATTACCATAGGAAAAATAACAAAGTGTGGATGTTATGTTTGCATATATTGATAGAACGTTGGAATCAAGCCAGTCACTGTGGCAATTAGGGTGTTTGCTCATCCTCTGTTTTGACATCTTCGAGAGCGGGGCTCCATCGTGTGTCAGCAACAGTGTGGTCTGCAGCTCCCCCCGACACCTGTCCTGTTGCTAGGAGATTTCTTCCCCCACAATAGAGTATTAGAAGGTACTTGGCGAGGAGAGCCCATAATGTCATCATACATTTACAGCCCATTTGTCTGATTTATAAGTCCAAATAGCCATTTAAAAATTCCAAATCAGGCTTTGTCAGGCAGCCCCACTCCTTTGTCCTCTACAAATCAAACTGTTATGTTTAAAGCAGTAAATAGCGAATGACTCTACATGTGGCCTCAAAGCAGGTGTCCCAGGCTTGCCAATATCAAATCGTACCATAGGATATTTATAAGCAGTATAGCCTGGAAATGCACCCACTGCTTTCTTCAGCAGAACTTAGCTTTTCAAATAACGTTTCAGGTGTATCTCCCGAACATAAACAAGATGTCAATGCAAGCGGTATTGGATTACCTTTATACCAAGCAGTTGTCACCTAACTTGGACCTGGACCCGCTGGAATTAATTGCCTTGGCAAACAGATTTTGCCTGCCACACCTGGTTGCACTCGCAGGTAAGTCTGATGACTCGGGGCCATGCAGGGTCTGACTGTCAAATTTATCAAAATCACATTTAAACAAATACATCGTTTCCAGGGAATAAAAATTAAATTTGTATCACCCAGTATAGGACTGTCTTGTGCAGGGTGATATAAATTGATCAGATGCATCAGACAGCCCACTTCAATTCCACAAATATTTCTTAACACCTACTTTGTGGTCAACCCTGTAGGGGGGACGCCGTTATCAAGATGAGTGTTGCGTGACCCCTGCCCTTGAGACCCAGGCTCTGTGCACTCTGCCTCATCTGTGAACCGTGGGACTGGAAATAAAACCGTGGTGTCCATATGATTCCCCTGACGTGTGCTCAGACGCAGTCTTTAAGACAGAGTGAGAGGAGGCAGTGGGGAAAAACAGAGGCTGCAGAGCCAGGCTGCTCGGGTTCAGATGCTGACATCACCGTTTACTGGCTAGATGACTTCACGCTTCACTCCGTGTCCGCTCGCTCTCTCTCCAGCATGGGATCATGTTATTCTCCTGCTGAGTTGTTACAAAGACTAAGGAGTTAAGATATATATAAAGTCCTCAGAACAGTGTCTGGCACCTAGTAAGCCTTATGTAAGTGGTTTTTTTAAAGCTATTTTAGAAAATGTTCTGACATTGTCAAGAGCATTTTGGGAGAAAGAAGAAAGAGGGACTTGGCTTCACTTCCCAAAATCTTATGCATCATTTCTGGACACGTTCAGTTGTTAGGCTGAAGCAGGTCTAAATAGGATACATGTATTATTCACATACCTGTTTCTTCAATGTGCACCTTCGCCTTCATTCACCAGGC
Organism: Ursus maritimus; assembly: GCF_017311325.1. Classification (NCBI taxonomy): domain Eukaryota; kingdom Metazoa; phylum Chordata; class Mammalia; order Carnivora; family Ursidae; genus Ursus; species Ursus maritimus. The sequence goes on from NW_024426885.1 coordinate 62,870,161, forward strand.
GGGTCAATTAGCATTTAGGGCGTTTGTCACTACATCAGCTGACTCCTGTTAGCCGCAAAAGCAGAAACTGTGGCAGTTCTGTACGTCGGCTTGTGTCCCCAGCACACAGCAAAGCGCCTGAGCGTATTAGCTTCCCAGTAATACGTGTTGAATCATGAAATGAATGAAAATGAATGTTTGAACAAACCAACTGGTCATATCTGCACTTGACTTTCTGGCAGTGTCTTTAGAAAGAAATGCACTTCTCTGGACTCCAGGTTGCTGCTACACTCGGCCAGCTGGAGACCCAAGTCCTCTCCACACCTTCCTTCTTCCCCCACTGGATAGAAAGATAGAAACGAGATCGTTGAAGCACTGCTGCTCACTTTTTAAAAACCGTTTTTAACCCACACCCCCGAAGTCACAGGTCCACAAGAGTGTCCTGCTTACAAATGTTAACTCTAGGAGGCTGCGGCGGGCAGTTCCTTTTTTCAAAAGTGTAGCTTCTGACCATTTGACTATCCAGTGTTTATAAGTATTTATCCTTTGAGGATGAATTTCTTATTTTTAAATGGTCAAAAACCATTTGGAACCAAATCTGTTGAACGAGGTTTGTGATTAATCTTGAACTAGTGCCGTTTTTGCTTAAATATGAAGCAATGGTGATGAAAACATGGGACCGACCTCTCCGCGAAAGGAACTGAATCAGAGAGAGGTTCTGGTGTGAACTGCAGACTTCTCTGCCTGTTTCCTTTTGTTATTCAATGCTACTGTCACTGCTAGGACTAAATACACAGCTGCCTAAGATGATCCCTTTAGTCATTTGTAATGTTGGGTAAGTATGGAGCATTCAGAACATCGTTTTTAAACATCAGTTTCAGGGGTAAAAATGCGTTGCAAGCCAATGTGTTAAATGAGTATCAAGAAATGTTGCTGTTACCTAAAATCAAAAAGCCTGATGACTTGTGCAGAAAATGTAGTTCCAAATAGTTCTTTTCCAAGCCATCTGACGAAAGTTGTGCCAAAGAAACCATTCCCATCTAGATATCGTACTGACCAGGTAGAGGCATGTTGACTACCAAGTGTGTAAACAGAAGGTAAACAGGGTTGGGACAATTTCCTGGATTAGAACAGATGCGTGTGAGAGGTGAGGAGAGTGCCTCGACCTCAAGGAGCCAGGAGCGTGGGCCTAGACTGCACCCACACGCGTCCATCCCAGAGGCAGGGGACGGCCCAAACAGAGGCAAGAGCCCACTCTGGCTCAGAACCACAATTTAGATTCAGCTTAGAAGCCTTGGGCACAGCTCCCAGGCAGAAGTGGCTCTCCCAGCTAGATTTTTGTTACTTCCAGTTGAAGGTCCCCCCCAGTCTTTAGAATCTAACGGGCTGAACAGAATGTCACCCATCTGCAGCTGTTGAGAAAGACATCTGCATTCACATTTTTAATTCCCCATATGGATTCATCCCCGTTACTCAGTCCTTCCACTCTCAGAGATTATGGAGAATTGGAGTGATATGAGTGGGGAAACTGTGAAACAGGAAGATACTAGAGAGTCTCAAGGATTCTAGGAAGGCACTGAACTGTGTAGAGCAGCACTATCCAATAGAACTTTCTGCAATGATGGAAATGTTCTGTGTCCGTGTTGCCCAATACACATGTGGCGTTGAGCACTTCACTATTCAGACTAGTGTGGCTGAGGGTGTGAATGTTTAATTTTCTATAATACCAATTTAAGTTTCAATCAGCTCACGTGGCCAGTAGTCACCGTACTGGGCAATGAAGGTCTGGAGGACTCCAGCTATTTCAGAAGCACGAACAAGTGTCCCCAAGTCGGTGCAGTGGCCCGAGACCAGAACTCCCCATGCTGAAAGGCCCCCCATCACAGTGGGCCCTGAGTTCAGTTCGCATGATTGCCAGAGCTGCGTCCCGTATTCCTCTCCTCTCAGGTGGTCCCAGACCAGACTCTGCAGCTGAGGTGTCTGGCTTGCAAGGGTATGGTTCGACTGTCTCCCGTTCTCTCTCTTCCCCAGAGCAGTATGCCGTCCAGGAGCTGACCAAGGCCGCGATGAGTGGCGTGGGCATTGACGGGGAAGTGCTCTCCTATTTGGAATTGGCCCAGGTTTGTAACAATTTGCCTTTCACCTTGTAAGTGTGTTCAACCAGTTCATTTAATGCTGATAAAACATTCCGCTGTTGCATCTGTCTAAATAAAGATGTCACCACTGAGTCACAGAGGGCCCTGTGTACACTGAGAAGATCTGAGAGTTTCACGTTTCATGCACCATTCCCCCTGCTGGGCTTCGTTTGAGAAAACAACACGGACCCTACCCCACGCCAGCCCCATTGTCCCCCGAGGCACCAGCTTCACATGTGGGAGAACAACTTGGGGCATGATAGGGAAAGGTTCTGTCCCTCCTTGTTTGAATTCTTGGACACATATTGGCCAAGATCAGACGGTTTCTAGAACTCCATAAAGCCCTGTAATGCCCTACCTCTCACTGCAGCTCACCTGGGGTTTTCCAAAATCAGTATTTGTTAATATCAATATTATGATTCCATAATCCCCGTACACACTTGCACTCTTCCAGAGAGGCCCCGAGGTCCGGCTTCAGCTTTGTGACGAATAACTTACTCAAGGCACGAAGCCAAACTCTGCCTCAGTTTCCTTATCTGTAAGGAACGGGGATGATAATTCACATCCTATCAACTTACAGATTATTTTGAGAATCAGGCAGAAGAGAATGTGCAAGAAAGTGTGAAGAGTAGAACCCTCTCGCATACGCGGGATGCTTCGTCCCTGGCATGGACTTACTGACAGTGAGTTTACACTCTGAAGGAGTGAAGAAAAAATTCTTCAGTCCTTTCTTCAGCCCATCGGGTTCGTTTTTCTTTGTTCCCTCTCTGTTAGGGCAGTGGTTTATGAAGCCTTAGGTCAGGTGATTTGAGTGGATCTTTTTCAAGCAAGGGAGAGGAGCTGGTTTCAGGGGGAGGAAGGAGGCAAGTAGCAGGCCAAGTTGCCTTTCCACCTGTGGCTAGAAGAATAGTTCGGATTCAAAAGGGGGAAGGGCAGAATCGGACTTGACAGCCACCTGCTCGTTCGGACTTACACAACAAGTATTTGTGGTTTTCTCCCCACGCATCCGGCACTGCCCTTGACAAAAGGACACGTGGATATGAATGGCAGATTCTCTGCCCTCCGGGCAATCACAGACAGTGCGAGAAATAGAAGCCCATATTATTAGATTCCAACTTGAAAAAGAGCCTAACAGAGGTTACAGTGAAAACCCAGAGCAGACATCTATGGCAGTAGGACCAGCAAGGCCCCATCAGAATGGGTTGTCCACACTTGGGATTTGAGGTCTCTTGAAACAGGTCCAGGGCACAGTTCATGACTTGTGCTCTCCAGTAAGTTCTCCTCCTGGAGAAAAATGAAACGACCCAGTACTGCATGTAGTCTACTTGAGGTGATGACTTGCAGTTAGTTGTGTCTGCTCCAGTCCCTGCCCTGACAAGCCTGGGCAGGAAGAGTTTAGGCTGGAGCCTCCCATTCCGTAGCTCATTCATGAGACCCTTGCCTAGGGGCATGCGGGGTTTACTTAATGAGCCGTGTGCAGACAGGTGGCACCCGATCTGTTGCATTTTCCAATGTCCGTGGTATAAAAACCCCCGCCTGACCAATTTTAACAACGTGAAATTGCTGACCTCGGCGTAGGGGAGAAATGTGCACCGTTGACACTCTTGGGCAGGTCCCAGCCAACTCCAGGACACCGGCGCCCGACTCTTAATTTCAGAAAGAAATCTGATCTCAAGAGAAGTTGGAAGCACCAGCAAAAATGCTCTATAATGTTGGGGTTGCAACTCTCAGAGTTTCTTGAGTGATTTCCTGAGGAAATGGGCCTTCGTTCACAGCAGAGATGTGGGCCCCCAGGGAAGCACCCTGTAGGTTTCAGGGTTTCTCCTGCTCAAAGAAGCCTCAAGACCTACAAACTGAATGGATAGCTGAGGACACGGACAAAGTGTGGGGGGGG